>NW_019154086.1:63529239-63737050 GCF_002288905.1 Enhydra lutris kenyoni | reverse complement strand
AAATAATGTCAACTTTTCACAGTTTCATAGATGCTGGCAGAAGGCATAGACTCCTGGGTCAGAGACAAAAATATTACTCACAGCAGTAGCGGTATCAGCAGAATATCATGTGCGAGTGTCCTGAGCTACAGTCCCCATAGACAGCCAGGTGAGGTGCCAAGTGAGATGCCCACACATGGAGTGGGTTTAAAATATAGGAAAAGAACCCAGAGTTTAGGGAACCTATTTATAATAGTCCATAAGCTTGTTTGACCTTTGTCATGAAAGAGACATTACCGTTATTACACTGCATAGTAAAGAAAATTTCTCTTTGCCCCAGAGGGAGACACTATCTCTTTCTTCCAAAAAGCTATTTGCTATACAAACATCCTTGAAAATATAGGCCAGAACAAAGTCAATCAGTGCCTTGGCTTGCAAGACATGAGGAAATATGAGTGAGATGTCCATTGAGAATGGCCTCCCTATAATTAGATAGGGAAACAAAACTAAAGTTGTACGTGAAAAACTTTAGAATGTTTGTTAGCAGAAAGACAAAATCTCTGGTGAAAATATTTATTAATAATACAGGAGAGAGAAATAACAAAATACTTGTGGAAATGCATTGCAGTATAGTCAAACAAAAAAATAGTAAAGTGGCATTACTCTGGGAAGAAGAGAGATTTTGCAGAGTCATGTCAATATTTACAAAAAAATAGGAACTGGAGTGGTTTTCTGTGAATAGATGTGGAAAAAGATAAAGGTTTCAATGAGAATATATGACAACTCCAAATTATTTGAAGAACCAAGAGACAAAAAAAATTAGAGTAGTGGGCATGATGTGAACTCAACTGCAGGAAATTATCTTTATTATGTTGTTGAATTCAAGATTTTATTCATTTATTTGACAAAGAGAGAGATAGAGAGAGAGCACAAGTAGGAGAAGGAAGAGGCAGAGGGAGAAACAGGCTCCCTGCTGAGCAGGGAGCCCGACTGTGGCACTTAATCCCAGGACCCTGAGCCTAAGGCTTAACTGAGTGAGCCACCCAGGCACCCCATTGTTGTTGAATTTAAACATAGCAATGCATGTTACTTTCTTCAGTCTCACACAGGTTTCTAAGTAAACATAGGTTTTATCAGTAGTTCCAATATTAACTTGAAATGGAAAACTACATGATTAAATGTGCTCAGCTACTGAATCACACACACAAAAAATGAAAGATACTTGTACATGAATAATACAATTCAAACTTAGGGACATCTCAAAACAGAATTTTACCATTAACATCTTTAAATGTTGACAATCATATATGTTTAGGTTTATTTACAGGATTATAGGTAAAATTAGTTGGAGTCAAGCTGCCCCACCCTGAGCACTAGCCCAGTAGGTAGATAGCTGTGTGGTTGCTGGAACTGAAGCATCTTTAATTCATATATTACTTATCCTTTTATTTACAAATTAAAGCAAAGGGAAATAATCTGGAAACTGCTTAATCATGTTATGTGTAAACTGATTTACCAAGCAGTGATGTTAAACTTCCCAACTAATTGTTGACATATTCAATTACGAGGTGAGCTCTAATGATCCTGATCTCTCTAGAGTGTAAGTTAAAGATCATTAACATCCCATTTCCGTTTGTTCTTGGCATCTTAACCAGTCAGTGGATCCACAGATTATGGTGGTAGAAACCTAGAAAAGCCAATAAAGCTTCCTCTAGACAACAGCTCCTAAATCCCTTTTCTCCATGTATCCTCTATGTGGGCTCCCAGCTTACCAACTTAGAGGCAGTGTTCTCAGATGCCAGACCCTGTCTCCCTGCCCTAAATCTTCTAGCATAGTGTTAAGACCCCAGGTTTTGTTATCAACACTTTCTCTGACCCACACCTCTTCCATTCTGATAATTTCTCCCATTTTTCTACAATTCAGGATCTCTCAGCATTTCCAGTGAGTGTTCCATGAGAACTTCTCTCCTGATTGTTTGTTGTATCCCCAATTATTTTCCTCTGTATTACAAAGGTTTAGATCCATTTTCTAAAATCTCTAAACTTTGAAATCCTAGAGTAAGGGATCATGCATGTCTTGTGTATTTATGACAAAATATTGCAGCCCAGTTTCAAAAGTTTTAATTTATTCAATAATTCTTTGAAGGCTCTGTAGCTTTTGCTATAATTTCTCAAAAACACATTTTCTCTTTGCAGCACATCCATCATATTCTATACATTTCGATCTTCCTATGTTTCCTTGTTTGGTGCTGTGTGTGTATCTGTATTTCTGTGAAGAATTTTATCTGAATCAATCAATCTCTCCCTCCCTACTTCCCTTTCTCTCTCTACCCTGACTCTTTGCTGTTCTGATGGTCTACAATTCAGCTGCCAGCTGCCAGCACGCACGTCACCTATCTTGAAGGTTCTACATTCCCTTCCCTATTGTTTCTTCAATTCTTTCCTATTATCTTTCTGGCTGAATTTGCTCAGGATGATAATAATTACTAATTCTCCCTTGAAATATATTCTGAAATTGGAGGAAAATGCCTAGCTCTTAGCAAGCAAAAACCTCTTAAATAATCCAAGCATTCTGTCTTTGTGTTGCTCATTTGTTTTGTAACTTGATTTAGACTCTCCAGCAACCATACACAATTTACTTCAAAGCTATTGGACAATCTCTCTAAGGATTTACAAAACACATGCCTTGGCCCAGGGGTGATATTATTTGGAAAAAAAAAAAAAAAAGTTAAGCAGCCAATACAACAGAGGAACTAGCCAATCCAGAAAAAGTGCAGCTAAAACCAAGAGCAGAGGCCTGCGGGTTACCTGCTACGATGCTCTCTTTCAGTTGTAGTTTTGCTGGCAATGAGGAACCAAAGACCTCAATGTCTAGATGAGGGACTGGCTGCTTTTAGAAATGATTCTTCTAAACCTGATTGGAACCATTTTGATAGTATAACTGTTAAGTCTATGCCAAAGAATTCTTGCTTTTGTTTTTTTTTTTCCTGGCTAAATTTTAATCCCGCATTTAACTGTTTGCTGTTTATTACTTCCCAGTAAAAAAAATCCCAGACATCTTGTTACTAGTCTCTAAACTGCCCTAAGGGCAAAAACTCACGTGGATCTTGCGTTAATATTTAAATATGGGAGTCACACCCACCACCCTCTAAATTGGAATCCCCAGGGGAGGGGCCTGGGTAGTTAAAGCTTTCAAAATCCCTGCAGGTGGCACTTATCCTTATAAAGCTCATGAAATGGTGGCTTACTTGTTGTGATCCTTACAACTTCATAATTTGGGCAGTACAAACTTTATGAAGTCTATTTTCAGAAGAGAAACTGAAGCATATGAAGGTTTCATAACTTAATATTAGGAACCAAGCCTTCTGTTTCTAATTTAATAGTCTTAGGATAATTAGATTGGATTATTTTGCTGCACTAAGAAGTTTTTTAAAATGGTAGCATTTCTCTTCAAATTTTGTCTGTGTATACTATTTTTTCTCTATGTCATTTTTTATTTCAGAAGATTACCTATTGAAATACCGTTTAGTATTATTTCTATTTGCTTCTTAAAATCAAACAAAATATTAGCCTCATCAGCAAAATAATAGGAGCAAAATTTTTATCATAAAATGTTATCCTAACAATAAAAGTTTCTTTTGTAAGTGACAATTAATACAAAATAGAGAGAATTTTTGTTCCCTAAAATGCACATGAAAGTCAAAGTAAAATGGAAATAATTTTGGAAAATAGTAGCTATTCAACCATCTCTGTTTGCATACTGTTTCTCCTAACAAAGTACTCATTTTATTGGTTTGCCTTTTGGAAATAATTGTGAAGAAATTTCTACCTTTTTGTAAAGGATTTCTTTTTCTTTCTTTTCCCTTTGAGGTTAAAATATAGTTTCTTATCAATAGAAAGCTGGTGTGTGCTAAGTGTATACAAAGGATGAAAAACATTAATTGACAAAGAATGAATGAATGAAACTAGGCAAAATAATATGTGGGATGAGACTGTGGTATATATTCACTGAAAAACCCAAAGGTGGCCTGAAGAATTCAATCCAAGTGGCTCTGCCAGTTAAAAAAAAAAAAAAAAAAAGATTTTCAGGGCCATCAATAATTGATCAAAAGACAAGAATTGCACTAAATTGAGGTGAACTTCCTGATGGAAAATGTCCTTGTTTTGGTATTGACTAGACCTTCCATGTAGAACTGGATATATTTGTGTGATTGTCAAGTCTAAATTCCAGGAAATTAGGAATCCATCATTAGGGTCATGGATCATTTTGTTTCAATAAGGAAATTTGAAATTTAAAATTAGGCCAAATAAAATAAGGTTGTTCCTGAGGTTATAATTTTTGGCTCTGACATAAAAGATGTTTGAGTGACTAAACAGAGAAATTTGCTGAATGTTTTAAAGACTGTTGGGAGATATATGTAATACTAGAATAATTGAGAATTTTTACTTATTTGTTTTTTGTGGATATTCAATACAGTTTTCCTCAAAATGAACCACATGTTGGAATTATTGTAGTGCTTATCATAAAGCCATATTCCTGAGGTTCTTTGAAAATGGTTAACTGACAAGTATGTCTATATTTATTGATAAGCATTCCAGATACTTATGCACAGTGAGGTTTTAGCACCACTGCTCTAACCTCATTGAATCAGGTGCTTTCCTATAGAAGCATGTTCTAAAAATTTATAAACAGATCTCAGTGATTCTACAAACATGCAACTTTATCATATGATGTGACGAGTATTGAAATAATTCCTCCCCAAAAAGACAGGACTGCTATAAAACTTGAAATTTCATTTTGTAAGATTTCTTTTTAAGATTTTATTTATTAATTTGATAGCATGATCAAATGTAGGCAGAGAGGCAGGCAGAGAGAGAGGGGGAAGCAGGCTCCCCACTGAGCAGAGAGCCGGATGCGGAGCTTGAGGCGGGGCTCGACCCAGGACCCTGAGATCATGACCTGAGCTGAAAGCAGAGGCTTAACCCACTGAGCCACCCAGGTGCCCCGATTTATCTCTTCAGATTAAACAAAACCATCTTTATACATCCTTTCTACTAAGCCTTCTATTAAGGGTAAGTCAATATCAATAATTTTGATAAAAATAATTTCAGTCCCTTTGCTGAAATCTCTCAATTCTCTTTTTTCCTTCACAGGCACCACAGGGCAAAGCATCAAGAGAACGAATGCTGTGATGGTTAAGACAGAATTACACATTTCCACCAATATTACACTTGTGTTTTGTCTTCTATTTAATCAGTCATGTGTACATGTATGATCATACCTAGTGACTAATAAATTCTTGAAGGGCAGGACTGCTTTATTGATCTTTTTATTTCCAGAGCTTGCTATACTGCTTGACACATGATAATTTATCATCTGAGTAATAATATTGTTATAAAAGAATTAAGGCAAAGGCATGAGTTATTTTGGGGGAAGCCTGAACTACTGGGAGACTAAGGTATTCTATCTCAAAGGAGAAAGAAATCCAAGGTAGGATGAAAATAGCAGAGGACAGAATGCATTTTAGATTTTTTTTTTTTTTTTAAATTTTGCTAGAAGTCAGTACTTCATTCAGAAATATGTTTTTTGCCTCTGGACCTCATTATTTTAAGTAAATACATAAAATGTGGGTGTATGTGTGTGTGTGTGTTATTGATAACTGCATGATTTTCCTCTATATTAAACTTAGTGATTGCTTAAGCAGTGATAGCTTTCAAAACATGCATATAATAATTCTACAATGAACACAGGTGTGCAGATATGGAGATCTTGATTTCAGTTCTTCTAGATATATACCCAGGATTAGGACTGCTGCTAATGGTATAGTGGTAATCTTATTGCAATATATAAATGTAGCAAACCAGCATATTGTAAACCTTAAGCCTACGCAATATTATCTCAAAAAGAAAAAGCAAAGATTGGAATGACTCAGTTGCTCACTGGGGGTCCACAAATCCAGGAATTTAAGCAGCCTCTAAAAGCTGAAAAGGTAAGGAAATGGATTCTCCCCTAGAGACTTCCAAAGGAATGCAGCCTGGTTAACACCTTGATTTTAGGGCTTCTGACTCCCAGAACTATAAAATAATGAATTTGTGTTACTTTAAGCTACTATATTTGTGATCGTGTGTTACAGCAACAACAGAAAACTAACACAGCCATCAAATACAGTCATAACTTAATTTCCATTGAAGAAGAAAAATATAAGTAAGGAACGGTTAAGAATATGTCTATGGAATTGGAATGCTTGTATTTAAATCCCCTTTCTACCACTTACTGGATGTGTTACTTTGGCAAGAGTTTGTCTGTTTGCAAAGGTGGAATAATAATTGAACCTACTTTATAAGATTATTTTTAGATTAAATGAACTAATACATTTAAAGCTATTGTGTAACTTACACTAAATTTTCATAAGCTCCAAATCATCATTAATCATTTTATTTTTGTCATTATTGAAGTTATGGTTATCATTGACTTATTCTTTAAATAAAAATCCTTGTATTTTTGCTCTAGAGTGGCTATTTAATAGAGAGGTATTGAAATGTATTTTATCAAATCTCTGCTTTTGGGATCTCACAGTCATAAGAGAGAGGTAGAAATTACTGCAGTACAGGATAGAAAATGGTAAATGTAATAGATATGTCTCTTCCCATCACTTTGCTTCTGAATCTAACAAGTTTGATAGGTGGTATATTGTGTATCTGCCATTGACTATGGAAGTATCTCAAATATAGTGAATTTTTTGTCCCAATTATATAAGTAAAATTCCTTTTAGTTAGAAAAATAAATAAGTTATTTTGAGGGAAAAGAAGGCATTTGATTCTAGTATGTGTTGGATTGCTATCCATAAATTCTTCCCACTTTATGGTAAGTTACAGTTTCTAATTACCACATAGCTCATCCACCATCATACAAAATTGTCAGATATGGAGTCATTTCAGTACAAGTGTTTAGTTAAAAACAAAAACAAAACAACCAACAATATTAAAAATTATGTTTATACTGGGTGGCAAACTACCTCTTCTGGTGAAATCTCTCATATTTTTTTTTTAGAATTATAAAATAATAGTCCAGGATGGTAGATAAAGCATCAAACAAAAAAGAATAATGATAATCTGAATCTATGTAGCAATTTTCCTCTAAAATCAACCTTCACAATGTTATGATGGGTTAAACGGGTACCATTCTCAGATGTCATCTATAAGAGAAGGAACATTCAAAGTTGTATGATCCATAGTAAAAAAAAAAAAAAAAAAAAAAGTAAAAGATAAACATCATTCCCATTTGAAAAGAAATTTAACAAGTGCTTTTGTTGTTCTGTTTTGATTTGTTTTGGATGCAGTGTTGTATTTCTTATGGACAAAAAAAAAATTGGCTTCAAAATAAGACTCAATTTGTATATATATGACTGAACAGCAATTATAGGTACCTTCACCTGGGCAAGATGTTAGACTATGGACATACCAGCCATTCTTAAGTTGACCTCTGTTAGCTGGTAGTCTACAATTTAGGAAGGTCACTTAAACAGCATATTACATGGATTAGTTTGGTTTGCTTTATCTCTCTGGAGACACTGTCTGAAAAAAAATCTATGGTTAAAAACCATGGTTTTGTTTGAAGTCAATAGAAAAGCATGAATCAGAAATAACAAAATGAGCCAAAATATTAAGATCACCATATAAAAGGGAAAAACTCAAGGGAATTCTAGATATTTCAACTTGTGTTTTTGGCTATGTAAAGTTCAAAGTTCGCATAAACTTGTATACTTATCTCTCCTACAAATACTCTCAAATTATAAATGAACGTATGTTGTTGCATCTATTTAAAAGATAAAATTACATCATTATAATGCATAATCTTTGATGGTATTTGATATTTATTAAATATCATTTGAATAATTCAGACAAAAAACTATTTTAAAAAGTCAATATTAACAACAAAAAAGCTGTATTTTCACAAGAGGACAATTTGTGACCAAGTTACCTGTTTTAAGGAACTTAATGCATTGTAAACTTCACTGAACTTCTAGATCTTGGTGATGATTTGTGAGACAACATTAAATTCATCCTTATATTCTACTGTTGCTTTTTTTCAGGTAAATGCAAGAGGCTAAAGGTCTTGGCTAAAAATTAAAACATTCTTTATGAGGGCACAATGCTATATACAAAATTTCGGCTGAATATAGTGTTTTTCCCAGACATATGTATTTGGGGAGGAGATCTTAACAACTAAATGCCATACTTTGACAAACCATGGATAAAACATTACCTTCTAACCCTACAGTATCTTCAAGTTAAAATAATACAGACATGTATTAGAATCTTGTAACACTCTTATTCTTTAGTTGCAAATCACAGAAACTGGCTATAACATCTAAAACAAAAGAAGTATTTAAAAAGGATTTTGGTATTAAGGAAGGCAGAGACTGCATGGAGCACTGGATGTTATATGTAATGAATCATGGAACACTACATCAAAAACTAATGATGTACTGTATGGTGACTAACATAACACAATAAAAATTAAAAATAATAATAATAATAAATTAAAAAATAAAAAAGATTTTGGAGGAGTGAAACATGGATTTTAAGGTGGGAAATCCGGGTTCGAAATTGGACAAGAAATTCTGTATGGCAATGGCATTAGTTTTATAGCAGAAGGCATGAAGTCTGACAGCATCTTCTAGAATGAAATGAAATTGAGTGTTTATATCCTTTTGTGGCATGCTCAGGTTTCTGAGTCTATTGACCTTGGTTGAATCAAGAGCTCAAATCTTGCTAAGGTCAGAACAGTGTACATAGTTAAGAGGCTCGCCATACTATACAGAAGAAAAAGACAAAATCTGAATGAGATTAGGAGGACAGAATGGCTACTAACAAACCATCTTCTGCCCCCAAATCCAACTGTGTACGACAGGTATATTCTCATATTCTGACGGTTTTAAAAATTTTATAGCTAAGAATTAGGAAACTCAAATATTTCTTTCCTTTTTTATTAAGGTCTCATTAATGCTGGTAGCAGGAAATGGACTACCTGGGGTGACAGTGGGGAATGGGTAAAAGGTGCATTTTTTAAAGAATGAATTTATCTGAAAACATACAATTGTAAATAGCTCTCTTTAGGCTGGATTGATAATTAATTCTGAATCTTTTTTATTAAGTAAGAAGCTGGAGATAAATCAAGCCTCCTATATTATACCCTAGATACCCACCATCCTCAGTTGTGATAGATGCAGGCTAAATTGTTTGAATTTTTACTTAAATGTAGTTTAATATAGAATTTAAATTATATAAAACAGAACAATAACTAATTGCATAATGCATTATCTTTGCAAATAAATAATATATAATTCACAGAATCTATAAATGACACCCATAGAACTTCAATAAATTTAATTGTGTTACTCCCACCTATCAGTAATTCTATAAACACTTAAAGTCTAAGTCTTCATGAGATGAAATTATTTTAAACTTTTCTTATGCTGACAAACACAGACCTTTTTATTCTCCATTTATAAAGTGACATCTGTTGTATTTCCATTTTACTTTTTCAAAATGAGGTTACTTTAGTATTTTATTTCTTATTTTGTCAAATAGCTTTGCCAAAGATGGTGAAAATGCAGTCCCTGAAGACCAAAAAATTATAGAAATGTAGACATAATGCTTTACATATGGTAGTTATATACTTAACATTTTATATTAAGTTATTTTAGACATCTATTTCCCTCTATATTTTTTAACTCAACCAAACACAAGAAAAGTTTAAGCAAAAACAACAATAACAAAAAAAATCAAGCCATTTTAGCAAGTAGAAAACTATTATTTTAAATGGCAGTAACAATAAAGTATTATTAAAATCAATTAGTCTTCCCATCTGATCATCGAAATACATATAGTCTGTAACTCTTTCTACTCAATAATGACAAAAATGCAAGTAAAATACTGATCAGAGATATGTTGCTATTGTCATCTGATTATCTTAACATTATATACCTTCTCCCAACTGATACACAATGTCCATGCATACACACAGGTGCACAATGTACACATATACATGTACAACATACACTGGCATGTGAGGGGTGCTGTAGATTTTTTTTTAAGGTTTTAATTATTTATTTGACAGAGATCACAAGTAGGCAGAGAGGCAGGCAGAGAGAGAGGGAGAGGGAAGCAGGCTCCCTGCTGAGCTGAGAGCCCCATGTGGGACTCGATCCCAGGACCCTGAGATCATGACCTGAGCCGAAGGCAGCAGCTTAACCCACTGAGCCACCCAGGTGCCCCAGGTGCTGTAGATTTTGATGTCAGATTCATCTAGGTTTAGAGCCAGCTCTATCATTTACTAAGTATGCAACTTCAGCTAAGCTACTTCTCTAAATCTTGGTGTCTTTATTTGAAAAACAAAGAAAGGCACCATTCATGTTCTTAGTAAGGGTAAAGTGCTCATATTACAATTTACTATTGTTGGTACAGCATTTTTAGGAGAAATTGTAGTTGTGATATTAGTAAGTGTCCATGGTTTATCCTCTGTATTCAAAAAGTTTATTTCTAATAATAATCAGATAGAAACATCTTGTTGAGAGATCATTTCTGGAACATAGCACATATAAGAAAAATAATTATAAAGCCTAGGATAAAGCATAACTTTGACAAATCCTGAGGCAATTTTGTCGTTAGAACTACATATTTCTTTTTTCATTTTAATCTTTTCTTACTTGCTTAGTTATTACAGAAATCAGAATATGAGAAGAACTCAGCAGGACTACTGGTGACTACTGATGAATTTTAGCAAATAGGGACAGATGAAACAAGGTCCAAAACATATTTTGTTATATTATTACAATAAACTATTTTCATTTATCTGTACACCCTTTATCACTGCAATTAATCCAGGTTCAAAATTCAATTTTATTGATGTTTTAATCAATAGGATTCCAGAAAGATACAATGCTATATTAAGAAAGTATATAGTTTTAAACTGTGACCTTGTTTCCAGTTTTTCTCCATTTCTTTACTAAAATGCCTATGTCTTACTGCATGTCTGACATCACAAGAATCAACAGTTAAATAACAGATGCCAGTTTCTTTTATGTCTAGCTCGAAGAATATTCCCTACAGAAAAGGAGACTTCTCTAAGCATATCTGAGCTAAAGATACAAACTTTTCTCTGTTCTGGTCTTAATTATTCAAGTCTAGGTTCCAGGCTACAGCAGTTTTAATTCAGAAATCTCATTTCTTTATTAAAAATGAAAAAAATAATCTTAAGCAAGAGTAGTTTAGGAGAAGAAACACAACTAAGAATTAGAAAGTCTGGCCTAGCCCTGAATCATCTTCAATCTATCTTGGTAACTGTCAGCAAATAAAACTTATCTGCTCTGTAAAATGAGAAAATTTGGTTAAATTATTTCTAAGCATCACTCCAATGTTAATGCTTCTGGGGGAAAAAATCTATCACCATGTGTTATCTTAATCTAATTAATGTTTTTCATAACATAAACACTGTACACACTTTACATGTACATTCATACTTATAGATACACACATGTTCTCAAATCTCTCTTCCTTAGCCAGATATTGAAACCTAATACTCCAATAGTCTCACTCTTATTAAGCAAAAGATAAATCTAAAAGGATTTGTCATCAGATCAGGAGGATTCTATGGCAGATTTATTTCCCTGGGGAAATATATATGCCAATGATAGAATTTTAGGTCTGACTTTGCATGGGGATGAAATGTCTATTTGTTTTTTTTTTTTTTTTTTTTTTTTGCTAGTAAAAGAAAAATGGATGAGAGGCCATTTATCATCCTGTGGGATGAAAAGTGCTCAGCAAATGCTTAAGTAAAATTCCCCCTCCCCATTTAAGATACAAGTTCTCCTAAACCCACATCTACTTTTATTATTGATTTTTATCTTCTTTGCCCTCAAGAAATAGCAAGAAACATGTTCAACTATAGCCTGGGGGAAAATGGGAAGAAAAAAAAAAGTAACATCAGCAAAATATCCTACTCTGGTGAAAAGGTTGATTTGATGACCTAATTGGCCCTTCCTAACACTAATTTGTATGACTGACAGTTAAAACTTCTTGTGCTAGGTGGAAACCAAATTGAGCACCATACTAGAGAGGGAAACAACAGCCAAATTGAAAGGTTAGATGTGCTTGTTTGAGTCTGAATTTGCCAAGCTGTTTTATTGTATCTCTATGACAATATTTAATTCCATCTGCAAGAAGGTAAGAAGGAAGTTAGAAGAGCCATCAAGAGAGGAAATACAGGGGCACCTGGGTGGCTCAGTGGGTTAAAGCCTCTGCCTTCGGCTCAGGTCATGATCTCAGGGTCCTGGGTCGAGCCCCACATCGGGCTCTCTGCTCAGCGGCGAGCCTACTTCTCCCTCTCTCTCTGCCTGTCTCTCTGCCTACTTGTGATCTCTCTCTCTGTCAAATAAATAAATAAAAAATCTAAAAAAAAAAAAAAAAGAGAGAGGAAATACATACTTATTGATCTTCAAAGGAAATAAATAGCCCACTAGTCTGCCTCTTAAATGCTAAATGGTTAGATGTCTACTATACAGGGAGATAATTTCTGGGTTATTTGAAGCTAAATTTTCATAATACTACTCAGAAATCCAAGATTGTGGTAATCTGATAATGGCTTATAGATATTTCACAGTTATGGCAGCTCGGTTCATCTGACTGCTCCAACTCTTCCATCTAACTCTTCAATATATGCACTAGAAAATTGCACGAGGTAGCATTCATGTTACATTATTACTAGTACAAAATGATGTGCACCAGGAGAAATTTTTCCTGACTCATAAAACCAAGGTGATATCATAGACTTTTTATATAAATTCTGTAGAAACAAAGAAGCTGATCAAAGACAAATATAAATAAATTATCACCTAAATAATTTCGACTCTCCCAACTGCAGTAGAGAGTAGAACTGGAGACCTTTCTTAATCTATTTGCTCTTTTTTTTTCAATACCTCCTATCATTCTACCAAACCCATAGCAGAAATATATTGGGGGTGCCTTGGTGGCTAAGTGGGTTAAGCCTCTGCCTTCGGCTCAGGTCGTGGTCTCAGGGTCCTGGGATCGAGGCCTGCATTGAGCTCTCTGCTCAGCAGGGAACTGCTTCTCCTCTCTCTCTGCCTGCTTCTCTGCCTACTTGTGATTTCTACCTGTCAAATAAATAAATAAAATCTTAAGAAAAAAAAGAAATATATTGAACAGAGTATGTGTCTCACCTTCAATAGCTGGCCTGACAAACATAACTAAAAGATGCCTACTTGCATGAATAGTAGATGGAAACTCTTTCTTTTATTCTCCTAAGTGTCAAGGAGTAGAAGGAAGTTGAGTGGATTATATTATTATTAAAAGGCATAAAAATGAATAATAGAAATACTCAATATTATATATATGCTCACTGCTCTAAATGTATATTATATGCCTTTCTTCATTTCATTTTCACAAGAAACTTCAGAGGAAATTGCAAGAAATATACCCATTTTACAGATGAGGAGACAGTGTTTTAAAATCTGAGTTTACTCAACTAATAAGCAGGAGAAATAGTGTTAAAGCCCTGGCATTCTGTACCCAGAATTGTAATCTACACTAGGACGATACTAATACTCTTAATTGCAGGGTATTTTAGCCAATATACTGCTATCATATTAGAAATGACTTTGGTATCTTGATTAGAATTCCATAATCAGAATTTTGTTTCTGCCTATCCGCACTGTTATACTTTCAAGTTTCTACAGAGATTAAAAGTTAGTCAGATTAATTAGTATTTTGTTGACAAGAACAAGATCTGTGTTATAAACCACCAGTAGCTGAAAGAGACTATTAAATAAAGCAAACAAACAACAAGAATAAAACAAACAGAAAAACAAAACCAAAACTACCTTTCCTGTGGTAGGTGAGAATCATTAGGCATATAAAATATAAAAGGAAGAAGGGTCAAGCATGCCCTGTTTAGATAGATAAACCGTTTCCAGCCATGAGAAGTGTACAGGAAAAACTGAAGCAGCTCGGGAAGTGGAAGCTAAACAGATTTCTGTTTTGTTTTTGTTTTGTTTTGTTTTGTTTTCCTGAGAAGTCTTTTGTCATTATTTTATTTATTCTTCACTTAAAATACTAGTAATATGGAATTGTCTTCACTCATTTCTTTTCCTAGTAGGATACTGAAGAGATTACTATATAAAAAGTTCTCTTACAAAAGTAAAATCTGAGGCATCTCAGAAATGCTCAATTTTGACTTGTTATCAAATCCATCACACAGATATAGAAGAATATTCTTTAATAGAATTTATTGAATTTTAGACATTATATTAAGGAAGTCTATAAGCTCAAGGCATTAGTGACATGCCCTGCAAATTTTATAACAACAAGCTATCAGACATAAGAGAAAATAATATAGTCATCTATGCTTTGCACCACCAAATAAACTGCTTCAGATGCAAACGTTGGAGTTTGCATACCTATATGAAAAATACTGGCAGGATGAATTGCAAATTTGCACAACAATTGTAGATGGAACTGGAAAATAAATGAGTTAAAGTGTATTAATTCAGTTTCTACCCATTAGAAATTCAAAATGTGTACAACGTTCAATGACTGCAATTTAAAAATATAAATTGAAATGAAGAAAACATTACCACAACTAATACCAATTCATAAGCATTCAACTTTGTCAATCAACTTTATAAATAAACTAATAATATCAGTACATGATGAACAAAACTCATGTTTGTGTAAGGATGGTACTTATGCACAGGTCTAATGAATGTGGGACATTTAATGAACACACGCAGTATGTGTACAGAATATGTAAACTATAAAATTGGAAGAGAATGGATGGAGATGGTCTCTTCACTTATAGAACTTAAAGTAAAACATGTCCTCATAATAAAATATTGATGAAAATATAACCCAAGTTTTCTGAAAAAATCTTCTTGTCAATCCTGCAAATTTAAGGGGAGTTTATCAAATAAGCCATCTCATTCTGTCTAATTTGAGGCGCTATACTTTAAAGTATACTTTCAGCATGTAGGTTCTCCAAGGTCAAGGACCTTGCTGCCTCACTTTAGTTAAATTCTCTGTCTCTAGAAAAAAATTGCCAGATGTTTCCAGATGTCAGATTCATATTCTCTCTCTCTCTCAATAAAGATGAGTAACCGGGCAGGTAAACAAATTTACACAGATGGAGGCTTTCTCAAAAGAGGAAGAAGCTCATTTTTACCAATTCGGTCTGAGGCAGAGCGAGTTAGAGAGGGATTCCAGTATAACCAACCATTCTGCTCCCACTTAAACTCAGTCTCTATGTTGCAGAATCTAACATCTCGCCATTAACATTGTACCTATTTATATACTTATATTGTTTTAGGTTTATCTGAATTAAGACAGTGGCTCCCCAGAATGATATATTCAGTTTGCTTTCAGTTTAGCTACATAATGGTAAAGATTCTGTAAGAATCAAATATCTCCACCCCAAACCTGATAGCCATCCAGACAAGGGAAACAGAATTTTAAGCTTTTACTTAAAAAATGTATCATACTGGAAAGATATCGTTTTACACCTTTACAAAAGGAATGTAAAAAGCTGGATTGTGTACAAAACCAGAATTTCTTGAAATCAGAGCAACAAACTAACCAGAAGTCTACAGGAAGACAGAGTCTTCCGAAGAGACATGAGGAAAAAAAACACTTACTTGCCGGGGGCAGACGCAATAAGCCAAGAAGCAAGGAGAAAGAAGTCAGGTAACATTTAAACAAATTGTTAAATATTGAACATGGTCTAGTGTCAGAGTATAGAACTTCTAAGTATTAAAAAAACACTGAGATAATTCATGCCCGCTTGTAAAATTTTTTCCACAGACTTCAAGATGTGATCATGAGAAAAACTGGAGTCAAAGTAAGAGACAGGAGAGCCCTCATGATGCGGGCCAAGGGAAGGGGACTTTCATGCAGGAGAGGTATGAAGTCACATTGAATGGTTACAGAGATTCCCCGTCAAAAAGGAAGAAAAGAAACAAAAAAGAGAGACACCTGTCCCAAGCAATTTCAAAATCCAAGTGGGAAAACAATAGGTTTCAAGGCCTCGGAATAATACTCTGTGCTTGAAGGTTACACCCACCGGGCTTACAGCTCTGTTCTTGGATTCATTCATCCTTTTCAGGAAGGATAGCAAGTGCTTGAAATTTAGTAATCTTACCATCTTTTTACTGCCTGTAGAAATTTGGGAGTCTCACCTTCTTCTTTTATTTCCCATTCCTGTGTCCTTCTTAGTACAAATTGTCAGTGTTTCTGCTGGTACAAAATTTTCAAATACTTTGTGCATCGTGCATGTATGTCACATGGATTTACTATGTTAGACAAAAAGGTTCTTCCATAGATCTTTCCTAGATAATCCCATATCTCTTCTTAGCTTCTATTGAGATGGTTAAGAGGACTTACATATTACAACCAATCTCCTCACAAAGCCTTCTGTGTGATGAATACTGTGTCCTTTTAATAATTCTGAAGCATTATAAAATGATTGCCTGCCTGCACCCTTGTTCTCTCTCCAGAACATCGCTTCTTGGCAGTAAATTAATTTTGGTAGGCAATGTAGGTAGTCTGAGAATTTCCGAAATCATCATGCCCTGGTTTCTTTTTGCATAAAAGTTCTTCCCTCAAGATATTTCCTTCCTCTCACATTTTACTACAGACAGCAATAAGAAATCAGACCACACCCTCAATAGACTGCTTGGAAATCATTGGGGTGGAAGCCTCAATGACATAGGAACCTGAACACAATGTCTAACCAAATATAAAATAGGCTTCTCTAACCTGGAGGTGATGCCTGGAAGTGCAGGCTTATGAGTACTATCATAGTCATCCCTGACAGTCTGGAATACCATATTCATGACCAAGTCCATGCCCTTTTCAGAGGTAGTCCGAAAGGGAAGTTCCAGGATACAATTTCCTCTCTGTATGTGGAACAAAAATCAACAAGAACCACCTAAAAAAAAGGTAAAGCAGTATTTCTCTCCAAAGCTTTTGTACAATGAAGGTGTTCAACTTTTCTCTAACTCCTGCCTCCCAAGTGCAATTGGTCTGTAAATATAATAAAGATACAGGGAATAGAATGCTAAATGTATGGAGTTGAATTTATCTATCTTTTCTCAAATCAACAGCTAACAAATATAACCATGGATAACAGTTTATGAGAGATTAGCAGTATTACAGAGCTTGTGTTACTCTTTTAAAGAACCAACTAAAACCAAAGTTGTTCCAATATATATTTAATTGGTGTGCTAATTCTGGTGTCTGAGTCCCCAATGTCACCTTAGATCACTGATAAAACAAGTGTCGTAAACTTCAGGCCTCTGGCATTCTTTGACTATTAAATATAATTATCTCATCAGCCATTTGCAAGTTGCCTTTGTTGTTGTGTGTTTTTTCCTAATTAGTTTTTCTTCATGTTTCGTACTCTGTGTCATCTGGTAATACAGTGCACGTTTTCACACTCTGATGGCATTCATCAAAGTGTAAAGGGCTTGATTTTCTCATTAGTCATCTTTCATGTTTTTGCATGCTTTTATTGACTTTTGGCTTAAAACACTCCTTTCAACATTCTGTAACCAGAATCCCTATTTTGTTGACATGAGTGTTACCTAACAAATTGTTTCCTAATTGTTTTCCTAACTTTTTCTAATCATAAGGTATTAAAATCATTTTATTATTCCTGATATCACACAGCTTAAATTAAAAATAGGGTTTTTTTCTTTTTGCTTTATTTTAAAAATAGCATGTTAAAATAAAACAGGGCTTATAAAACCTCTTGATTTGAATTTCTTTTATGAAAGCTTCTAATAAGACTTAAGGGTGGGCATAATCCCAGATATTGTTGCTAGTAATTAGGTAGAAATGATAGGTCCAAAAAATGGATTCGCTGTTGTTGTTATTGTTTTTTAATCTGGAAGCCTGAAGGATGAGAAAATGTAGGCCATCAGGAAAGTGCTATGGGGCATTCCTGAAAATTTCTGGCTGCAGAAGGTATATTCAGCCTATCTTCAGCCTGTACTCCTTCAGGAAGCACACAAAGGCTGCAGAGCAAGACCTGGAGATCCCAGACTCTTCCTCCTCTTTCTAAAGCACTCTCTCTGAAGGAGAACCAAATGCATAGTTCTCAACGTATCCCTTCTCCCCTCTATATTTCTGCTTGAAGCCAAATAAATGGACTTTCTTTAATATTTCCCCCCAATGTACGGAGCAATGATCTTAGCAACAAGCATGAAGATACAGCATAGAGTATGCAACAATTTGGGTTTGCTCAGGATTGAAGATGTTCCCAGGATGGAGATGAGACCTTCAGTGCTAAAACTGTGGAAGTGACAGGCACTTCCTGACAAATTAGGAACCATTTGTAACCCTCATGTAACACCATGTTAAAGCGGACTTCAGAATTTGTTGTTTGCTGTGTCCCAGATATCAGCACCAAAAGAGGATGTGTGTCAGATGAGGCCATCCAAAATCCTCAGAAGCATCATACCCAAATATCTTTAGGGATAGAGGATTAATATTAATATTGAACTGCATAAAAGTTTTAGATTCTGCCAAAAACAAAATAAAATTCTGCACTCTTATTTTAATAATGAGTTCACAATCGCTGATAAGTCACTTGGTCTTCATCACTAGATTAGGGATCTAGCCCAGGCATCTTCCTAAAGCCTTCACATGCACAGCAAAACATAGCGGTTACGATTAGGAGCATGTGGATGAGCGCAGACTTCGGAGGCAGATACTGAGAGTTTGGATGTCAGCTGCATAACCTTGTATCTGGGTGGTTATGGGAAGTTCCATAACCTCCTTGTGCCATTTTTTTTAAGTTTTACAACTTTTTAAGCAATGTTGCAAGAGGTTAAGGTGTTACTATATGCAAAGAATTTAGAACTGTGTCTTGGTTCATAGTGAGTATGTAAAAAGTAGAAGCATTATTTACTTCCCCATCTTGTCACTCATCACTTAGCAAATATCTATTAACATACATGGCATGCCTTATTATCTTTTTTTCTCTATCTCTAGCGCCTTAAAAAACACCCGGAATTTAGGAGTTGATAGATATTTGTTAAATGAATGAGTAGTGGGGTGTTGGTTAAATGATGAAATTTAACCAAGTTGCCTCAGCCCATCACGATATACAGCCTGAAGTGTCGCTATAAAGAATGAGTCATCTATGACAAACAGTATTAATTTAAACATATTTCTTTTAAACAAGGGACACTGAAGATATGTACTTTGGGATAGCAAGTGGAAAGGACATGACTACCAATACTTCTCTAGAATTTTAAGCTATTGCACTGATGGTCATGGATGCTGTGATCCCTAACTTGGATGTCCCTGTCAGGACTGAAGATATAGTCCCCCAAGTGCCAGTTGTCAAGCTCCTTTGGGAGCTGCCTGAGCTGAAGAAAGTGCACTGCAAAGTTATGCCTCATTCTTGAGACAACCTTCTTCTAGTGACTGATGTTCATGGAGGACAAACACCTGCCCCGTTGTTTCTAAACAGAATTCTAAAGGACCATCCCAGATTTAGAGTCCACACAGGGCTGGTTCAGGCCTTGTAGGAACAGTACAGATCCTAAATCTGTCTTCCCAATATTTATTCCTTCCCTTCTCCTTCAGTACATTCCTTTCAATGACCAGGAGTTGTTGGAATAGGTTATGAAAAATGATTGAACAATGTTTCTGTACATGGTGAACAATCAGTAAATACTAGAATGTTAGTTCAGTAAATATTAGAAACTTGTATTCCTATTGTTGAAGCAAACCACCTATTCCATATATGAACCCAAGTAGCATTCCTATTTGAAGGCTCATATATCTGGCATCTGAAAAATCCTATCAGGAAACTTACTGTTTATACTGAGCAATCCTGCTAAAAGTCTGTAGGCAATGCCTTCTAAGTCAAATCTGTTTCCCTGCAATATAACTTTTACCCATATTCTTCCATAATTACCTAAGATAAACATAATCCTTTCACAGCTTTTCACATTTTATTTTGGATACAGAGAAACTTTTCTTATCACCTCAATATTACTTTGTATAACCTTATAAATTATAGTTGCTTTGATATTTGTTTGTTCTCTTTTGTTTGGAGATCCCCAAATGATCAAGACTAATTCTCTCTTTTGCTTCCTGGTAGCAGACTGGAGAAAGGATCTTCTCAGGAAAAGTAAGTGTCTCTTATATCTCTTGTATTACATATATGTATGTATATATTTGTATATACATTCATACACACACACAAACACACACACATACACGAATCTGCAGAGTCAGTATTAGTTATGCTCCCAGAAGAATGAAAAAATCACTTATTAAAGAGATTACTTAGAAAGGATAGATCTTCTAATAGTTTAGTCAAGATATTTTTTATTACCACAGATGGAATATTTAGGAAGTCTTTGTGAACCTCTTCTCTATGGATTTGAGTGATAACTGAAAATGCAGTGAGCTGATAAAGTGAGACAAAGAAGTATCCAATAAACAAAAAAGGCCTCTTGTTCTGTGGCCACACCTTTTTGAAAGAACAAGTTTTCAGGGTCATAATGATATGGATCAGGTAGAAAGTACTATCGGACCGGATGCTCCAATGTGTTAGATAGATGGGTGCCCTTCTCTTCTTTCTTCCTATGTTCTCCCAACTTACTCCCACATCCCTTCATTATTATAGTACTCCCACACTGGGTAGCACAAGGAATTAAAGTAGAAAAACTGATATACTGATAATTACAAAGGTATCCCAATTTCAACACTACAAGTTTCTCACTTATGATACATTTATTCTTTAAATTTCCACCAGTGCAATATATTAAAGAGTAAAAATTAATACAATAGTACATGAAGCATCTTGTGAATATATTGCCTTTTAGGGACCTTTAACATCTAATATTAGTTTTTTGTTTTTGTTTTTGTTCTTGTTTTTGTTTTTGTTTGTGGAAGCTTGCAAGGGACAATGACATATACTAACACCTAAGGCACACAAACTCATATTTTTCACAAGCAGAACCACATAAACATTGTTTCTTTGCCTGAGCGTGTCACAAATAAAATAATGAGCGGATGCTGTGTTTTTCAGAGAAAAGTTGATGTGGTGTAAGGATCTTCTATGTTACAATGATAGCTGGCAGGTGAACCCTAACATTTGATGAGTTAGAATAGGATTATTTTTCAGTGCAAACAAATGACTGGAGATCAAAGGCAATTAAATTGAAAATAAAAGATAAGAGAGAAAAATAAATCAGTATTGCTTATTATTTTTCCTTTCCTTTTTTCTTTAAATGGAGGCTTTTACTTGGCTCAAAGAACACGGCAGTTGTTGTCTGTGTCTTTGTCACAAGGACTGACAGTTTGCCTAGAGCAATAATATCAAGGAAGAGTTACAGGAAAGTAATATTTTATGATTCAGAAAGGACAAATATGATGTTTTTAACATATATTCCTAATTTCATATCTTGTATGAATTTTTGTAAATCAGTATTTGTCTCCCTTTTATGCAGCCTAGAAATTGCATGTGTCTTGGACATTGTGGGATCATAGTCTGGTATAATCGGTACTCAGTAGTAAAGAGTAAAACAAATTTGAGAAATCTCTGACCACAAGCAATTGTAAAGCTTTTACTATTATAAGTCCTAAGGTACTATTTTAAACTGTCATTATTTTTTTTTAAGATTTTATTTACATATATAAGAGAAAGAGAGAGTGGGAGGGAGGGGAAGAGAGAATCTGAGTCAGACTCTGCACAGGGCTTGATTCCAGGACTACAAGACCATGACGAGCCGAAATGAAGAGTTGGACATTTAACCAACTAAACCAACCAGGTGCCCCTAAACTGTCATTAAGTTTTAAGAACACCAAATACCATTCTTTTATCAGCATCGTTGGTACAGTGTCACTTTGATTTCTATTTTTTAAAATTACTCTAGACCTTTCCCATGTTGACAAGCATAAAATATCTACTAAAGGACCAATGATAGCAAGAATTGTTTCTAAAAAAGATTGAAAAAAAAATTGAAATATTTTTTCATATGCTTTTGCAAATGCTATTGCTATGTATATTTACTAGAGACTTAAAAAAAAACTGTATATTTTAGGATTATTCTCTATGACCAACTGGAGAATTGATTCCAAAAACAGATAGGTTTCACAGTGCTGAATTTTAAGGTATTAATTACCAGTGTTATGTTTCTTTAAATCCCTGCTGGAGATAAGAAAGGTTTCATGCAAATCTCTGTGAGAAAAAGGAAAACCTACACATCCTCCTGAAAATAAGTGATGTAGGCAAGTTTCTTATATGACTTCATCAGAGGCAAGTAACATGGTCAGAGTGCTCAATGCACTCTATTAGGGATTTAGGGAAAAGTACAATCTATTTTATAAACATGCACAAACACACATACAAACACACAAGTCTGCATGAACAAAATAGCTTGAGACCCATTTCAAATATTATTCAAATAGGAATGGTGTGTATTTATCAAGGTGTTCAGTTATAAATAACAAAAATGTCAAGTCAAACTAACTTGAATCTTTGTTTTTTTTAATGACATTATCAGCATACCTAAATGAAAACTTAATTCACGGATGGATCCAAGAGCTCAAATGATGACATCTGGAGCAATAATCCTTCCCACTGGGCTGATTAATTCTTCTTTGTGCTTTGCTTCTATTTGAGAAACCTATGACAATATGATGGAGCCTCAGTGCTGTGGTTCCACATTCTCATGGTATATACATGAGTAAAAGATATTTCTCTCTTCTTTAGTTTCAGTAGTAGTACTTGACTTGAGTCAAGTTATTAATAATCACTGTGTACAGGGGCTGGAATTTGTTAACAAAGCCTGGATTTATGCCCCACTCTGGAGCTAGGGTTCAATTGGTTCAATAAAGTCCCAAAGAACCATGAAAACTAGAGAAGGGAAAGGGGATTCTTGAATATAAATGGAAGTCCTGTTATCCGCAAAAGAGGAAATGGCTACATGTTCAGCAAAAACTAACCTTTATTTCTGACAAGTGATATAATAGGATGCGAATGCTTCTTGTTAGTTTACTAGAAGAGAGTCATGTGAGTTTCAAAATACTGCATTAATTCAACTAATTTATTTCTCCAGAAATGTTGTAAGTGCCTCTCTTATCATCAAAATCATTTTGGTTTTGTGGGTTTGTGTTATTCATGTCTTTATTCCTTTCTTGCCTGGCAGTTGTATTATCCAGACAGACAATTTCAGATTGGCATCCCTATCTAATTCTCTAGGTGAAAGATTAGTTTTCTGGTGCTACAATTATGAAGTAAGTAATTCCAATTTAATACCACAAACAGTCAATGATTTACTTAGAATGTTTTAGGCATTAGGCAGTGGGCTATGCATTTTGTTAAATATAGACTTCAGTTCCTGACTCAATAGCTTGAATCTAATGTGGAGAAAAGAAGTAGCTGTGAAATTCTGAAAAATATGAGCAAAGGTGTCAAAAAATTGTATGAACTTTATCAGACTTTTCTTTAGAAATTATATACATATATTTTTGCATATAACATAATAGTACTTGATATAGTGCAACACTAATGCATAAAGAAACAGATTGAAGAGTAGAAAGCCTAAAAGTCACCTAAATATATTTGAGAATGTAATCTATGATAAATGAATTCAAAATTAAATTTATTTAAAATCAACATGTAAAATAGTTTAGGGAAATAGACCAGACAGTTGAAAAAATTAAAGATAATATATTTCATGACATGTAATACAAATTGGAAATGGATCAAAATTGAAATATAAAAAACCAAAAACATTAAACTATGAGACAGAATTATGAAATACACACATATATACTCATACATACATAAATAAATATATACATATTGGAGTAGAGAGATTTTTCCAACTATAGCCTAAATCCAGGTATGTATCTGATAAATTCAATGATATAAAAAGGAAAAAAATATAAAGCCCACCATAATCAAAATCAAATTACACACATCATAGTGGAAATATTTGCCACTTATATCTCAAAGGACTAAGTTGTCTAATATATAAAGAACCCCCCAAAATGCATAAAAACAAGACTATAGGGAAGACATATAGAGAGAAGACATAGAATGACATTTCATAGGAAAATTTGTGTAATTGCTCCAAATCATATGAAAATATTTCAGTTTCCTCAGAATCACTGATATTAATTAAAAACTACAAAAGTATCTAGTAACTTAAAATACAGTATTTTACTAGAAGGCTAAGGACTGGAAGAACTCTATACAAATACTAAATTCTATCTAGTAAATTTATTTCTCACAGGGCTAAAGGTCAGCAATTCTAAAATGCTTTATGCATATGCTAGCATTGAGCAAATAAAATACATTGTAAGTGATGTGAGCCAGATTCCTTCTTATCACAGATAAAAGTTACAAATAAAGAAAGGGAGAAGGCTAAAATAAACTCTCTGTAGTGCAGAACTGGAATCACAGATGTAATTAAGAACTTGTGAGTTTTAAATATGTGTATTTAAATATACACATGTATACATATATATTGATGCAAATATGTGTGCGTGTCTCACTCTGTATGTGTACATTAGTAACATGCATATATTTTCTAGCTCTGTTTACTGAGAGGGCATAGAAACAATGATATCTAGCAATGAGTAACAATGAGCATACCTAACACACAAATACTAACATCCTATAATAAGAATTAGGTAGGGCTCAAGATGCCTGGGTGGCTCTGTCAGTTAAGCATTTGCTTTGGCTTGGTCATGATCTTAGGGTCCTAGGATCCAGTCCTGCATCAGACTCCCTGGTCAATGGGGAGTCTTCTTCTCCCTCTCCCTCTTTCCCCCACTTGTTCTCTTTTTCTTTCAAATAAATAAAATCTTTAACAAAATTAGAATTAGGGCTCCTTAGAGAAATAATTAATCCAGATATAGGCAGGAAAAACAAGATGAGCCTGGAACATCTGTGATTTCAGAAAATAAGAAAGAACTAAAAAATAAATAAATAAATAAATAATGAGGGCCTGTCCAAAGTCACAGGAACCAATATGAAAAATTTCCCAATGGCTAATCTTAAAAATGGATAAAAATGGTTTCAGACACTAACTTATAGAATAAAATATTCATGATTCTACACTGATGCAAATAATTAGAGAGACATAATGACTAAATGCAATGTGGTATCCTGGATTGGGTTCAAGAGCAGAAAAAAGTGCATTAACAAAAAAAGGGGAGGTGTAAAATCTGAAAAAATTCTGTAGTTTAGTTAACAATACTATACCTGTCCAATATCTTAGTTTTGATAACTGTGCTATGAATATTCAAAATGTGAACATCAAGAGGAAATCAGTGAATGCTATCTGGGAACTAACTGTACTGTTTTTGCAGCTTTACTGAAATTCTAAAATAGTTTTAAAATAAAATGTTAAAAAAACATAGTTCAGTAGAGTATGACAGTATGCTTTATGATAATATACTTTTAAAAATATTAGATATAATTTAAAAAAAATCTATATATGTGCAAAAAATAGGATTTATATGTTTTGAAGAAATGTGCTCCTCAAAAGTTGCTGGGGTCCAAAGAGACAGTTATCACAATGAACTGGGATAGTGATTCATGCCATCATGGAAAAAGTAGGTGTTAATTCAAACCTAAATATAATTCTGTAATGTGAAAACTAGTAGATTAGACCAAAGAAGAGGGCATTAGAAACAGAAGGAGCAATGTGAGAGCAGTTTAGAGGTGGAAAAGAGGAGGATATATTTAGGGAATAGGAACTAAAATTATTAGACCAGAACATATAAAAGGAAAGTAGAAAAATGATTCTATCCTTAGGGAATCAGAAACATAGAGGGAAAAGCCACTCTATATTAAAACTAGTAGATTAGTTTTAATTAATTAGCATAAAATGTAACCCTTGGAGAAAAAATGTGTGCTTGCAGGTAAGTTTTATAATTTTCCACAGTTAGAAGAATATACATATAATAAATTCAATGTGAGATTTTTAAGATATATTAAAAATCCTTTATTTACTAGTAAAAAATATTTCTAGTTCCAGAAGTCTTTGTTTCATGGGGTGTGTGCGTGTGTGTTTCTAAAGTACCTTATTTCAACTCTAGCAACAATACTCCAAAATTGATATCATCCACATTTTATAGATGAGGATGGACATTTTAAGTTACTCATTTGCCATCCTGAAGACTGTTGGTAAAAGAGTTGGATCTAAAAATCATACTTATCAAGTTCCTTATTAGATCCTCTGTTCAATATATTATGTTTCTGTCTGCTTTATATGTTATTCCCTAGTAACAACCCACACTTTTAGAGAATAAGAGCAAGAAATAACATTTTATAATCTCAGAATTTAAAAGCTGAAACACCCTAGAGATGAGTTAGTCTCCAAAGTTAGAACTCAGAGTAAGAACCAGCCTAAAGGTATGCAGTTAGTTACCATTTTTGTTGACCAGACCCAAGTTTCTTAGCTACTAGCTCCTTCTATGCCAAGTGATTTATTTTTCTGAAAGCTGATATAAGGGAAATCTGGGGACAAAACCAAGACATTTCATTAATGGACTTATTTAAAAAAATTACTTTATAGGAAAAGGATACCTATAAAATAGGACTTCTTTTTTTTTTTAAGATTTTATTTATTTATTTGAGAGAAAGAGAGAGAACACACAGAAGCAGAGGGAGAAGCAGGCTTCCTGCTGTGCAGGGAAAAGCTCCATCCCAGGACACTGCAAATCTCCATCCCAGGACACTGGGATTATGACCCGAGCAAAAGGCAGATGCTTAACTGACTGAGCCACCCAGGAGCCCCAGGAGTTTTGTTTTTTGTTTTTTTAAGAGAAAACTATTTACATTAAGTTATCCTAAACTAAATCATTGTCTAAATCCATAAGTGGTTACTTCGGTTCTTATGGTCACATCAAAGTAATTAATATCTACATGCATAGGCATTATTAAGGTCTAACAGCATAAATTCTAACTTGAAAAAGAAGGTTGGAGTAAAGTGAGCATATACTAAGGCATTAACTGGCAGAAGTCATAACAGCAGGAATCCTTCTGGCATTACTCACTCAAGAAGAAAATTTTAACCATATCCTCTTTATAAATCAGAAGACAGGCTTGAACTAAATTAGCATAGGACATCTTTGAAGCATCCACAGAATTCAGAATCAGTGAAACATTTGACAGGGAAGAGAGCAGATTGGCATAGAAAATTGATCTGTGTTCAAGGACAGAATTGTACTTCTGTTGCTAAACAGTGCAGACAGGTCACTGAAGCATGCCCCTGTAAACAAGGAGATGTGGGACATGGGCCAGTTACCCTCCCTTTCTCCTCCGCCTCTTTCTTCATCTCCTTGTCCTTTACTCTTCCCATTCCCCATTGCCTTCCCTCTTGCCACACACCTCTAGGTCTTGTGTATTTCTCACAAGCTACAGTTAACTTAATCCTGAGAAAGACAGTACAGTAATCACTTCAGTGTCATCACCCAGTACCCACTATTGAGATGGTCAGAAACACTAGCTCTTGAAATAACAAGATAAACTCATGCAGTTTCTGTCTCAAAGAAGCATAATTATACTTTGAAGGACAACACTCACTCTTGTGGGTAAAACTCAGACTAAACAATATAAAGCAGATTTGGACAGTTATGCAAATTTTCCCATTATAATACACACACACACATACACACAAAGTGTATATATAAAATGTATATTCTATATATAGCATACATGTATATACTATAAATGTATATACTATATGTATATACTATAAATGCATATACTATAAATATATAAATGTATATACTATATACAGTATACATATACACACATATATAATATATAGTATATACTGTATATAATGTATATATATAGTATATACACATAGTTCTCAAGATGTGCTGGAGACAAATGTGGCATTTTCAGTTTCTTCCAATTGCTAATTTGGTTTAAAAAGATTCACTGATATAGTCCTTACTCTTTGACCCTTATGAGTCGAACAACTTTGCCTAAAGATATACAAAGAATAGTAAAGTAAAAAGGAGAAAATTTATTAGTCAATTTGTTGTAACATTTTCTAAAACAGGCATAATGATAGAAAAGAGACACTAGTTAATCTTAATGTGTTTTTCTCAACAAGAATCAGGTACATATCTAGCAATCTTGCCCAGTATGTGGCTGAATAACCTAGATGAACTTATTTTTTATATGCTCTGGCTGGGGTGTCTTGGACATTGGGATGATCAAAATAAAATTAGTAGTATCTAAAGCTAATAGTTATAGGACATGAAAATAATATCTGCTATGCTATTATGTATTAATATACTTTATGTATATATTATATGTATTATATATGAAAATAATATATTATGCTGTTATATATTAATATAGTATATGTACCTATTACATGTGTTTTATATATATATATATCTCCCTCTTTCTCAGAACAAATTACATCCACGTTACTATTTTCTTTCAAGAGGTCATTCTGAAAAACCATATGTTATTGATCAAAATGAACAAATTTTGGGACGCCTGGGTGGCTCAGTTGTTTAAGCAGCTGCCTTCGGCTCAGGTCATGATCCCAGCATCCTGGGATCGAGTCTCATATCGGGCTCCTTGTTCTGTGGGGAGCCTGCTTCTCCCTCTGCCTGCCACTCTGTCTGCCTGTGCTCGCTCACTCTCTCTCTCTCTTTCTGACAAATAAATAAAATCTTTAAAAAAAATGAACAAATTTTATTTGGGAATTGAGAAACTAAAAATGAGAGCAATATTAGGTTGTAAAAAGTATAGAAGCAGAGACTGGATTCAACCGTTAAAATGCTGATAATAACTCCCATTGGTTGAATGCTTACAATGTGTTTGCCTTCATTCTAAATGTGGCTCATGGCTTAACTAAATCAATAATCACAATAACATTATGAAGAAGATATTCTTTTTCTTATTACTATTATATCCCCACTTATAGCCTTTATTATTTTATCCCCACTAGTTTAACATTGTGATCTGATCAAGTTATTCTTAGTATCTGTCCTCTGACAGAGGATTAAAAGAACATATTTTCAAAGAACACTTACAAGTTATAGGAAAATACTCATCATATATTACATCTAAAGAACAAGCAGAGTACAAAAACCAAATATATTTTTGATATATAAAATAAGTGTGCACATATATATTTGTTTCTATGGCATCTTCCCCTTGCCCACCATTTGGATTTTTGCTAATCCTTCTAAAATCTATCTGAGGTCACGGACTCTATAAAGCCTCCCCTATGATATTCCACAATCAGGACTACCAGGAATGACAGGTAGACCAAGTTTTACTAAATAAGATTATTGTGTGGCCTGATATCCAACTTATAAGTTAAGGTAATTGAAATCACTGGATGAAATTGGCAAGAAAAATAAGGATTTAATATTTAGATGCAATATGGTACTATTTACTCTTTTTGTATTTTTTCTTTGTATTATTATTCCACTTTACAGATACAGTGTCTATAGGCTATTCCTTTAAATTTCTCTTCATAAAAGGAAAATTGGAAGCAATGAGTTTACTAGGCCATTTTTAATTGGATGTTAAATTTTTGTATTTAATTTGTGCCAAATGAGAGTCAATGACTAAAGAAAATGTCACTTTTTGCTATGACTGTTTTTTTAGCAATGATTTATAACTTTTGGATCATAGTAATCCAGAATGTCATTGAATCATCTCATTTTCCTCTGTCAAATTATAATAATGCTCACTTTGCCTTTCTCATAGAGCTCCTATGATGATCACATTGATCCTGTATGTGAAATTATATCGAAATATTAACTACTTATTTTAGTCTGGGTGCTATTTTCTGTGGACAAAGAGATGGGATTAAACATACACAAGTTTTACTAAGAGAAATGCTGTGAGAGAAAATGAGGAGGGGTTTGGGGAAGAATGTAGCATCCAACAGACTATGATACAAGAATGCGCCTGAGGGAGGAAGGCAGATAGAAGTTTCCTAGACTGTTGTGTAGGTTCAGAAAGATTTGGAGGGCTGTGGGGAATCCTGAATCAAAATCCCCCTTCAGAAGCGTACCATGTTTCCAAGAAATGGATCTGCTTTGCTATCTCCATAATGCTCAGTCATTAGCTGGGGAAAGCTCATGGGAAGTAGCTTCACTGCAAATGCAGGATGGATCTCAGAGTTCAGCAGCTATGGCCCCTGGCCAATTAGACTTTCTCTACTTGCAAGCCTGAGAAGTACATTCTTTTTTTTTTTTTTTTTTTTTTTTTTTAAGATTTGATTTATTTATTTCTCTAGAGAAAGAGCTGAAGCAGTGGGGAGGAGTAGAAGGAGACTCAGACTCCCCACCAAGCAGGGAGCCCAATGTGGGACTAGACAGGGATCATGACCTAAGCCAAAGGCAGATGTTTAACCAACTGAGCCCCCCAGGTGCCCTGAAAGGTATACTACTCAAGTATTTATATTTACAATTATAGTCAAAGTTCATGTGTTACATTTGACTGGTATTGATGGGTTTAGGACAACTTCCCACATTTTAGCACAACAGGTTTAGAAGTGTATAGTGTGTTTGCCTTGCTTTTTGTTTAATCCTTAGGAAATGAATGTATTTTTCTGAAGAGTTATTGCTGGGTACCAAATTATTACACAGACTTGCAATGATATGTGATTAGAAAGAAGAAAGGACACCTAAATTTAACATATTATTTTCTTAAACTTCCTATCTGCTACATTTGAAGTTCCATAAATATTCTGCTTGATGTGAAATTACAAATGGAAGAAAATGATGAATATCATTTATTTACCTCACTATATTAGTTATTCTATGGCTTCAGGGAAAACATCCAGTTATTATCTTCAAGAAATTTTTCCACATCTTTTTCACTTTCCTCCTTGATTATTAAAATACAAACACAAGCAGTAATACAATTTGAATTATATCTGTACTTTGCAGGAGATTCTAAATGCTTATGGTGAAGCAAATCTTTGGGGGGAAAAAACCCAAGAATAAAAAGGAAGTGTACTAATACAGAATTTGTTTTCTTTGTCTTATTGCTGAGACTTTTATGCATAATGCTAATCATTTGTAAATATTTTTAAAACTAAAAACAGAGAAAGAGTTATATGTTCACAGCATTTAAGTAGAAGTATCAGAATTCTCACAGTAAAACATTAACCAGTCCATTAGAAAATACCACCATTTTTCTTTTAGATTTCAGTTGTCTTTAAAGTTGAGTAAGTATAATAGTACATATTAGAATTTATCTTACTCAATAATCAATAATAATGCCTCTTAAAATTATAGTTCAAGGGATATTAGGATAAAACTTTTGGTCTCTCTAAATCTGTCATAATGAGTAAGTTTCCGTGAAACAATAGTTTCATGAGTTTCTCTGGTAACACGGGCAGTAATAGATGAAAATTATTGCTGTTAAACAGTCTAAAACATATTATTCTTAAGGATCAAGACTTTGAGACCCTGCCTGGGAAACTAACTAAATTGACATAGTATCACCATGTGGCCCAGTAGTGTCATATAAGGACCTTGGGAAATGAGGCTACCTGAAGGAGATTAAATGATCAATAGACTCAACTACTCGACAAGAGCATTCCAAGCCATATGCATGTTTCACATTCCCAGCTTCACATGAAATTCCTGGCTCTGAGTAAGTTTGTTAAAAGTAACCTAACTGAATTATAACTCAGAGTACCTCATTCCTCTCATCAAAAATACCCAGTGGTCTCCTTTACCAATTAGAATGAGCCAAACTCCTTAGAATGCCCAATATGACATGTTCCTTCCTATTTCTATAGGTTAATACCCTAACATTTTCTCTGTTGTTCTCTGTATTTTGACTGAATTAAGCTTCTTACACTGAATTAAAAGAGTTGAGCACATTCTTGTTCAGAGACTTTATAAAGTTCAGAAACTTTATTGTCTGCACTTGCTCTGGTCTTCCTTCAACAGGCTGGGGTTTGATCATTCAGATCTGTGCTCAAATACCATTCAAATGTCATACATTCAGAGATGTTTGTCTCTAACCAAGTTATCTCAAATACTTTCTCAGCTCCTGCCCAATATATATTTTTCTTTTATCCCAATATCCTACCTACTTTATTTTTTTATATCACTTAACATTAAATGAAATGTATTTATTATTCCATTTAAAGAATATGAGTACCTTGAGAGATATCCATGTTATCATTAGAGCCTAAAATAGTGCCTATAAACAGTATTACAGAAATAGAATCTTGCCTCTATTTAGGAACTAATTATTGGAATATGTAGGGTATATATCCTTATAATTCAATGTGAATTAATTCAACTTAACAACCTGTTGAACTAAAAAAAACCCATGATGTTATATTAATCCCCAACATGTATTACTTACTTCAAATGCTGACAGAGGAACTTCTGGTTTCCAGCCTGGACAGACACTCCCTCTTCAATTTGCCTTACTTCAAGTAGACTTGTTCATCACACAGCTTCTAAGATATTAGAAATAAAAATAAACAATGCACTGATATATGTTATTGCATTCAGATCAAAATAATTTATCTTACATATCCGTAACCCTTATTTTTATATTGATTGCTTCTTAAGAATAGGTTGGCTTTAAACATATTACCAACCATATTGTCCATTCAGAGAAAAAAAATTCTACTCCACATGAATTCTTATAGGCTACCACGTATTTCATGAAAAAAAAAAAATGGAAAGTACAAATTAAACTTCAAATAGGATCTTCCTTTCATCTAGTGAAATTCAGAATTCTTTTCTGATATTGTGTAGCTATCAGAATCTAAAAAACATGGACATTGCACAATAACTAGTAATGCATGTGGTACTTAGTTAATTTCTCCACACTGAACAATCCAGCAAAGAAAAACACTGTTCCTGCCTAGGAACAGTCATATGATCAGATATGCTTCCTACTTCAACATTTTTCACATTGCATGATTTTCTGCATATGCTTTTTTTTTTTTCACCCACTAGTCCTCAAGCACGAGTAAACACTAACCATGCCTACTTGTCCACATTCATTTAACCCTTGTACCTGAAAGATATCCTAGCACAGTAGAGGTACTAAATAGTAGTTGAAATACTGAATGAGCTAGATAAATTACAACAAATACTAAACACACTTTGATTGTAATAATACATTGACCGACACCTTCCTTAAGATATACTCATAATTACTTTAAATGTACCAACTGTCACTGAAAATAATAGTTTGCTATCATTTGTTATTGTGGTAAGACTAAGATGAAGTTGATAAGAATATTAAATGATAGGTTTTGTTGATAGGAAAATCCTTTTTGTTACCTGGATGATAAACTAAATAAAAACTGAGGCCATTTAGTAACACTATTTGTAATCTCCTTTGAGAATTCCAAAGTTGAATGCATTTCTCTCAATAAATGGACACTCTTTTTACCATTGTCCACTAGAGATTGTAAGATAAAGCATGACGGTCAGGAGGTACTGCTTATATAATTATTGCCAAATGGAGTTGTGTGTAATTACTGAAGAAGCTGGATCAAGTTTTGACTTAATTTTATGTGCTTTTAATTTGTTTTATGAATCATTTCCATTGAATCGATGCTAAGAAAAACACTGAAGTATAAGATGGTTACAAACTACTACATATACACTAAAATATGATTTTCAGTTGGAATATGTTTTAACTCTAAAATAATATCTAATTCCCTATATTTTTTGCCAGGTATCATGTGTCTTAATTTTATTTAACACCAGGGTCTAATTTCTGGTCAGTGTTATATAGAAAGGTCTTGCTTCTGTGCACTGACACTGTTATAAATCAATAGAAACAATAAATAAAATATAAAAGGAGAGTTCTGTTTCCATTTAGGACATAGAAACTTGTAAAAGAATGTTTTCTTAAAATGAGAATTGGAAAAACCAAATAATCTACAAAATCATGATTTTTCTTGCATCCATTCCAGAGAAAAATTTTAAAACACTTTATTTCAAGGGATAAAAATCCCTCCATGGAGAGCAGGAGTACATCCTTTTTAAAGCATGGGAGAGAGGTGACTACCATGATGTAAGATAAAATTGACTGATATTTTTATAGAATCTTTAAAGGTCAAGTGTGGGCTAGCATATCAATTTTGCATAGTTTGGAGCTCCAGAAAGATAAGAAGTTTATGATTGGGGCGCCTGGGTGGCTCAGTGGGTTAAAGAGTCTGCCTTCAGCTCAGGTCATGATCCCAGGGTCTTGGGATTGAGCCCTGAATCAGGCTCTCTGCTTAGCTGGGAGCCTGCTTCCTAACCCCCCACTCCCACCTGTCTCTCTGCCTACTTGTGATCTCTGTCTGTCAAATAAATAAATAAAATCTTTAAAAATTAAAAAAAAAGAAGTTTATGATTAATCTTAAGATATTTTCAATAGGTCTTTACCAAGAAAGACTGGGAATAGGTCTGAGGAGAGATGCTGCTTGGTGGCAAAAATGTAGAGGATGTAACTGGATGCCACTGGAATTCGGGCATGAAGCTACACCTGCATCCCTAGACACTTCCTTCATAGGAAGTAAATAACAGCTTTAACCTGATGGTGCAGGGACAGTAAATCATTTCACCTACAGGGCTCATATAAAATCCACTGCTTCTTGTGGAATGGAAAAAAATAGAATTGATTGCCTCTTGGAGATCATTAGAAAATACTTTCCAAACCACAGAATAAGCAGTGATCATTGCTCATGAGGTAGAATAAAAGAAAAAGCAAACACAAAAACAAAACCCTCTTTCTGTAGGCCCAAGATAATGTATCAACACCAAGAGGAGATGAGCTACTGCTAATGATGCAACAGAAAATAATCCCTCCTATGGAAAACCAATCACAGGTAGAAGACAGAATTTAGTTGCATTGGAGAAGTGTGGAAGGAATGCTGAGGAATCCCTACATCTTAGGCCTAGGTAAATAGGACCTGCCTGAGAGTTAGTCTGATCCAGAAGAATAAAGAACACTTCCTGGTCCGACCAAGTGGAGTAAGCAACAATAAGGTCCCCTCCATGGCACATGTGTGCAGTAATTGCTGAAAGTTAAGAGTAGAATGGGAACTCTAAGAAAAAGTCTCTACTCCACATGCCCCCTTCCAATCATAAACTAATAGCAGCCTGGCAGCAACTGGCCTCATTAATACCTAGCAGAAGTATACCCAGGTATCATACTATTTACCCCATTTTCTACTGTTGTTCCCCACACAACATCTACTACTAACTAAAAAATTGTAGGTGCACAAGAAAAGCAAAAAGAAAGAAATTTTCAAAACTAGATTCTGGATATATGAGAGAGGGAGTACAATATAATTATGATTAATATGACAAAGGACCCAATGGAAAAGATGGACAGCATGCATGAAACGATGGAGGATTTCAGCAAAGAGGAGGAAATTATACAAAAAGTCAAAATAAAATGCTATATATAGAAATATAACACTAGAGATGAAGAATTCCTGTGATGAACTCAAGAACAGACTGGTTACAACTGAGGAAAACCACAGTGAACTTGGAAGATAGATTGACAGAAATTATCCAAGCTGAAACATAAAATAAAAGGACAAAAATATTAATTAATTCAATCAAAAGTAGAGTATCCAAGACAATGGTATGTAACACAAATTTGATGAGATAATGGCCAAGAATTTTCCAAATTAAAGGAAAACAAACCATGGGTCCAAGAAACCCAGAGAATACTAAGCAGGAAAAAAAAATTGCTGACACATAGTGCCAAATGCTGATTTAAAAAAAAAGAAAAAAAAAAAAAGAGGGTGCCTAGGTGGCTCAGTGGGTTAAAGCCTTTGCCTTCAGCTCAGGTCTTGATCCCGGGGTCCTAGGATCAAGCCCCGCATTTCGATGGCTCTCTGTTCAGCAGGGAGCCTGCTTCCCTTCCTCTCTTTCTGCCTGCCTCTCTGCTGCCTACCTATGATCTCTGTCTGTCAAATAAATAAATAAAATCTTTAAAAAAAAATAAATAAAATATCTGGAAAGCTCTCAGAGAAAAAAGAAAGAAAAGAACAACACAACAATGAAATGTAACAGATTCCCCTCAGAAACTATGCAAGCTGTAAGACACGGGATGACATTTTTAAACTACTGGGAGAAGTATTTAATTCAAAATTCTATATCCTATGAAAATATTTATAAAATTGTTTTATTTATTTCCCTGTTATTTTTCTGTTTTCTATGTCATTGATTTCTAGTCTGTTGTTTCCCATTTCTTTTTTTTTCTGTCTACTTATTTTGACTTTTATTTGCCCCATACTAGTTTTCTTCTGTCCTTATGTCCTTCCCACCTCCCTTCTTCCTTTTCCTTTTTTTTCCCATGAAGATACTGAAGAGCTAATTTATTTCTTCTCTCCTAAAATAAACACTTAATTATATAAATAATTCTCTAATTACTGCTTTGGTGACAACTCAAAAAATTTTTTTAAGATTTTATTTATTTATTTGACAGACAGAGATTACAAGTAGGCAGAAAGGCAGATGGGGTGGGTGGGTGATATGGAAGCAGGCTCCATAATGAGCAGGTAGCCCCATGCAGGGCTTAATCCCAAGACCCTGAGATCATGACCTGAGCCCAAAGCGGAGGCTTAAGTCACCACGAGGCCCTGAAAACTCAAAATTTTAAAATATTTTGTTTTTATTTTCTTGTAGTTCAAAACACATTCTGATCCCCCATTTGATTTTTCCTTTGACTCATATGTTATTTAGACTAGTACAATTTCATTTCCATGTATTTGGGTATATTCCAGATATCTTTCTCTTACTCTAAGCCATTGATTTCTATTTTAATATCAGGTGTGAGAGAACATAACTTGGCATGACTTGAGATCTTTAAATTTGTTAATAATTTATTATTACAAATATATTTAATTTCCAAGTACTTGGAATTATTATTATTATTATTTTATTTATTTTATTTATTTATTCATTTTTTTTTTTTTTTGAGTGAGAGAGCATGAGCAGGGGGAGAGGCAGAGAGGCTCCATGCCTAGCAGGGAGCCCTACTCAGGGCTTGATCTCATGACCCTGAAATTATGGACCTGAGCTAAAATCAAGGTACCAATGCTTGATTGATTAAACCACCCAGGTGCCCCTGTTATCCTCTCTTAACAGTGTTTAATTTGATTCCATTGTCAGACACCATTTTTACAATGATTTTGGTTCCATCAATTTTGGGGGTGTTTTATGACTAGAATATGGTCTATCTTGCTCTATGTGCTCTCTGCATGCTTGAAAAAATTTATATTCTGCTGTTGTTCAGGGACTATTCTATAAATGTAGATTAGATCCTATTTGTTGATAGCTATTAAATCCTTCTATATCCTCGCTTATTTTTTGTCTATTTGTTTTATCAATTATTGAGACAGTGCTTAAGTCTCTGTAATTGTATATTAATCCTCCTTCTGTCAGTTCTATCAGTCTTTGTTTAACATATTTGGAAGCTCTGTTCTTTGGTATATAAACATAGGATTGCTCTGTCTTCTTGCTTATTGATACTGTTTATTTTGAAATAGCCCTCTTTGTCTCTAGTAATTGCTCTTCTCTAAAGTCTACCCAATCTGATATTCATATAACTATCCTTGATTTCATTTGGCTAATATTTGCATGATATATCATTTCCCATCCTTTTCTTTTCAACGTATCAATATCATTATATTTGAATTGAATCTCTCATAGATGACACATAGTTGCATCACATTCTTATTTTTTAATTTTGCCAACCTCTGCCTTAAAGTCTATAAAACACTTACATTTAATATAATATATTAAGGCTCTGACATTTTTTCATTTTCTATTTGTTATCTTTGTTTTTTTGTTCATTGATTCCTTTTCCCTGCCTTTCTCTGGGTTGTTTGAATATTTGGGGGAAATTTTACAAAATGGAAACAAATAAGAAACAAATCAAATGTTCATTCATGGATGTACAAAATTTGGTTGTCATCATTACTTTGATTAGATACATATTTCCATATGGCATCATTTTCTTTCTACCCGAAGGATATTCCTTAAAATTTCTTTGTGGTATGGGTCTGATGGTAATAAATTCTTTCATCATTTGTATTTTGAAAAATTCTTTATTTCCTCTTTTCATTGAAATTAAGTTTTGCCTGGTAAAGAATTCTGTTTTGGCAGGCTTTTGCTTATCCAGAACTTCAAAGATGTTGTTCTACTCTCTCTCTTGCTGTCATCCTTGTTTTGGTTCCTCTGTTCATAATATGTCTTTTTCTCCAACTGCCTGTAAGGATTTCTCTTCACCTCTGGTTTTAAGAAATTTGATTATGATGTGTCTTGGTGTAGTTTTATTCATGTTTCTTTTGTTTGGAGAACATTGCAGGGAATACTGACTATCTGTGGGTTTGTGATTTTTTATCAAATTTGGAAAAATTTTAGTCTTTTTTTTCTTTACTTTTTTTTCTCTACTTAGGAAACTCCAATTACATATAAATTATGCACTTAAACTTTTCCCATTTGTAACTGATACTTTGCTCATTATAACTTTTTTCTTACTCTATTTTTTTAGTAAAATTTCATTCCTATGTCTCCAAATTCATTAATTCTTTTATAATTTATAATCTGCCATTAATCCCATCTAGTATATTTTAGATAATATTTTAGATTTCATCTCTTGAAATTGATTTTTGTATCTTTCAAAAGATGTCTCTACTTATCTTTTGAACATAGAGAATACAGTTATAGTAATTGTTTTAATTTCTTTGCTAAATCTAGCAACTTTTTCCCCTATAGGTCTATTTTGATTGGTTTATTTTGAACATTATCTAGTCATTTTATTTGTTGAATATCATATATTGTAAATTTTATTTTTATGGATATTTTTATTCCTATAAATATTTTGTGCTTTGTTCTGGTTGAAGTTCAGTTTCTTGAAAAGTAATGTGAGCCTTTTATTCCAGCTTTTAAGATTTCTTAGATGGGCCTGGATCAGTCCTCAGATTATGACTAATTATTCCCCTCTACTCAATAATGACCCTTCTGTTTACTCAATTTTTCTTGAATTATAAAGCTTTCCAGTGTTCCTGGGAGGAACAAACACTATTGCTGTCCCTGTGAGAGCACCAGGGGATGCCAATTTTAATCCCTTTGTGTGTGCTGTGTCTGTGTGTGTGTTTCCCCAGTCTCAGGCAGTTTCCTCACACAGATATGTTTTCACTACTGTGTTGAATACTTGAGAAGGACCTTCTCTACATCTCTGCAGTTCTTTATCTATATAGCTCCTTTCTGTATTGTACTGTTTACTCACAGTGGAGTAAAGCTCAGACTATCTTGACTCACAATGGAGTAAAGCTCAGACTATCTTGGTAGTCACCCTCACTTTTTTCATGTTACTCAGGGATTACTGTCCTTTCTTCATTGACTGACCTCTTAAAAACATTGGTTTACATATTTTGTCTGGTTTTGTTTTGTTTTATTTATTTATTTATTTATTTTTTTTTGGCTATTTCAGGTGGATGGATGGATCTACCCCATCTCTATTACTCTGTTTTTGTGGGGAGGAGAAATTAATATTAAGGTTTTAAAGCTGGAGGGAGTACATACTTATTTGTTACACTTTTGCTATATTTTCCTGCTATTTTTGTGAACTACATGCTATTTTACAATGTTGTTAAAATAATAAATCAGCTTTAGTTAGGGGATAGATCTTAGATGCTCAAGTCTGCATTAGAACAGTTGGTAGGAATAATAAAACATGGTCATCAAAACATCATGTTGTCATTGTTTAATAACTGATGGGACCATGACAGCATGGTCTCAGACACCAGAAAACATGAATATTCATTCCAATTACTATGAATCACATTGTGACATCAGAATGAAGCTTCAAGGGTATGCTCTTTCCAGTCTTTTGACTTCAGGGCAGACAGCAGTGTCAAAACATTACCATACTATGATAGGAAGCTCACCTGCTTCTTTCTCCCTTTGAAATTATTATCAAGTTTTGGAATTGGCTTCAGTCATCACACTTGAGCTTTGGATATTGAGCTTGTGAACAGAATATTAGCAAACACGCTAAAGAAATCAATAAGCAGTCAGCAAGTTCAGAAGCTGTTATATTGGACTACTTTAAGGTCAACTACTGTTTCATTAACAGAAAATTTCACTAGAGTATTAAAAAATGTTCAAAGAGTTCTCTTTTTTTAAGTGGATTAGCAGCTCATCTTCATGAAAGGATATAAAATATAGTTTCTCTCTGTATCTGTCTCTTTCACTCACTTTATCTCTCTGAATTGCCTGGTTCCGTTTTAATATGATTTTGAGGGGATAATTGATACACAAATAATTTAGTTACATCATTTATAAGAATAATTAATAAATTTTCACCAGATATCAGACCAAGTACCTATTTAAAATTATAGGATTTTTATTCTTCATAACTATAAAAATATAAATCTGTGTTAGGTATAATACTATTCCACCAAATTGATCTATATATTAATCCTCATAACCAGTGAATATATTTTCTATATAGCAAAAAACACTTGGCTGATGCGATTAACTTAAAAAACTTGAGATATTAAGATTATCCTAGATTATCTGTTGAAGCTCAATGGAATCTCAAGTGTCCATATAAAGGAATGGATGGAAACGGGAGAGCCAGAGTCAGAAAAAGAGATATGACAATGGCGGACATCAGACTAATGCAAATATTAGAAGGAGAGGTCACAAGACAAAGACTATAGGCACCCTCTAGACACTGAAAAAGGCAATAAATGAATTTTCCCATAAAGCCCCTAGAAAGAAGGCAACTCTACAGCACCTTAAATTTAGCCCAGTGAGGCTGATTTTAGATCTTTGAACTTCAGAACTGTAAGAGAATAAATGTGTGTTGGGTTGAGTACCTACATGGCAGTGATTTGAAGCAAAAGCAACAGGAACCTAAAACACTCTCTAATAAGGCATTACTTTTTACTCTTCCTTATAGCTGTTTGTGTAAAAGAGTTTTACTCCAATGGTCTATAACCTTTTTAAGGTCAAATGTTTATAAACACTATGTTACTTAACATAGTACTTTTTCCCATGTGTGTTCTAAATAGAAAACATAATTTTACCACCAAACATACCCAGGTGATGGAAGGTCCCCAATAAATAATAATCCTAGCCATAAACAAAGGAAAGACTGAAAGATGAATGATAGATGTTAAGAAGTGAGAATATATTAAGTACTAAATAATAACTTTCCCATATTTTCTGAGATCATCTTTCTAATATTTTGGATTTGGTTTGGGCCTATTGTCCTAAGCAAAAACAAATAATAAAAATGAAAATGTTATAATACCTCTGCTAGGATATCACTATTTAGGTGGCTTTATGGGAAGTTACAAATATATTTTTCTCCATATCTTTGCAGTTATAGATCTCAGAAATGAAATTAGATCTGTGGAAGTTGGGAGATTTAGGCCTCCTAGTTTTAGAGAAGTTGAAAATAATTTTCTAAGAATCTGGCTTGTGTTAAAGAATCTTCCATTTCTAAAGTAAAATTATATGAGATAATTGGATTTCTTTTTCAGTGAAGGGTTAAAGGAGCCATGATGGGAATGAAAACTTTGGTGGCGCAAGGAGGGGGAAAGAGAGGACTTTACCTCAATAAATAAAGCTTCCAAACATAGCTTGGGAAGTTATCTAAAAGGAGAGAAGAAGCATATAGAATTACTGAAGTGCCCAGGATTGCATGGGAACTGAACTGTAAGTCACAGTTATCCAGCCTGATGCTACTTATTTGTGGTTTATCTTTTTCCTTGTGGAGCTACACTGTGTGGACTTTTCTTGTAATATTCAGGAAACCTAGCGAGGTGATGCTGAGAAATTTTCATATCTCTTTGGAGGAGAGGCAGAAATGAATAAATCACACTGGGAATGAGATGGGATAGTGAGATCCCTGTGAGTATACTTTGTGTAATATCCATGTAAAAATGGGAGGAAATCATTATTAAGAGAATCCTCCATTGGGCCTCTCATGTTTCTTCATGTCCTATAAATTAAGACAGTGAAAGCTTTTGATCAGACTAACTTCTTAAGAATTTTTGTAGAGTAAATGGCCTTGGAAGATAGGATCATGTTTCCCTCCAGAGAAAAGGCAGGTTTATTTGACATTCAGTATACTATCTCCCTACAGGGAAAGATTTGGGCAGGTTCTTGTGCAGTCTTTTTATTAAAGGTTGGGATTTACTATATGTGTAGCATCTACCTGCATGCTCCTTGTCATCCTTGTGAGATATGAGGTGACAAGAACTGGCATGAACATGAAGCTCATGCCCTTTGCTGTATAGTGAGTAAAGAAGTCTTGTCTTTGACCCAGGAAATCACTCCTTCTGCTGGCATCCTTGAAATTATGGTAAACTGATTTGTTAGCTTGTAAGTAGGGAAAAATCTCAGATACTACACATTTGGCTTAGTTTCTAACATTCAACTGAATTGTTCTCTCATTGGTAAATTAGGATTTTCATACTCATTGATTTTGTCTAGATCTATAATTTCATGCTTATATACTATGACATAAATTGAATAAACATGTAGACTGATTCAGTTGTTCTCAAAATGCATTCTCTAGACCATTTTTTTATGAGACTCTGTGAACTACAAAGATCTCTGGGATATATAGCATACTTATTGTAGCAGAATCTTTGAGATTAGGATGCAGTAATCTATCATTTAAAAAATATCCTCAGGTAATTAGAGTACTCTAATTTTTGTCATGAACTGGGGAAGGTAAGTGGATAGTAAGTAATGTATGACTGCATTTTTCTCTTTCTAGTCATTATCTTTTTTTTTTTTTTTTTGCTTTTTAAATTAAGTGTTATGGTTTATTGGGAATAATTTCTTAGAAAAATAGATTTGTTTAGAAAAAAAATGGATTAGTGAGAAGGAATTATCAGCTCTCCAGCTCTGTCAAAATAAACACTAAGCTTCACACTTTAAAGAATTCTTTCAAGTTTCTAAGCAGTCTATGATAATACTGTCATCACTTTGTATTTTTAGGTTTGCAAGTTCAGCTCTTAAAAGGTTGATTTTAATGTTTAGGGTGTCTTTTTTTTTTTTTTTTTTTTTAAGTAAAACCATTGTTTATTGCATCTGCAGTGGGCATAAGATTTCTACCAGGTTAGTGTTGCTAACTTGCCTATTTGACTTTGAGGCCCAAACAATAACTTTTCAGCAGTAGGGATGTATAGGTGAGGGATATTAGTATCCTTTGTAAATCAATCACTAAATTATCCTTTTTAATTGCTAAAAAAATTAAAACTAAAGAACTAATGCAATTCAATAGAAAGAGTGTGGTTGTGGATTAAATCCTGGTTCTTTCTCTTTTTGGTTCTGAGGTCTTAAGCAAATAGTAAAATACGTGGTTCAGAAGTATAGAAAATGGTTACAATTAACTTATTTGACCTAAGAGTGTACCTGTTACAGGGTTTAGTAAATATCACTTTCTTATTTTTAATGGTCTATGTCACAAAGTTCACAAACATTAAATATGATGACATTAAACATTACTAAATTATTATAAGATCTACATCTTCAACAAGTTTTATAAAAGCATACATCTAAATACATCTACACAATTAGATACCTTCATTATAAATATTAATTCATTTCACTACATCTACCTTCAAACATATACAGACACATATTCAAAGACAGAATATATTTTTAGGTCTAATTTCTCCCCAAGGTAGTTTAGAAATAAAAATTTTCCAGGGATTTTTAGATAGGTATAAAGCTTCAACCAATTTGGTAATACTCCTCTGCCTTCCACAGCTTTTTAAAATCATTGCCTTTAAGTTCTGAAATGGGACTTATTTTACTATCTTGAATTTTCTTACTCTGACTTGAACAAATAGTGCTTAGATTTCTTTTGCTACTATTTGCAATGTCTCTGTTTTCGTAAATCTCAAACTCAGAGAGTCTTAAGGGAGACAATACTCCTAAATAATCTATTTCTAAATCTTTTGAAAAGCTTAAAGAAATAGATTAGGCATAATAATTTCAGTGATGGATTTATAGTATTATCTATCTCTGTCACTATCTTAGTTTAGTAAAGTGTTTCTGTGATTATGTAAATGAATTTTGTTAATACAGTCACAAAAAAATAAGTATTATAAAGATATTATAAAGAAAAAGAAGAAGGTACTGTTAGAAATATGAAATCAATCCATGAGTTAGGGAATTAAGATAATCATATAAGTTCACTTTTAGATGTAAAAATCTGTCTCAGATAACCAAAAGATGTACATTCTGTGCTCTGCAGATAATGTAAGAATTGTGTTGCTTAGAATTAAATATGGCTACATGCATAACAACAACAACAAAAAAAAACCTCTGGTAAAGGACTTAAACAAGATTTCAATTTAATTTCTCTCATTTAAGAGATCTAAAGGTTTGTGTCTCACAGTTGATGTGGGGCTCCACACATTCTGCCCTAACTTCCTTTCATCTCTCTGTCCTGCCATCTTTGGCTTGTGTCTTCCACCTCTGTTGCTAAGACTCATCATTACATCAAGTAGCAGAAAGGAGAAAGAGTTTTTTCTTTTCTTTTTAAAAACAATGAAAATTTAATGTCACATTATATTTCTGCTTATGCTTTATCAGAAGAATTTAATCTCATTGCCACACTTAGTTGCAAAGCAGTGGAAATCAGAATAGTGACTTTTATTTCATATGGTAGTGTGACTAGTTAAAAATAAGAAGTCTGTTACTATGGTAGTACTCCTTATCCATGAAGGATATGTTCCAAGACCCCCAGCAGACACTTGAAAACATGGGCAGTACTGAACCCTACACGTAACACTGTTTTTTCCTATACATACATACCTATAATAAATTTTAATTTACAAATTAAAATTAATTTATGAATTAAGCACAGTAAGATAGTAACACAGTAAAACCAGTACAAATTTCTTTTTTTCTTCTTCACAATTTTACAATTTCATAATCTTCACAAGATTTGTTCTTATCATAGACCTTAGCAACCTCATCATATGAAATTTTTTTTTCTGTATTAAGTCAAGATCTTTTACTTTTTCACTTAAAAGAAGCACTTCACAGCTTCTCTTAGGCATACCCAAATTGCCAGCATCACTACTCTTGCACTATGGAGTCATTATTTATTTATATATTTAGTATTGCATTTGATTATTTTGATTTTTTTAAGTTTTTATTTAAAGTCCAGTTAGTTAATATACAGTTTCAAGTGTACAATAGAGTGATTCAACACTTCCATATATCTCCTGGTGCTCATCACAAATACACTCCTTAATCCCCATCAACTATTGAACCCCTTAAGTAAGACGAGTATTACCTGAACACAAGCACTGTTGTTGGGGTTACTGTAGAGTATGAAATCAGCCATAATATCTGGGTTGCTAAAATGTAACACGGAGGCCGCTGGGGGTGTAGGTCTTTGGAATGTGGAGGCCTGCGTAACCACTCCTGTTGGAATTGGAAAGCCCAGGAAAGTTGCCTTCCCAAAGCTTTCTTAGCCCAAACAGCCACCCTGTGATCTAAGGGACATATGTATTGTCCCTTAGGCTATGTTTACTAGAACATGCAGATTAGCATACCTTATCTTTCCTGTAAACAGAGCCTCTCAGTTTCAGTAAGACCCCTTGTCACACATCCCAAACTTGAGAAATACTGATAAGTATTTGTGATTGCTCTGAAGGACCAATAAAAGCAGGAGCAAAGAGGAGCAAAAGGTCTTCTTCTCTGAGTGTTGACCCCTTTCCTTCTCTCTTTCACAGCAAAGTTTGAAGTAATCTTTCATCTTTTGGTACAGGGATTGCTGGCCATTCCCTGCAAACTGGATACCAAGATTGCAGATCTGATAACTGAGAGAACTACTAAGTGACTAATGGGTGCGGTAGCACATATAGCATGGATATGCTGGACAAAGGGATGATTCTCATCCCACATAGGATGGAGCAGGAGGGTACAAGATCTCATCACACTACTCAGAATGGTGCATAATTTAAGTTACGAATTGCTTATTTCTAGAATTTTCCATGTAATATTTTAAGACTACAATTGACCATGGGTAACTGAAACAATAGAAAATTAAATCATGGATCGGGGGAATTGCTGTATTGAGAAATGTGATAGCTGACATAGGGTGAGTTGAATGCAATCTCCTTTACAAATGTAACATGAAATTACTGGGGGAAGTAAGGGAACAGGGTAATGTATAGATGTTTTCTTATTGCAACTTTAATGTCTGGAGAAATTTCTTCAAGAAATTTTTGTTGTTGTTGTCGTTGTTGTTGTTTTTAACTGCTGGAAATTTTAGAGACCTGGAAATCATACCTTATCTTAGAAACAAAACAACAACAAAAGCCTTCTGAATAGCCTTAAATCTCTCATTTCTTGGATGTGGAAATGGAGGATGTAATCAACAGATTGATGTATTGCTGATGTTACCTGAAACAAAATGTTTGTTTTACTTTAGGTAAATATCCAGATGTAAAAACCTAAACAATGTATTATCTAAGTTAATAAATTAAAAACTACTGTCTTTCTTTAACCCACTGAGCCACCCAGGCACCCCAAAAAACTACTGTCTTTCTTGATCTCAATATTTCTCTGAGATAATATACCCCGACTCTTTAAAAAGCATGAAAGTGAGGAAATGATTTGTACTAATCCCATATAAAAATTCTGGCCTCGGGCAAATGATAACTTTTTTTCCTCCCATGATGAATTTTCAGTAAAGGAGGCCTCATAGCCTCTTTTAGTCAATCTCTCTCCTCTTTCCCTAGCTCACTCTGTCTTTCTAAGCATGCATATTGTATTTCTGATAAACATGAAAAGGAAGAGATATTTCTTTTCTGATATTCAATGCAAATATTATTGAATACATAAAGAATATGACAGACTATGTGCCAGGTGACGATAAATTCTAAACAAACTTTAGGAAGCAAAAGCACTCGAGAATAAAGTAATGGCATTTGTAATCCATATTTTGTTTCATGGAGTAGAAATCAGTGAAGAATTAGTTTGTTTGCTAGTAACAGAGACCTCTATTAACAATTGATTAAAAGTTTGGTGTTCATTTTCTCTCATGTAAAATGAAGACAAAAAGTAATTAGATCAGGGCTGGTACAATGGCTCTACAATGTCAGTGGTGTAACAAAATCATTCTACCTTGCTACTTTTCTACCTATGTCATATGTGTCTTCCTGCATAGTGTCCTCATATTTGCATTAGATGAAGCTCCAACCGGTCATAGCCTCTTGCAAATACGGGAAGATGAAAGGGCAAAGGAAATTGATGACTGAATCAACCCAAATTAGGCAATTTTGTTGGAAGTCCTACTAAATTATTTCTAAACATGTAACGTGAGACCAACCATTGGTCATATGCCTACTCCCATCTCAAGGGGAGCTTAAATATGTTCTTTCTTAGCTGGGAATAGCACCCCTCCGAAAAGCAGTGTCATGTCTTTAAATCTGAAGAAGAGGATGGACACTGAGATTTCAGCCATAGTGTTATATCACAAAAACTTCCAAGAAATATGTGGCATTTACAGCCGCTCAGGATTCATGGCATAACTAATAAGTGATCTGGATGATTAAAACAGGGAAGTTAGGGGACCCTGGGTGGTTCAGTTGGTTGGGCACTGCCTTTGGCTTTGGTCATGATCCTGGCAGTCCAGGAATCAAGTCCCTCACTGGGCTCCCTGCTCATTCTGCTTCTTCCTCTCCACCCTACTTGTGTTATTGCTATCTCTGTCTCTCTCTCAAATAAATAGATAAAAAACAAAACAAAACAAAACAAAACAAAAAAAACCAGGGAGGTCAGTAGGAACTGTAGTTACTTGGGAAGTTGGTGGGTTTAAAGTTACTTCAGAGATTGTTAAGAATAGGAAAGGCAGAGAGAAAGACCATTTTAGTTAGAATAGGTACTTGAATGGATAAATAAGATGTGGTTCATATATACAATGGAATATTATTCAAACATCAGAAAAGATGAATACCTACCATTTACATCCATGTGGATGGAGCTGGGGCATATTATGCTAAGTAAGTCAGCCAGAGAAAGGCAATTATCATATAGTTTCACTCATATGTGGAATATAAGAAATAGCAGAGGATCATAGGGCAAGGGAGAGAAAACTGAATGGGAAGAAATCAGAGAGGGAGACAAACATGAGAGACTCTTGGTTCTGGGAAAGAAATGGAAGGGGAGGGACGCCTGGGTGGCTCAGTTGGTTAAGCAGCTGCCTTTGGCTCAGGTCATGATCCCAGCGTCCTGGGATCGAGTCCCACATCGGGCTCCTTGCTTGGCGGGGAGCCTGCTTCTCCCTCTGCCTCTGCCTGCCATTCTGTCTGCCTGTGCTTGCTCTCTCTCCCTCTCTCTTGGACAAATTAAAAAAAAAAAAAATGGAAGGGGAGGTGGGTGGGAGGATGGGGTAAGAGAATGATGGGCATTAGGGAGGGCATGTCATGTGATGAGCACTGGGTGTAATACATAATTGTGTTAATTATGTATAATTCAGTGGAACACTACATCTCAAACTACTGATATACTATATTTTGGGTAATTGAATTTAAATAAAAAAATGTGTGCATGTATGTATTATATAAAATGAGAATTATAGGGAAAAGAACACATTTGCAGATCATTTTGTGTAACCCAATTCAATTTTAAAGCAAAAACCTAACCTGAAGAACAAAGGAGTAATTCAGCTCAGCTTGAGTACACGTGGTCTATTTATTAATGGGAATAAGTTTCAACAAAACCAACACAAACTTTGGACTTGATCCAAATAATGGAGAGCCATTAAAAATTCTTGAGCAGGATTGTGACATGATGAAATGAATACTTCTAAGATAGTTATTTAGGAGGCTGTTGCAGTTATAAATATATCTATGTATTATGTTGCAGTTATTTATATGTAAAGTATGCAGAAATGAAGAAGTGCTGACTTACACAATTAATGACAACCTGTATTTAGGGATGATGTGGGATCCCATGGAGAAATTTTGTGAATATGATCAGTTTCATAGTCTAAAGACTTACTGAGAATCAAGATTAGAATTAGAATTTTGGAGGTTTAATATAAGAGCTAAGAATAAAGGTAGAGACTTAGACTAGTTCTTTGAAAAAAGTACATAGGTACAAAGTCCCATAGTCAAAGATTCACAATTAGAGGGCTCATAGGTGATAGCTGTTACAGACAGTGGAAAAAGGAAGAAAAAAGAGGATAATATGTAGAAAATCCTAAATAATGCACTCATGCACACAGAGACAGACAGACACACACAAACTGTTAGAGCTAATTAACAAATTTTGCAAAGTTTCAGGATACAAAATTAACATACACCAATCAGTTGTATTTTTACATGCTAAGAATGAAATACATGAAAAGGAAATTTAAAAAAATATAGTTACAGTGGCCTAAACAATAAACAAAATAAATAAAAATAAACAATAAAATACCTAGGAATAAACTTACCAAAGAGATGAAGGACTTGTACACTAAAAATCATAAAATACTGATGAAAGAAATTAGAGCATACATACATTAGTGAAAAGATATCCTGTGTTTATGGGTTTAGTATTGTTTAAATGGCCATACAACCCAAATTTATCTATGGACTGGATCCAATGCCTATCAAAATCCAAATGGCATTTTTAATAGAAATAATAGAAATAGTCCTAAAATTTTTATGGAACCACAAAAGACCCCAGCTAGCCAAAGTATTTTGAGCAAGCAGAACAAAACTGGAGACATCATACTTCCTAATTTTGAAATATACTATAAAGCTATTGTAATCAACATAGTATGGTATCGACATAAAAACAGACATTTAGATTAATGGAACAGAATAGAGCACCTAGAAAAAATCCACACATTTATAGTCACCTGATCTTTGACAAGAGTATCATAAATACAAAATTAGGAAAGAATATGTCAATAAATCCTATTGGAAAAACTGGACACCCACATGCAAAAATGAACTTGGACCCTTATCTTATAACATATATAAATGTCAACTAAATATTGATTACAAACTTAAACATAAGGCCCTAAAATGTAAAACTTCAAATGTAAAAATGAAAACAAAAGGAAAGATCTTCTTGACTGTAGCCTTAGCAGTTATTTCTTGAACATGACACTGAAAGCACAGACAACAAAAGCAAAACTAGGCAAGTGGGACTAAATCAAAATAAATACCTACTGTGTAGCAAAGAAAATAATCAACAAAATGAAAATACAAGCCATGGTATGGAAGAAGATACTTGCAAACCATACATTTGATTAATGATTATTATCCAAAATATAGAAGGAACTCTTATACTTAATAGCAAAAGGAATAAAATAAAACAAACAAAAAAACCCCTTATTTTAAAAAGAATAAAGAAAATGAACACATTTTTTTTTCTCAAAGAAGACAAATAGTTGGATAAAGAATATAGGAAAAAGCATTCCAAATCATTAATCATCAGAGAAATACAAATCAAAACCTCAATGAGATATCACATAATACCTGTTAGGATAACAATTATTTAAAAAAAAAAAAAAGAGAACACAAAAGTTGGCAGAAATGTAAACTGGTGAAATGACTATGGAAAACTGAAGATTCTGCAGAAAATTAAATAGAACTACCATGTTATCCAGGAATTCCCCTTCTGGATATTTATCCAAAGAAAGTAAAAACTAATAAAAACAAAATAAAAAGAAAATAAAAACTAATTAAAAAAAAAAACAAAGAAAATACAAACTAACTCAAAAAGATATGTGCAATCCCATGTTCACTGCAGCATTATTCATAATAGCCAAGATATGGAAAGAACCTAAATGTACATGGTTGGATGAATGGATAATGAAAATGTGGTGTATATATACATGCAATGGAATCATATGCAACCATGAAAATAAGTGAAATCTTGCAATTTGTGACAACATCAATAGACCTTCAAGAAATTAAAGTAAATGAAACAAATCAAGACAAAGACAAATATCATATAATCTCACTTATATGTAAAATTAAAAAAAAAAAAAAGTGACAGTCTGACCTGATGCTGTGAATAGGTTCAGAGAATAGATTAGTGGTTGCCAGAGGCAGAGGGGAGGGGTGGGGTAAAACAAGTGAAGGGGATTAAAAGGTACAAACTTCCAGTTATAAAAATAAGTAAGACATAGGGATATAACATATAACATGGTCACTATAGCTAAAAATACTGTACTTATCCAGAGGTAGTTGATTTTTCATCTTATGGTGCATGACTAAGATTGTTCAGTACTGAAGTTTGGCCTGATGCTTGAAGTTATGCTGATTATAACTGAAATATTATATAAAAGAAACTCTATAGATTTTGTAACAGTTGCTGTTGGTTAGTGATATACAGTGATTGACAGAATGTTTTACTCATGTTGAAAATTTGAGTTCTGCAGAGAACTTGTAAGGCAGAGGTAGATTGCTGGGAGAGTTTACCTCCTATGAGTCCTGAATGCCCTGACAAGTTCTTGCTGGGTATGCCGAGAATGGAAGACCCTGACTGCCCTTTACTAGGTCATGACTCAGGATGTAACTTTGAGGAGGAAACATTATCCCCCAAAGAGCAGACTTGATTTTTCCCACTATAACTAATAAGTTCTCTTGGTTCAGGGGTTTCCTCAAGTAATACAGTTGACTAAGTGTACAGGCATCTACAAGGGGCCTTTTACATTCCCCTGTGGGTCCAGAGGGAGCATGGGAATCAAAACAAACCAACATTAATTTCTGGCTACTGCTCTTGTTGTGAGTAATAAAGTCCTTTGTCTTTCATTCAGGACTATTGTACCTTCTGCCATGTTCCATGAAACAGTAATAGGATAACTACTTAGATTGTAAGTAGAATAAAATTTCAGACTTTTATAATTCTTGTCAACAAGTTGTCTGCTTTACTGATTCTTGGGGAAAAATTCATCATGGATAGAATGGGTCAATGATTTCTAGCTGTGACTATAGTTTTCAGAATATGAGTTTTTATACTAGCTTATTGCTGTTTTGGATTTTTGTAATTTAGACAAATTATTTAACTTCTTGATCCCTTAACTTTTCCCCCAATAACATGTACATTTATAAGTTTAGGTTTTCTTAGGTGCTTTCGCATGTTTAGATTTAAGACAACATTTTGTATGAAACTAAAAAGCTAATTTTTCACTATATACATGTGAAATTTTAGGTCACCAAAGTGCAACCCTAATGAGAAATATTTCTATACTTTGCTGACTATATAGACATAGTGGCAATATTCCCATTATAGTCCTTAATATGAGGATAGGCAGTATGATAGAGATAATTGGCTCAGATTTTTTTTTTTTTTTAATGTCACCTACTTTTCTTTCTTTCTTTTTATACCACACTTCACCAGTTGTACATACCTGGGGAATCAGTATGCACATGCATTTGTCTAGAAAATTCCAATGTCCAGGGATGTCTCTGAACTTATATTATTTTTTGTTTAAATTCCATTTAGAAATTGAAGGCAGAGGAATCATGTTTTAGTTCTCAGGAAGATCACTGAAATTCTTTGGACTGAACAATTTTTATCTTTTGTATGATGATAATTCCTTACATTTTTGTGTGACTCAATTAGATAAATTTAGAATTATGCATTTTATAAAATACATTTTACATGTTACATTAACCCAAGGGATGTGTGTGTGTGTGTGTGTGTGTGTGTGTGTGTGTGTACACATATATATCAGCTTATTAGGGCTACCATAACAAAGAACCACAACCTGGCTCGTTTAAAACAATTTATTCTCTCACAATTCTGGGGCTAGATGTTAAAAATCAAAGTGTTGGCAGGACCATGCTCTTTCTCTAAAGTCTAGGGGAGGATCTTTCCTTACCTATTCCAACTTCTGGTAGCCTTAGATGTTCTTTGGCTTGTGGCACCATAATAGGATATGGCATTGTATTTTCAAATAATGGCATATTCTAAAGTATTGGTAATTAGGACGTCAACATACATTTTTTTGTGTACACAACTCAACCTGTAACAGTCCACTTCTGGCTCCCTAAAATTTAAGTTCTACCCATATACAAAATGCATTCACCCATCCCAACATGCCCCAAAGTCTTAAGTACTCCAATGCTAAGTGAAAAATCTCATCTAATATCATCAACTCAAAACTCCAAATCAAATAATCTATCTCAGTTATGGATGAGACTTTGGAGTATGATTCATCATGAAGCAAAATCCCTCTCCTTCTGTGAGCCTGTAGAACTAGATACCAAGTTATCTGCTTCTAAAATACAGTAGCAGGACAGGCATAGGCTAGATATTCCCATTCCAAAAGGGAGAAATTAGAAGGAAAAGGGGGGTCATGGATCCCAAGTAATCTCAAAATCTAGCAGGGTAATTTCCATTAGAAGCCAAGTCCTGAGAACAGTCTTCTGTGCTTGATATGCTTCTCAACCAGGATGCTGGTTGTGCCCTCTTAGTCCACAGGAAGAATTTCTCTTCACCCCTGGGATATCCCAGAAAGAACCTATAGTGGTACAGCGGCCCACTTTCAAGTGGCCCCTATACATTATGCAGAATCGTATGTAAACCATTTCCCAGGTCCCTCTCCTCAGTCAACTAAATGGAATTCCCCACAAGAGTACAAGCATGGACTGGTGTAACTATCCCTCAGAACAATGCACTGCTTAAAATATAACCTATGAGAAATTATACTAATTATCAAGCATGCTTAGATATAGCTTTAAGAAAAACATGTACTGGCAACAGGCCTCTGGGGGAAAAGACAATAGATGTCCTTGAGGCAGAAAAGCTGGGGATGCCCGGCTTGCTCAGGGCAGAACGCCACCTGCTTCATTTTTCCATTATATCCCCTTCCCCGCAGAGAATCAGCAGTTAGTCAGACAATCCTTTGGGTTTAGACTTGCTCACTTTAGGTCATGTACTACGTGACCAGACATATTTTGCCTTTCTTCTTACATATCTACAAGACTCATGGTCAATGTGTAATCTACTCTGGTTTCTTTGTGGGTTGTTACCCACTTTCTAATAAATAAGACTGAGGAGTTGTTCGGGGTGACAGTCTTTTCTACTGTTGCCCCTGCTCCCATTTCCTTGCAGCTTGTTTGTGTCTCATTCTTCTACCATGTGCTGTCAGGAAGCAGCAGACTGGGAGAAAGAAGAGAACTTGGCAGATGTGGAGACCATGAGCATTTGGGCTGCTTTGTTATGTAACTTACCTGTGCCTACAGGGACTGATTGAGCCTAATCTCATATCTAACACTTCCATTTTATGATGAAGTACTATTGTGCATGCCCAATTTTATGGCTTGGTGGATTGGATAGCAGCCAGTTTATGATGAACAGTTCAGTTTGCATAATGACTTGGTGGCTCATGGTTAAGCATTCAGCCTACTAAGTCCTAATACTGAAGTTTAGAATTCAGCATATCTTTTTGGGGGCCATAATCCAACCTATAATATCAGTATAATTAACAATAATAGTAATTATATTCATTTTTACTAAGTTATTTCTATCTCTAAATTTCAAACTTATGTCAATTTCATTCTAGCTTTATTTCAGTCTAATGACTTGATTTTAAAATGAGATAACAAATGCTATTTTTAATCCACCAGGGCAAGTACATACTTTTGCTGAAAAAGCAGATTATGTTAAGTAGAAGATCATGTGCAGGTGTCATCCCAAATTCCAAAATGCTTAAATTAAAATAATGGTGCCTATTACTAATAACTATTATTATTATTATTATTATTATTTTAAAGATTTTATTTATTTATTTGACAGAGATCACAAGTAGGCAGAGAGGCAGGCAGAGAGAGAGAGAAGGGGAAGCAGGCTCCCCGCTGCGCAGAGAGCCCGGTGCAGGGCTTGATCCCAGGACCTTGGGATCATGACCTGAGCTGAAGGCAGAGGCCTTAACCCACTGAGCCACCCAGGCACCCCACTAATAACTATTATTTATCCATTGACACAACAAATATTTATTATGTTCCAAGTATGTCCCAGACATGATTCCAAATACTGTGTCATGGAAATGAACAAAACAAAGAAGTCTCCTATTCTTATGGTTTCTATAGCTTGGAGAAGAGAGACAGACAATAAAAAAATATACATTAAAAATCTATAACATTAATTCAGGTCATGATTAATAAGTATTGTAAAAATAAGAATACAGGGTTTAAGAGATAGCAACTGAGTTGAGCACATTACAGATATCAGCTTTGCATCAGGCATTTTACTATTTTGCATATCGTTACACTGAATTTTCACAGTATTTATAAAAATAAATTTATAAAATATAATTATTATATTTCATTTTTTCTGATGAGGAAATTGAGGCACAGAAATTGAGTAGCATCTCAGTGATCCTTCAAATAAAAGAAGAGCCAGAAATCAAATTAAGGTTTATTTTACCTCAGAAAGATTGTGCTTTCTCAGGTCCCTCACTACATTGGCATGGCAGTTTATATCATGTCGAACACGGAGAAGGAACCAGAGACTGTTCTGAAAGAATATATTTATGATGATCTGTTTATACTATCTTTCCTTTTTCTATTTCCTTCTATCCTTGTATATAAGTAGTACCTTATTATAATCTACCTTCTGTTTATTTCTATAATTGTACTGTATATTTAGGTAATAATCCTTTCATGTGCACTTGCTTTACTTCTGAAAAAAATGTATGTTTTCATATAGGGACAACAATTGGAATTAGATGAGAGGATATAACATGTCTTGTGGTTTATGGTATCAAAAATGCATGAATTCTGCCCTTGACTATCTATATATACCCAACCCTATAAGGCCCCTGATAAAATATATGCATAGAGGAGACAGATAGAAGAAAATAAATTTCTATTGGTTACAGTGGTTTTATGCCAAATGCCATAGGGACAGCCTGTGCCTACACCTAACTGAAGCTTAGTTGACTTGAAAGAAAAATCATACCATAAAACCCAATCTAAATTTCAGTTTTTATAACACTTATTTCAAGAAAGAGCAGAATCTAACCATGCTGAAAAGGCTCAGATGTATAATGTGATTAATGTAATAACTAAGGTAAAACTTGATTCCCCATCACATTTTTTTTTTTTAATAACTTCTTGGATGGGTAGCAGAAAAGAGAGGAAAAGGGCTATTACTAAGAAAGTATACTTGCTTCATGGAGAAACTGACAGATATTCAAAAATAACTACATTTTAAAAAGTGGTCCTGGAGCAACTGGATGATCTCATATGAAAGAAAGATATATACCAACATTACAGTGTTTATAAAAATTAATTAAAATGGAAAATAGACCTAAATGCAATAGCTAAAGCTACAAAAAACTTAGAAGAAAACATAAGAGTAAATCTCAATTATCTTGAGTCACATAATACTTAGATATAACATTAAAAGCTTAAGCAACAAAAGAATAAATAAGTTGGGCTTCAATAAAATAAAAACTCTTTCAAATGTTTCAAAGGATACCATCAAAAAAGTAGAAAGATCCTTCACAAATTCTTCCAAAAAATAGAAAAGGAAGGGATACTTCCAAACTCCTTTTATGAGGACCGCATTTTGAAACCATACATGGATAACACAAGAAAAAAAAAATACATGCCAATATCTCTGATAAACATAGATGCAAAATATCAGCAAACCAAATGCAACAATATATTAAAGGGGAATATATAACATGATCAAATGACATTTATTGCAAGGATGCAAGAGTGGTTCAACATCCACAAATCGATCAACATTATATGCCACATTAACAAAATGGAGCATAAAAATAATATAATCAGAGGAAGCAATATGGTGGAAGAGTAGGAAACTGAAATAGCATTAGGTCCCAGGATTCATCTATACAGTTTTCAAACCATTCTGAATACCTACAAACTTAACAGGAAATAGAAGAGAAGAGGAGTAATTCTAGGAACAGAAAATTGACCACTTTTGGGAAGGTAGGATGCACAAAGAAGTGAATCTGAAGCAACAGGGAGATAAAGCACAGGGGGAGGGGTGGCTCCCAGCAAGCAGGGGAGCAGAGGAGCACAAAAAAAAGAATTTTTAGAAGTCTGCTCCACTGAGAGATGTTGCCCCAGAAGTTAAGCGGGGGTGGAGCCCTCCCAGGGACAGTGTGGTCTCAGGACCCACGGGGTCACAGAAAGACCAGGGGTGTCTGAGTGTGGCAGAGATGCCGGGTATCAGAATGAGGAAGCAGGCTACAGATGGAGTGGAGGTGGAGACTGTCAGCTATGGGTTACCTTAAACCGTGATTCAGGGTAGAATCAGACCACTGCTCTTCGAGTAGGGACCCCACAAGTGGCAGATCCAGAGAGACCTCCTCCTTCTTCCTCCAGGAGGAGTGGCATGGGAGCACATGGCAGGAATGTGCTGGGTTTAGAGACTCTAAACGGGGCCGTGCACCAGAGATAGAAGCTCAGTCACAAGCCAGGTGAGCACAGAGCACAGCTGGAGACTAGGGATATGGGAGGGATTGACTGCTTTTCTCTGAGGGCAAACTGAGGAATGAGGCCCCGAGATCTCAACTCCTCTGGGCCAGAGATTGAGAGGCTGCCATTTTCATTTCCATCCTCCAAAGCTGTATGGAAAGCATTCAGGGAACAAAAGCTATCGAGAGTGAACCCGAGCAGATTACTTATCCTGGATTACTTAGCCTGGCCCCTGTTGAGGGTAGTGCAATTCCACCTCGGGCAAAAACATTTGAGAATCATGGCAACAGCCCCCCCCAAAATCAGCAAGAACATCCAGCCAAGACCAAGTTTACCAATCAATGAGAACTATGGAACTCCAGAGCTAGGGGAAAGCAGCACATAGAATTCATGGCTTTTTTCCCCCCATGATCCTTCAGTCTTTCAAAGTTAAATTTTTTTAATTTTAATTTTTCTTATTCTATTTTTTAATTTTTCCTCTTTCCTATTTTAATACTTTTAAACTACGTTATTTTATCAATACCTTTTTAAAAATCTTTTTAAATTTTCATTGTTTTAGTCACATTTTATCCCTTCATTGTATTTAACCTTATATTTTGTATACATAGTTTTTTTTTTTCCTTTAAAATTTTGGGATACAATTTTTTCTAATAGATCAACATATACCCTAAATCTAGCACATGGCTTTGTTCTAGTCTCCTCAGCCTGATCACCTTCTTTTGTCTTTTTTTTTTTTTTCGTTTTTCAACCAGCTTCTTACCTTATTAATTCCTTTTTAAAAATCTTTTAAAATTTTCATCTTTGCAGTCATATTTCATCCCTTCATCATGTTTACCCTTATTTTTGTATATATGTAAGTTTTTCTTTCTTTAAAATTTTGGGAGATAGTTTCTTCTAATAGACCAAAATACACCCAAAATCAAGTGGGTAACTCTGTTCTATTCACCAGTCTACAAAAAAAAAATACATACATACACACACACATATATATTTTCCCCCCTATTCTTCTCCCCCTGGTTTTGGGTCTCTTCTGATTTGGTTAGCATATATTTTTCTGGGGTCTTTGCTGACTTTTAGTATTTTACTCTCTCATTCATATATTTTTATCTGGATAAAATGACAAGGCAGAAAAACTCACTAAAAAACAAAACAAAACAAAACAAAACAAAAAAACAGAACAAGAGGCAGTACCAATGGCCAAATACCTAATCAATACAGACATTGGTAACACGTCAGAACTAGAGTTCAGAATGATGGTTATCAATGTTGTAGCTTGGCTTGAAAAAGGCATGGAAGCTATTAGAGAATCCCTTTCTGAAGAAATAAAATCTCTTTCTGGAGAAATAAAAGAACTCAAATCTAACCAAGAACTCAAATCTGACAAAAATAAGAAAAGCTACTAATGAGGTACAATAATAAATGGAAGCACTTAGTGCTAGGGTAAATGAGGCAGAAAAGAGAATTAGTTATATAGAAGACCAAATGATGGAGAATAAAGAAACTGAGCAAAAGAGAGACAAACAACTACTGGACCACGAAGAGAGAATTTGAGAGATAGGTGGTATCATAACATGAAATAATATTAGAATAATTGGGATCCCAGAAGAAGAAGAAAGAGAGGGGCAGAAGGTATATTGGAACAAATTATAATAGACAATTTTCCTAATATGGCAAAGGGAACAAGCATCAAAATCTAGGAGGCACAGAGATTTCCCCTTTAAATCAATAAAAATAGGTCTACACCCCATCATCTAAGTAAAATTTATAACTCTTAGTGAGAAAGAGAAAATCCTGAAAGCAGCTCAGGACAAGAGGTCTGTAACATACAATGGTAGAGATATTAGATTGACAGCAGAGTTATCCAGAGAGACCTGGCAGACCAGAAAGGACTGGCAACAAATGGTGTTGGGAAAATTGGACAGCCACAGGCAGAAAAATGAAAGTTGACCACTTCTTATAGACACACAAAAATAGACTCAAAATGAATGAAAGACCTCAATGTGAGACAGGAATCCATCAAAATCGTTGAGAAGAACACAGACAGCAACCTCTTTGTCCTCAGCCACAGTAACTTCTTCCTAGAAACATTGCCAAAGGCAAGGGAAGCAAGGGCAAAAAATGAACTATCAGGATTTCATCCAGATTAAAAACTTTTGCACAGCAAAGGATACAGTCAACAAAACTAAAAGACAACTGACAGAATGGGAGAAGATATTTGCAAATGACATATCAGATAAAGGACTAGTCTTCAAAATCTATAAAGAACTTACCAAACTCAACTCCCAAAGAATAAATAATCCAATCAAGAAATGGGCAGAAGACATGAACAGATATTTCTGCAAAGAAGACATCCAAATGGTCAACAGACACATGAAAAAGTGCTCCACGTCACTCAGCATCAGGGAAATACATATCAAAACCACAATGAGATACCACCTTACACCGGTAAGAATGGCTAAAATGACAAGTCAGGAAATGACAGATGCTGGCGAGGATGCAGAGAAAGGGGAACCCTCCTACACTGTTGGTGGGAATGCAAGCTGGTGGAGCCACTCTGGAAAGCAGCATGGAGGTTCCTCAAAAATTTGAAAATAGAGCTATCTTACAACCCAGCAATCACACTACTGGGTATTTACCCTAAAGATACAAATGTAGTGATCTGAAGGGGCACATACACCTGAATGTTTATAGCAGCAATATCCACAATAGCCAAACTATGGAAAGAAACTAGGTGTCCAACAGATGAATGGATAAAGAAGTTGTGGTATATATATACAATGGAATATTATGCAGCCATCAAAAGAAATGAAATCTTACCATTTCCAACAATACAGATAGAACTAAACGGTATTATGTTGAGTGAAATAAGCAATCAGAGAAAGACAATTATCATATGATCTCTCTGATATGAGGAATTTGAGACGGGGGGCTTGTGGGGGATAGGGAAGGTAAAAATGAAAGAAGATGGGATTGAGAGGTAGACAAACCATAAGACATTCTTAATCACACAGAATAAACTGAGGTTTGCTAGGGGGTGGTGGATAGGGATAGGGTGGTTGGGTTATGGATATTGGGGAGGGTATGGGCTATGGTGAGTGCTGTGAAATGCGTAAGCCTGGTGATTCACAGACCTGTACCCCTGGGGCAAATAACACATTATATGTTAATAAAAATAATTTCAAATACATACATACATACATACATACATAAAATTGAGATATATTTTTAAAAAATCATATAATCATCTCAATAGATGCCAAAAAAACATTTGACACAATTCAACATCTATTAATGATCAAAACTCTTATTCAAGCCACAGGTAACATATTCAAATGTGAAAAGTTAAAAGCTTTTTCTCTACGATTATGAACATGGCAAAAATGCCCACAGTTACCACTTTTATTCAACATGGTATTGAAGTCCTAGCCATGAGAATTAGGTAAGACAAAGAAATAAATGGCATCCAAACCAGAAGGTAACAAGTAAAACTGTCACTATTTGTAGATGATGTGATATTATATATAGAAAATCCTAAAGACTCCATCAAAAAAATGTTATAATAAAAATATTCAATAAAGTTGCAGGATACAAAATTAATAATGAACTATCAGAAAGAAGTTAAGAAAAAATTTCCATTTACAATTATATCAAAAAGAATAAAATTTATATCTAGGAATACATTTAAACAAGGGAATGAAACACTTGTACACTTGGAAACTGTAAGACATTGGTGAAATAAATTCAAGATACAAACAAATGAAGTACTACATGCTCATGGATTAGAAGAGTTAATATTGTTAAAATATCCATACTATCCAAAGGAATATATAGATACAATGCAATTTCTATCAAAATTTCAAGAGCTTTATTCACAGTACTAAAACAGACAATTTTAAAATTTGTCTAAAATTGTAAAAGATCATGAGTAACCAAAGTAATCTTGAGAAAGAACAAAGCTAAAGACACTATGTCCTCTGATTTCAAACACTACAAAACTACGGTAATCAAAACAGTACAGTATTGGCATAAAAACAGACATATACATCAAAGGAACAGAATAGAGAGCTCAGAAATAAGTCCACACATATATGGCCAATTAATCTGTGTGAAAGGAGTCAAGAATATACAACGGGTGAAGTACAATCTCTTAAATAAATGGTGTTGGAAGAAATAGACTGCAACATGCAAAAGAATGAAACTATACTATCTTATACCATACAAAAAATTAATTAAAAATGGATTAAAGACTTGAATGCAACCCTGAAACAAAAAGACTCCTAGAAGAAAACATATATGGTCGCACCATGACATTGAGTATATTTTAGATCTGACTCAAAAAAGCAAAGAAAAGAAAAGCAAAAATAAACTATTGTCACCCCATCAACCTAAGAAAAGCTCTGTACAGCAAAGAAAATCAACAAAATGAAAAGCAATCTACCAAATGGGAGAAAATATTTGTAAATAGCATATCTGAGAAGGGGTTAATGTACAATATATGTAAAGAACTCATACAACTCAATAGCAAAAAACAGCCTGACTAAAAAATGGGTAGATGATCTGAATAGACATCTTTTCTCCCTAAGAAGACATACAGATGGGCAATGGGTATATAAAAAGATGCTCAACACCACTAGTCATTAAGGAAATGCATATCTAACTCAGAATGAGATATGATTTCAAACCTACTTGAATGGCTATAATCAAAAAGACTAGAAAATAATAATTGTTAACAAAAATGTGGAGAAAAAGAATACTTATGCACTGTTGTTGGGAATGTAAATTGGTTCAGTCACTATGGAAATCAGTCTGGAGGTTCCTGAGAAAATTAAAGATAGAACTGCCACCTGATCTAACAATTCTGCCCCCTATTTATCCAAAGAAAATGAAAACACTAACTTCAGTACATGTATGCACCCCCATGTTCACTGCAGAATTATTTACAAGAACCAGAACATAGGACAACCTAAGTGTTCACTGATGGATAAATGGATAAAGGAAATATGGTATATAGACACAATAGAACACTATTCAGCCATTAAAAAAAAAAAAAAGGCTGAAATCTCACCATTTGCCACAACATGGATGGTCCTTGAGGGCTTTATGCTAAGTGTAGTAATTCAGACAAAGAAAGACAAACAGCATATTATCTCATTATATGTGGAATCAGGAAAACAAACAACAACACAACAAAAAAGAAAGGGGGAAAAAAAAGAAGAAAAAGAAAAGAAAAGGAAAGAGCAGAGCTCATAGACCCAGACATCAGTTTGGTGTTTGGGAGAGAGGATGGGCAAAATGGGTTAAAGAGGCCAAAAGGCAAAACTCCCAATAATAAATAAGTCATGGGGGTGTAATGTACACCATGGTGACTATAGTTAACAATATTGTATTGCATATTTGAAAGTTGTGAAGAGAGTAAATCTTAAAAGTCTTCATCACAAGAAAAATGAATTCATAACTATGTATGGAATGAATTAGTTAACTAGACCTACTATGGTGATCATTTCACAATATATACAAATACTGAATCATTACACTGTATGCCTAAACTAATGTTATATGTCAATTATATCTCCAAAAAAAAAATGAAGAGATAATCCAGGCAATTAATATTTCCAGTTCCACATGTAAGAAGTTTTGAATTTTCTACTTTATCTTAAAAATAAGTAAAAGTTGGGGACGCCTGGGTGGCTCAGTGGCTTAAGTATCTGCCCTGGGTTCAGGTCATGCTCTCAGGGTCCTGGGATGGAGCCCCACATCAGGTTCTCTACTCAGCAGGGAGCCTGCTTCCACCTCTCTCTCTGCCTGCCTCTCTGCTTACTTGTGATCTCTCTCTGTCTTCAAATAAGTAAAATCTTAAAAAGAAATAAGGAAAAGTAGAACAAACTAAAAAAAAATCAACAACTTTTAGATTTATGAGAAAGAGGACACAGGGCAAACCACTGTCCCAAATATTAAAGAGTCCGACAAATAAAGGAAGTCACAGCTTACCAGAGGAGCAGAGACTCAGGAGCAGAAACTCCCACAGAAATTATTGCAGGAGTAGGGAAACCTGAAATATATTTGATGAATTGCTAGAGGCTCAGTGTGAACAAGTCTTGAGAGTTAGGAACCCCAAGGAAACCTAACATGGGTTTGAGGGCCCATAATATGAGTATAAGAAAAATACCCTCCTGCTTCAGGCATAATAAGGAGAAAAGGAGCCATTTTGAAATACCCCAGAACACTCTGTTCTTTTTAACAAGATCTGCCTTCAGGAGAAACTAATTAACCAATACCTAATCATTGGGGAATTATAAGAGCTTAACTGACCTGAGGAAGGAAAATACTCAACTCAAACCCAGTCTAGTCAACCTGTCCCACCTGAGCAGGGAGGGAAAAAAAAAAAAATTCTAGTGAAGTCCACAGTCCAGAGGCATAGGCTCACTAAAAGACTGAAAGGTGGGACGCCTGGGTGGCTCAGTGGGTTAAACCTCTGCCTTCAGCTCGGGTCATGATCCTAGGGTCCTGGAATCGAACCCCACATTGGGCTCTATGCTTAGCAGGGAGCCTGCCTCCCCCTCTCTCTCCGCCTGCCTCTCTGCCTATTTGTGATCTCTGTCTGTCAAAAAAATAAATAAAATCTTAAAAAAAAATAAAAGACTGAAAGGTAATCATAGGACAATTAAATGCTTTCTCACCACCACATAGTTAAAAACCCACTTATAACAGTTCCTTTCACTCAGTACCTCAAATTGCAAGACATAACAAAAAGCAAAAAAACCCAATTTGGGAAGAGAGCAAATGTTAGAAACATATGTGACAGGGATGTTGGAATCATAAGAGCAAGAATTTAGAACAACTATGATGAATATGCTAAGGGTTCCTGTGGATAAAATAGAGGACATGTAAGAACAGTAGGGTCATGTAAGTGAAGAGATGGAAAGCCTAAGCAAGAATAAAAAATAAATGCTAGAGATTTAAAAAAAAAATTAAGAATGCCCTCGAATAGCTTATTAGTAGACTGGACAAAGCTGAGGAAAGAATCTCCCAGTTAGAGTATTTATCGATAGAATTCTTGAAAAGCAAAAAGCACAAAGAAGGAGAAGGAGAAAAACAACAAAAAATAGACTATCCAGGGTCTGTGGGACAACACAAAGTGTGTCTTATACCCACAGTAGGAAGATCAGAAGAAGAAGAAAGAAAGAATGGAACAGAGAGATATTTAAAACAATAATGACTGAGGATTTCCCAAATTAATGCCAAGTACCAAAGCATGGATCCAGAAAGCTTGTAGCACAAAGTAAGTCAAATGTTAAAACAAAAACAAAACAAAACAAAACAAAAACAAAACTACACCTACACATATCATTTTCAAACTACAGAAAAATCAGAGATAAAGTCTTGAAAGAAGCCAGAGGAATAAAACATCTTACCTACAGAGGAACAAAGATAAGAATTACATAAGATATATCCTCAGAAACCAAAAACAAGAAGAAAGTGGAGTGGAACATTTAACCTATTACGAGAAAAAAAAGCAAAAACAACAACAAATTAGAAGTGTGTACCTTACAACATTATGTGTTAGAAGTGAAGGAAAATAAATATCTTCTCACAAATAAAACAGGGAATTTGTTGCAAGAAAGATTTAAGTAAGTTTTTTAGGACAATGTAGAATAAATGCATTTCTGGAAACAGGGGCACCTGGGTGGCTCAGTGGGTTAAGCATCTGCATTCGGCTCAGGTCCTGATCCCAGGGTCCTGATCCCATGCTTAGTGGGGAGACTATTTGAGGATTCAGATTTATGATTCCTAGTTTCAGAAAGCTAGGAAGAGATTGAAACATCCTCAACTTGATAAAAGATTATCTATAAAAATTTACAGGTAATATCATGCTTAATGATGAGAAACAGAAAGCTTTTTAATAAGATCAAGTAAAAGGCAAAGGTGACTCCTCTCACCACTCCTTTCAACATCATACTGAAAGATCTACAGATTAAAAAGGAAAACATATAATTGTGTGTGCTTGTGGATGATGTAATGCTCTATATGGAAAAAAAATTAAATTACCCCCCAAGAAAGAAAAAGTCCAGTGCCAATAAGCCACTATAACAAAGTTGCAGGATACAAGATTAATACATAAAAATGAATCGTTTTCATATGTATCAGCCATGAACAAGTAGACTTTGAAATTAAAAACATAATACCATTTACATTAACATCACCAATAATCTAGTAAAATATGTATAATGTTTATCAATGAAAAACTATAAAACTCTGATAAATGAAATTAAAGAACTAAATAAATGAAGAGATATGCCATGTTTATGGGTAGAAAGACTCAATATTATTAATATGTCAGTTCTTCTCAACTTGACTATAGATTCAAAGCAATTCCAATCAAACTCTCAGCAAGTTATTTTTTGGATATTGACTACCTGATTCTAAAGTTTATATGGAAAGGGGAAAGACCTAGAATAGTGAATAGAAAATTAATGGAGAGGAACAGACAGAATTTTGACACTATGTGACCTCAGGACTTACTGTAAAGCTACAGTAATCAAAGTGGTGTGGTATTGGCAAAATTAAAACAAAACAAAACAAAACACAAATACCAGTGGAAAACTAGAAATAGAATATCATACATACAGTCAAGTTATCTTTGATAAAGGAACAAAGATAATATAATGGAGCAAAGATAGTCTCTTTAACAAATGGTGCCAAAATGCACATCCATGTGCAAAAAAAATAAAAAGAAATCTAGATACAGACCTTATTCCCTTCAAAAAAATTAACTCAAAGTGCATTATAAAGTGAAATACAAAATCATAAAGTTCCTAGAAGTTACCATAGGAGAAAAATTAGATTACTTTTGACATGGTGATAACTTTTCAGATACATCAGAGGCATGATTCATGAAAGCAATCATGATAAACTAGACTTCATTACAATTAAAAACTATTCTGTGGGCGTGCCTGGGTGGCTCAGTGGGTTAAGCCTCTGCTTTCAGCTCGGGTCATGATCCCAGGGTACTGGGATCGAGTCCCGCGTCAGCCTCTCTGCTTGCAGGGAGCCTGCTTTCCCCCTTCTCTCTCTGCCTGCCTCTCTGTCTACTTGTGATCTCTGTCTGTCAAATAAATAAATAAAATCTTTAAAAAAAAAAAAAACTATTCTGTGAAAGAAATTGTCAAGAGAAGGAGAGTATAAGCCATAGACTGGAAGGAAGCATTTGGAAAAGATAAATATTATAAATGACTGCTGTGTAAAATAAACAAAGAATTCTTAAAATTCAGCAGTTAAAAAACCAAATAACCTAATTAAAAAATGGACCTTAAAACTCATCTCACTAAAAGAAGTACATCGATGGCAAATAAGTACTTGAAAATATATTCTATACCATATGTCATTAGGGACATACAAATTTAAACAACAATGAGGTATCCCTATTAGAATGGCCAAAATCCAGAAGATTGACAACACCAAATGTTGACAAGGGTGTGGAGCAACAGGAATTCTCCTACATTGCTAGTGGTAATGCACAATGGTACAGCCCACTTTAGAAGACAGTTTATCAGTTTCTTGCAAAACTAAACTACTCTTACCATAAAAATCCAGCAATTGTGTTCCTTGATATTTATCCAATTTATGTTCACACAACAACCTGCACATGGATGTTTATAGCTGCTTTATTCAACATTGCCAAAACTTACAAGCAACTAAGATGTCCTTCAGTGAATGGTTAATATACAGTGGTGCATTCAGACAATGGACTAGTACTCACTAATAAAAATATATAAGCTCTCAAGTCATTAAAAGACATAGAGGAATCTTAAATACATATTACTAAGTGAAAAAGTCATTCTCCTTCTTTTGGAATGTGACCACATAACTCCTATAATCATTGCTCTACTCCTTGAATAGGGGGTGACCTTGCTCTTCCCTTTGGTTGGTTTTACAGTAGCAAATATGATACAAGCAGAGATTTTGGAAAAAAAAATCTTGTACACTAGAACATGTCCTTTTTGGTAGGTCTTAGTATCCATGCCACCACTGCCATGTAAGACACTTATACAAGCTCACTGAAGGATGACAGAGCACATTAACAGGGGGCCCATTCATCTCAGCTTTTTCAGATGAGGTCATGATAAAAAAGCCAGTCCCAGTGTACGTACCAGCTGATTATAGATTCATGAGTGAGTCCATTTAAAGATCAGCCAAACTCATTCCAAACCAGTCCAAATTACTAACTTGAAGACTTGTGAGAAACATGAATGGCTAATATTTTAAAACACTAGATTTTGGATGACTATTGCATAGTGAAAGCTAACTGATTGTAAGGTAACATATATACAATTCACTCTGTGAATTAACTTGCTTAACTTTCACAACAACCCTGTAAGGTATTTAATAGTATCTTAATTGCATATTTGAGGAAATCAAAGCACCAAGAGATGGAGTTTCTATATTCTAGGTCACACAGTTAACAAGTGGTAAAGCAGGACTTGAACTGATGCTGTATTCCATCTGAGGCCATGTTCTCAACTGCCATATCCTACTGCCTTTTGACAGAAGGACATGAGATGCAAAACTGTGAGGAATCCAAGACTACCTAGTAGAAATTTTTGTTTTAATAACTTTTAATGTATATTCTTGCCATTCACAACAAAATAAAAAATATAATCTTTTTAATCTAATCTTAACTAATGAAGAATTTGGTACTCATTCTATAGTGCTACAAGTAATAGAACCTAAGCATATGGTAATGGATTAGTACAACTTGTCATATGTTGGACCGGAAAGATTAGATATTAAAAATTAATAGTACTTGCAATTAAGTGTCAAAATATGTGGCACAAATTCAATGCCAGATCATATGCTACAAAGGGCTAAAGCACTGAAAAAATATTTTAAAATTTTAAAATGTAGGTGTTCGTTAGCTATTTATAGATGCTTAAAAGAGAGCAATACTCAGACTAGATTTACCACCCAAAAGGTAGAGTTGAAAAAGAATGCCATTCTCCCTAGGAAAACAATCCAGATCTGCACTAGACAATTTTCATTGATTGAAATTCAAATAATGAAGGGATTCTGAAGACAAAAAACAATCATGTTGGTACTCCAAACCAAAGGCATTATTAATGGTGTCTCTCAAAAATAAACTTAAATGTGATGAGACTATTTCCCCAAGCCTATTTCAAATACATTTCATTCTCTGCAGCAAAGACCAGACTAAGTTGTTTCCTTTTCCACCCAAGTCTAATGTTTCAGCTATTCTCAGAGTATCTTAAAATAAGGATACTCATAGACTCTTAAATGTGGAGAATTCTAACTATTCCATAAAACTAATTTACTTCCTTTTTTTCTAATACAGTATTGGACACCCAGACCAATAATTTGAAATTTCCCATCCTTTCATAGCACTATGTGTCGTCATGCGATATCACTGACCAACAAAATGTAAGAAGAAAGGGTTTGTGCAATTTCCAAAAAGTGTCTTTAAGTGGTAGGATGTATAGCATTTCAACTTCTTGCTGTCTAAGGACAGCAAAGTGGAGTGGTAGTATCTTCTTAGATTATGAATTGAATTGTGGACTGGAGGCCATGCAGGATAAGGCAACAAGTTAGGATGAACCTATGTTCTGGACATCATGATGCACACTACAATTGCACTGAATCACCTATCATACTTCTACTTTTGAACAACTGCATTTTGTCACTCACAAATTTAAGCCTTGTTAATCACAAATATTCATGCTTTCTGAAATCATCACATGAATACACACACAAATACACCCATTCACACCACACACAATCAAACACCTCTCCATTAAGTTAAATAAGGGTCCTCGATTTGACACAATTTAATAAATACCTACTTTTCAATTGTTTATGTCTTTATCTGATGCTGTAAGGCAGAGAAAATCTATGGATACATATATAAAAATTATAAGTCATGAGGTGACAGGATATCTAAAATCTATTAGATATTTATTAAGTCAAAAATATTTCTTGGGTACCTCTTATTTTGTAACAGGAATAATAGGTACTATAAATGTGGATGGCAGTGAAGAAAGCACTCAAGTCTTTGCCCTCATGAAACTTTCATTCTAGTGAGAGAAGCAGAGATAAACATGATCAATGTTCCATTTCAAGGACTTCCAATCCACATTTTAATATCTCTGGAAATATAATGCATCTTTCACCAATCACATGGTGTTGTTTTACTGGCAGCATTTCTTTTTAATCTAATTTTTTTTTGAGGTTCATAATTCATTGTTTATGCACCACACCCAGTGCTCCATGCAGTACGTGCCCTCCTTAATACCCACCACTGGGCTTACCCAACCCCCACCTTCTTCCCCTCCAAAACCCTCAGTTTGTTTCTCAGAGTCCACAGTCTCTCATGGTTTGTCTCCCCCCCCAATTTCCCCCAACTCACTTCTCTCCATCTCCCAATGTTCTCCATGTTATTCCTTATGCTTCACAAGTAAGTGAAACCATATGATAATTGACTCTCTCTGCTTGACTTATTTCACTCAACATAATCTCTTCCAGTCCCATCCATGTTGATACAAAAGTTGGGTACTCATCCTTTCTGATGGAGGCATAATACTCCATAGTATATACGAACCATATCTTTTTTATCCATCCATCCATTGAAAGGTATCTTGGTTCTTTCCACAGTTTGGTGACTGTGGCCATTGCTGCTATGAACATTGGGGTACAGGTGGCCCTTCTTTTCACCACATCTGTATCTTTGGGGTAAATACTCAGTAGTGCAATTGCAGGGTCATAGGGAAGCTATATTTTTAATATCTTAAGGAATCTCCACACTGTTTCCCAAAGTGCCTGCACCAACTTGCATTCCCACCAGCAGTGTAAGAGGGTTCCCCTTTCTCCACAACATCTCCAACACTTGTTTACTGTCTTGCTGATTTTGGCCATTCTAACTGGTATAAGGTGGTATCTCAATTTGGTTTTGACTTGAATCTCCCTGATGACTGATGATGAACATTTTTACATGTGTCTGTTAGCCATGTATGTCTTCTTTGGAGAAGTGTCTGTTCATGTCTTCTGCCTTTTTTTTTTTTTTTTTTTTCGGATTTTTTTTTTTTTTTTGTGTTTGAGGTGTTTTTTTTTTTTATAGATCTTGGATATTAGCCCTTTGTAGTGTCATTTGCAAATTGAAGCTTTTCAAAAAATAGAACAGAAGGAAAACTTCCAGACTCTTTCTATGAAGCTAACATTACCCTGATCCCCAAACCAGGCAAAGACCCCACCAAAAAGGAGAATTTCAGACCAATATCCCTGATGAATATGGATCCCAAGATTCTCAACAAGATACTAACTAATAGGATCCCACAGTACACTGAAAAGATTATCCACCATGACCAGGTGGGAATTATTCCTGGGATGCAAGGGTGGTTCAACATTTGCAAATCAATCAATGTGATAGAATACTGGTTACCAAGTGGTCAATAAGAGAAGAGAGAAGAACCACATGGTCCTCTCAATTGATGCAGAAAAATCATTTGACAATATATAGCATCCATTCCTGTTTAAAACTCATCAAAGTATAGGGATAGAGGGAACTTTCCTCAACTTCATAAAATTTATGTATGAAAAACCCACAGCAAATATCATCCTTAATGGGGAAAAACTGACAGCAATTTTTTCATAGTATAACATAAAATAATGTTGTAACTTATAATGGAGAATGCTTCTGAGTTAATAGGATAAGGTCATTAAAATATATAAGTATAGAAAAAACTCATAAAAAAGGAGTAAAAATTTGAACAGGGGATTGTTCAAATTTTAACTCCTTTTAAATTTTGAATAATCAGGGATTGTTCCACCTGATATAACAGTACTAAGTGTTAAGGAGAAAATATAAAGCAGACAGTGGGGGTAAGGATATTGTGATTTTATATAAAGTGAGTAAAGTAGGTCTCTATGATAAACATGTTTCTGTATATCTTTAATGAAGTGAGAGAGTAGATCATGAATGTGTCTGCCAAAATGATACAAACAATCTAAGCTGGAACCATGTCTGGCTTTTCCAGAAACAAAAACAAAAACAAAACAAAATAAAAAATTAAAAAAACAAAAACAAAAACATAGTGACCTGTGTGGCTCAAGCAGAAGGAACAAGGGAAGCTCCTTGGGAACAAAGTTAAGGGTTCTGGAGTTAATAGATGGTCAGTTCATGTAAGAGCATTATAAGTTAGAGTAAGGACTTTGTCTTTGTTTTCTTTATTTTCCCAGCTAATTATTTCATATTTATTATAATTTCTGTAATCAGATTAACTAATTCCTTGAAGAATGACACTGGGGAAATTATCTGAGAATTTAAAAAGTTTCTGCTCACTGGTCGTTGTTAAGTATAGATAATATTTCCCTCTATGCCATTCCCATTGGCACATACAAAGATTGAGTCTTGATATAATTCTGTTGTCACATTGTGCATTTGGGGGATTTCAGAAAGCCCTGAGGCCTAAGAATGTTGTTGATGATAAGCCTTGAATTGCCTGAGAATATATTCAATAGAATCTATTATCAAGATGATGAGAAAGGCACATATGGATATACAGACACATAAGTAAAACAATGGAGTTATCCAAAGATGTAATTTCATAATTTTGCCTCTGGTTTAACCTTAACATTCAACTTCCTACTAGAATATTTGACTATCATGTACATGTGATTCATACACTGTTTTCATATATTGGCTTTCAACTGCCCTTCTAGGTAAATAAAGGAAATTCAAAAGACTGTGAGTTCAGCATTAGAAAGTCACCAGTCTGAGTATATGAATAGGCAAAAGATTTGCCTTAAGAAACCCTAATTATGTCATCTGATTACCAGGGCTGTAATTAAGGCATTTTTAACTTCACTGTTATTATTTTATATGAGTAAAGAATTAATTTAAAAACAATTTTCTGACACTTCAGTTTTTTATATCAATATATCTTTCAAATACGACAGTTCTATAACACTCAGTAAAGTAGTAATAATTAAGTGAAAAAATGAGGGGAAAGCCCTATCATATGAGATTCAAACTCAAGTCAACTTTTTCTTTTCTTTCTTTCTTCTTTTACTTTTTCTTTCTTTTTTTTCCTTTGCATGCGATAGATAGGTTTCAATCTTCATGTAAAGAAAACTCTGCCATTCTTTAAATTGTGTTATGTAGTTCAGTTTATATAGTTTAAATGCGATAATCACTTATACAGCATAAATCCAATTTCATAAACATTAGACATTTATGCTAATGAAACCATCAAAATGTGAATTTAGTACTGAGATATGTGTCTTCTACTTTATCATATGTAATCAAGTTATCAAATCTTTTTTCCCTCTCTGCTTGCCCATTCATTCATGCATTTGACACAATCAGGCAACTGGTGTCATGCTGAAGTATTTATGATAGAAAAAAGAATGTCTGCATACTAACTTAGACAAAGAAAAGAAATCTGTCTAAAATGTTTTTGAGCCTCTGGTATGGAATATTCCTCTCTTACAGATAGTTTCATTGTTAGAGTGCTCGTTCTTTAAAAGAAAGTATAGCTTCTTATTCATTCAAGCATCAATCCTCTTTTGAAGTGAAGTGTTGGTCAGGGGTGGTCCAAATAAAAGCCAACTACAGCAGATCAGCTTTTCTTTGTCCCCTCTCCTTTTGTAGTACCATCCCCTTGCCACCTTCATACTTCTGTTCTCTACTTTCTCGCTCATGATCCAACAGTCATTAATGTCCCATTTGAAAGGAATTAAAAGAACCATAATTTTATGTGATTAAATATGCCCAATTACACTTTGAATCCACTAGTGGATAATTTCTTATAAGTGCTTTAAGAAATCAATAATCCAAGTTCATAATTATTACTGATTCTATCAGTGAGCTGCTTTTTAAAATGTAATGAAGGGATGCCTTTCTACAACTGGGCAGGAGACAAATCTCTGAATTATAACAATAAAAGAAATAAAGCAACTAGAAATTGTAATAATAGTAATTGACAATGCAGAGTTTCTCCCTTATATTGAAATTAAAGTATACTTTAATATTTTTAAAAGAGCAAATATATACTTGATAAACAAAAGTTATGGTTATACAAAAAGAATGTATAATATACCATTACAAGTAGTGTGTGATAGTTTTAATAATTAGTGGCTCCATTTTGGAATTTTTACTGTATTGAAATATCAGTTGAATTAACTAAAGACATTTTGATAGTTTCCCATAAAGTCTAAAGTCATAATTGGATTTTATGTAGCATTCTGAATGTTAACAGAAAAACAGATGCAAGTGGTTTTTAAGTAGATATTAAAAGAAGAACTGACACAATGCAACTGCACGTATTTTATAGCATCATACTTAATTGTAAGTGGAAATTATACAGGACTTGTGGAAAAACATCACCAATAACTTGTATTAGTCTCTTAGAGTACTTGAGATGCAAAGTTATCAAAATTATAATAGCATACTTTTTTAAATAAATGCACTGTAGAGGTGCCTGGGTGGCTCAGTGGATTAAAGTCTCTGCCTTCAGCTCAGGTCATGAGCCCAGGGTCCTGGGATAGAGCCCCACATAGGGCTCTCTGCTCAGTGGGATTCCTGCTTCCCCCTCTCTCTCTCTGCCTGCCTCTTTGCCTACTTGTGATCTCTGTCTGTCAAGTAAATAAACAAAATCTTTAAAAAAATAAATAAATAAATAAACAAATGCATTGTAGACTCTGATTTCTTCTTTTTGGCAAGTAATGACTTCCTGATTCTCAGAAGTTTAGTCCCCTTCTCCTGATCTTCCTGTGGCTCCTTATCCTTTCCTGGTGTTCATTATATAATAGGTTTTCCTGAAGAAGTAGGCATCCTTCCATATATGTTATGTAAATGAGCTGTGCAGAGGTCTTATGTGTTTTATAAGGAGATAATCACAGGAAATATACAGCAAACATTTTTGTATTTATCCAAAATTTTCAGATGGTCTAGTCTTCTTTAGATAACAATAGATGTTTTTATTCTGTGGATTTGAGTTTCAGATGATATTTTTTGAATTAAGTCACAGTATAATTTTAACCTATCTGACCTGTTACAATTTTGATGTAAAAATATTAGCCTTAACCACCAGAAAGGAAACAAATATTAAAACATGTACCTGTTAATATTTCTATAAGATGTGTGGGTCTTTTAAGGATTTAGAGTTACGGTAAAACATTAAATTTATTTTTAAGCAAATGGCAATATAAACATTCACCTTATATTCATTCAAGCAATATTAATTGTGCATTGACTCTATGTAAAGCACTGGGCTGGCAATTAAGAATAGTAAGTGGAGAAGGAGAAATGAAAATTTTTAATAAACCAAAGTTGTGGCTTATTAAACACATATACAGTAGGGCTGATAAAAAAGAACATGTACAAGTGAACAAGATAGAGTGGGAAGATGTTTAATTTGGAGCTGACTATGGCAAGAAATTATTTTTAGCTAATATTTATTGAGTAATTACTATGTGCCTGGAATTGCACTGTTTTTAGTTAAACTGCTTTAGACAAATTAAAATATGAATTTGTCTAAGGTCATAGACATGGTAATTCTTAGAGCTGAAAATAACACATAATTATGTCTAAGTATATATTTCTTCAATTCTGGTATTAAGTTTTAATAAAGGGTATATTCAGGAATACTTTTTCCATCTTTACACAAGATGTGCTTTATTTAAAACACATTTTTTGGGGGCGCCTGGGTGGCTCAGTGGGTTAAAGCCTCTGCTTTAGGCTCAGGTCGTGATCCCAGGGTCCTGGGATCAAGCCCTGTATTGGGCTCTCTGCTCCGTGGGGAGCCTGCTTCCTCCTCTCTCTCTGTCTGCCTCTTTGCCTACTTGTGATCTCTGTCTGTCAAATAAATAAATAAAATCTTTTTAGAAAATTAAAAAAAAAACACATTTTTCCTTGCATGTATTAAAGCTACAGACTTAGCCTCCCCCTCATTCTCCTCCTCCTTCTCTTCCCAGTACATAAAATTCTGGGTTTAAAACATCTCATATGTTTCCAGTTATCTCCAAGGCTATCACAAAATTCTCTAAACCAAATAAAATTTAATTAATTTCACTATTTAAGAACATGTACTTTCAGAAAATTGGGCACAAATGTCATGAAATAACAGCCATAAAGAAAGGTGAGGAATCAAGTAAGGAAGACTGCTTCAGTCAGAAGTAACACCATGAGCAAAGGCCTGTTGGAAAAAGGAGAGAATGACAAGTTTATGAAACAGAAAATAACATCAGTCAGATTGCTGTGGAATTGAAAGTTGAGACGTAAAGTCAAATAGATAAGCTGGAGCAGATCATGGAAAAACTTGAATATCTTGTTGGAAAATTAACCTGAATATAATGAAGGAAACAAGGAACCGTTTGAGGAAAAGAGCCCTAACTTTATATTAGGCATCATGGGGAGTAATGGGGAACGTTCAACTTGATGCCTCTCTTTGAAGATTTGCAATGATGTGAGAACAAGTAAAACAGTAGTAGAGGATACAAGTATTAACTGTGGCATAGACACTAACTGTGTAGTGTTAAAAAAAATACTGGATGTTTTAAATTCTTAGCAGTTAACATGGTTGTGAATAGCATCCTCCTGGAATAAAAAGAGGAAAAATAGCCTGGCAGAAATAGTCTCTGATGGCCTGGATGATTTGCTACAAATTCAATATCAACAGCATTTGGTTGAACACATGGGTTTAAAATAAGTGGACTGAAACTGGTGTTAGCGTAGAAAGAATGTTGACCAGTGCATGCTGCATGTCCACAAGAGGTATTTTTAGAGTTAGGAGCTAAAGTAAGAAAAGAAAACTAGATGTGTTTATGTATTTATATATGTAGATGGGCACATAGAGAAAAATACCTAAATAACTCAGTTTGGAACTCTGAAAATTCTACAAATTAAATATGATTTTGAAATCTAACTATATTTGAAAATGTTTTGCAAGGCTGCATTAGGTTATATAAATGTGCCTTATTAAATTCATATCTGTTGGAATAAGCCCCATGAGGAAAGTTGGGACAGATTTATTCAGAAAAATTTATTCAGATCTATGCTGAAGAACTGAGTACAGAAAAGTATGTGCAGCAATGAAAGTGCTAAAGTAATTAAATGAAGACAATGTTTCTTTAAGTTCTTTAGGAATATTTCAAATTCCTAAACAACATAAACAACACGGAAAACATGGAAAAACAACATGGAAAAAACTATAGATGTACACAGAAATTTATCAAATCATCATGTGGTTAAGGGTAGAGGATAAGTCATCTCTCACCAGAAAGTTTCTTAACCCATATCCACCATATTTGGATTACATCAAAATATTGATATTTCTACATTTTTTGGGAAGCTAGTCAACAGACTTAAAATATTAATGGGAAATTTTGATCCAGAAATAATGTTATAGGTTCTAGTTCTCCCTCCTATCAAAAGGTAACTTTCAAAATCCTAATATATGCAGAACTATTTTAGGCAGTATTTTAGAGGCTGCCTGCCAAGTTTAAATAATAAATAAATAGTTTTGTCTCATTTTATTCTTCAAGTATCATGAGTTTAAACATTAAAAAAAATCTTTCAAACTAAGCACTATTATTCTTTGGCTTTTAGCACTGTAGATACTCAATAACGAGGTGCTGAATGATTAAATCAATTTTCTGTATGAAACACACAGCTTTCATTTTAATTTTGGTTTTGTTTTTGTTTTTATCCAAATCTTATCTAGATGTTAAAGGCTAAAGTCACCCAACTTCAGCTATGCCTTTCTTAAATACCTTAATCAATTTCTTGCTGCTATGAACTAATGGAATAATTCTTCGTTCCCCAAAATTTAACCCTGAAATATATTCCATAAACCACCATTTATTATGGTCAATTCCCTTAAAACTAAGATACTTAGCAGTTTTAAACACATTGTAAATCCTGAAAAATGTTTGTTGAAATAAAATAAATATTTTAATTTGCCCAATATTCTACAGAAGGTTTGTGGTCTAATCATGAATGTAATAATGTTAGTCCCTCCCTAAATCCATTCCACTGAATGAATGAATGCATAAGACTGATGATTCTTAGTTGAGGGTTGTGGAGGAGAGGAAATCAGAGATTACTGCAGTTTTGATGATGTATCAAATAGTAAAAAGTATCAAATAGTAAAAGGAGAAAACAGTGAAGGTGTGATTTGAGAAAAAGATGTGCTTTCTGCATTTTTCATGTTTAGTTTATGCACTTATATGTATTACCAATGGAAGTTTTTAGTAAAGCATTTTAAATGTAATTTTTTATTCTTTCACCATCAACTATTAATAGCTATCATTTTATGAGGACTTAAAATATTTCAGGTAGTATACCAAGAACTTTATAAGACATTTCACACTTAATTTTAAAAATGTTGTTAAATGAGTATCATGTATACCAATTTTGAAGGTTAAAAATCATGTCAATAGCTTGTACCAGCTCATGTAGCTGAGTGGGAGATTCATGATTCCAGTCCACATATACCAGATTCCAAAAACCATGATCTCAATAATCTTACTATATGCTGCTACCTAATTCATTAAGTAAATAAACTTTGCAGACATTACACAATGAGCTATAAATACAAAGACAAATAAAAATGGCCTTTGGCATTGACTAGGAATAAAGAAACCAGGAAAAGATGATATGTAATCAGAGACATGCATTTGCAGACATGTATGCTAGTTCCAGAGATGAATTAGCATATTTTGATGGACCACAGAAAAGACCAGGAAATGTAAGGACTTGGGGTATAGTTCATACTTGGCAACCGAATGAACAGTGATGATGTAAAGGTGACTATTTCTGAAGAAAAAGAAACATGAAAATACTAGTGGAAGAAAAAAGGGCAATGGATAGGAATTTTGGGATGAGGAAGCAGGCCAGCAGTCAAAGAAGCAAGGGAAAAGAATTAACATTCTTTGACTACCTATATGTAAAAGTTACCATTTGATTTCATATAAATGGCATTCTCTTTTAATTATTAGAACTACAGTAATAATTAAGGGTAATCTCTGACATTTTGTTTATGAGAAAACTATGGTTTAAAGAGGCTGAGTGAATTGGCCTGGATAAAACTATTTGATGGTGAAAATAACACTGCCACTTTCTTTAGTTGAAAAAGACCAGCACATTCCCTTTCCTTTGGGAAGAAACATCTTCTATTCTCAAGTGTGCCTGAATTTTAGGGGATAAATATAGGCAGTAGAGGAAAATACCATAGAAAGAAGGGGAAAGTCTGATTGAAGATCTCTGCCTAGAACTGAGACACCATTGGGGCACTTATGTGGCTCAGTTGGTTAAGCATCTTACTCTTGGTTTTGGCTCAGGTTGACATTTTGGGGTCATGAGATAAGGCCTGCACTGAGCCCCACATTGGCCTCTGTGCTCAGTGGAGAGTCTGCTTGAAGATTCTCTCTCTCCCTCTCCTTCAGCCCTCCCCCTCCCCCACTCTCTAACTCAAATAAATAAATAAATCTTTAAAAAAAGAAAAGAACTGAGACATCACTGATAGGGAAAATATATTTTAAAAATGAACTCTGAAGGAGATAGTATAAGTACATGCATGTTTTGACTTTGATCTAAGAGAAGCATTACAAGAAAAACAAACAAACCAAAAAAAACCCCAAAAAATCAAAGAATAGAGAAAAATAGAATTAGAAAATCCTTAAACTGTGCACTATACTGCACATGGCATATGGAATTTCTAATTCCATTGTGACATATCAGTTAATTCATTTCTTAATTATATGAAATATATACTATTAAATTTTGTCTTCAGAAGAATGGATTTTAATCATCATACTTTTCCAACATATAAGGTGTTCACAAGAATATAATCATAAATTAAAATCACATAACCCGCAAAAAAACCACAATAAGCAAACTGTTGAGGAGAAAAAGAGATAATAAAAAGAAATGCATAACATTAAATATCACATTAAGAAAAGAAAAAAGATAAAAATGAGTAGTCTACACACCCAACTGAAGAAGTAGGGAAAATAATTTGACAATATCAGAGGAAAGATACAATAGAGAAGATTGAGAAAGCCAAAATATTGTTCTATGGAAAGCTTAATAAATATGAAAGATAATCGGCAATATTAACAAAAAATAAGGAGGGATCAAATAAACAAGAGAAGGATAGAAAAATGAGGCATGCTAGTGATACAGCATAAATTAAATTCAGGATAATATAAATATTTTTTAACTTAAAACTTTGTTGAAATGTACAAAAATTAATCAAGTAACACTAGAAACTGAACAGTTTTGTAATCATAAAGTAACAAATCAATGACTCTATATAAAACCACAAGCTCAGAATGTTTTATAGGCTACTACTAGCAAAAAAACAAGAAATAATTCCAAGATTACAGTATCCTTCCAGAATACTCTAAGGATTAAGAAAAATTCCTCTACAGTATTCTTCCAGAATACTGTAGAGGAATTTTTCTTAATTTATCTCATGAATCTAATAAAACCTTGTTAAACATAAAAAACATATGCACACACACAGAGGACAGTATAATACAGGTAAATAGAGGCAAAATACTAATAAATGATATTAATTAAATATCTTAAGTTGTTAAGTTTTGGAATATTTTGTGATACAATGAAAGACAACTGTAATTAAATGGGAATTTTATCTTTGCAAAGAAGGCATTGCAGATGATTGGAAAAAGCTAAACCATTAAAATGTAGTACAGAATCTTTTTCAGATAAAGTAAAACTTCCTTATTCTATATACACAAATTAGTAACAGATGGATTAAGGATTTAAGTGAGAAAGGAAAATCTTTAAAACATTTTGAAGAAAATATCAAAAGTCAGGTAAAGAAATAACAAAATTATAATACAGACAACTCGGAATTTGAATATAGCATATAAAATAACATAAGTAAATATAAAATAAAACAAAAATAATTTCTATATTTCATAATAGCCCAATAGAAAAATGGACAAGAGACTTGAATAACCATTCTACAAAGAGGACATACAAATGCAAACAAATATATGTAAAGGTATTCAACCTCACTAGTAACTAGAGAATTACAAATTAAAAGCACACTATGATAAAATTAGCTAAGAATTAATGAAAATGATAATTGTTAGTGCAAATGTGGAGAAAGGGGAGCTCTCATATACTACTGATAAAAGTGCAAATTGGTAAATAATTTTGGAATATTGGCATAATCTTGAGAAACTAAATATACATGTACCTTATGACCCAGCAATTCAAAACCAAGAATATATATACTAGAAATTTATATCTATTTGTGGGGTATCTAGGTGACCAAGTTGCTTAAGTGACTAACTCTTAGCTCAGGTCATGATCTCTGGTTGTGAGACTGACCCCTGGTCAGGCTTTGTGCTTAGTGCAGAGTCTGCTTAAGACTCTCTCTCCCTCAGGACACCTGGGTGACTCAGTCAGCTGGGTGTCGACCTTTGGCTCAGGTCATGATCCTCCCATCCTGGTACTCTGGGACTGAATCCCAGGTTGGGCTCTCTGCTCAGCCGGGAGCCTGCTTCTCCCTCTGCTGGCCCCTTCCCCCGCTTGGGCATGTACACACATTCTCTCTCTGACAAACAAATAAAAAAAAAAAAAAAAAAAAAAAAAAAAGGCTCTCTCTCCCTTTGCCCCTCTCCCCACCTTTTCTCATTCTCTCTAAAATAAATACATAAATCTTTAAAAAAATAAATTTATATTCATTTGCACTAAAAATCTGACAAGGGTATTCATAGCTGCATTATTTATAAAAGCTCCATGGGACACCTGGGTGGCTCAGTTGGTTAAGCGGCTGCTTTCGGCTCAGGTCATGATCCCAGGGTCCTGGGATCGAGTCCCACATCGGGCTCCTTGCTCAGCAGGGAGCCTGCTTCTCCCTCTGCCTCTGCCTGCCACTCTATCTGCTTGTGCTCACTCTCGCGCGCTCTCTCTCTGACAAATAAATAAATAAAATCTTTAAAAAAAAAAAAAGTGTTACAATCTAATTATACTAGTATCACAGGGTGACTCTGCTTGGTTGAAGGTAGTAGTCACATGCCAAAGATACTTGAAATGGAAGTTTTCTATTCTCTTTGGGAAAAACATAATGTGGAAAATTACCAAAATGGTGAGACAGGTTAGCAAAGTCATTGGCAGTCACAAATGAGAGTGGTCTGTTTCATCATCCCTCAGACTCTTTGCCCTTTGAAAGTTTGATCAAAGTTTTACAATTTAGGGACGCCTGGGTGGCTCAGTGGGTTAAGCCGCTGCCTTCGGCTCAGGTCATGATCCCAGGGTCCTGGGATCGAGTCCCACATCGGGCTCCTTGCTCAGCAGGGAGCCTGCTTCTCCCTCTGCCTCTGCCTGCCACTCTATCTGCCTGTGCTCACTCTCGCTCTCTCTCTCTCTCTCTGACAAATAAATAAATAAAATCTTTAAAAAAATAAAGTAATTAAATAAATAAATAAATAAATAAATAAAAGCCCCAGATTATAAACAACTCAAATTTTCGTCAAGAATATGATGGATAAGGAAATCATATATTTGCATAATAGAATAGCATTCAGCAATAAATGAACACATTTTGAAAAAATTATTGCTATTTGCCACAAAATGAATGAATCTCCCAAGCATGATATTGAGTGAAAATAACTGTTTAAAAACTAGGCAAGCTAAATTATAATGTTTAATGCTATATGCTTAGGTGTAATTTTTTTTTTAAAAGCGAGAACATGATGGCCAAAAGAATTCAGGATGGTTATATTTTTCAGGAATTTATTAGTGGACAGCCTGCTGGGGTTTCACAGTTACTGCCAATATTCACCTTGCCTTTGGTTGGTGGTTATTCAGGGGATGCACATTGTTTTTACTCACTTTTCTGTATGTGTTCTATGTATGAACAAGGTTGAAATCATAGATTTTTGAACTGAAGAAGTCATAAGATGAGGATAGACATATCAGGTTTCAATTTTAGTAATGCAGGAGCTTGCAGGTAGTAAAAGTTAATACGGGAAGACTGATAAATGTTTGTTAAAACTTTTGAAAGGGTGTTCACTCTGAGTTAAATAGGAATGACTCAAAGAAACACAGTAGTGAAAGGGAACTGAATCGAGTCAGGAAACTTAAGTTTTTAGTGGATCCAATTCACAGCGTTTTCTGACATTCTCTGCTTGACATTTGGTATTCTGTTAAAAGCATCTGTAAAGACAGGTTAACAGTAATAAGGGGTTCATTCATAGGTTTTAGTTCTGTTAATGGTATAAAATAAAAGGACCCTACAAACTCTTGTTCTGTTAGCATATTTTCAGAGATCTGAATGCAGAGTTTGAAACTGGGACATGGAAGGACAAGTATTCAGGACCAAATTGGAAGTTGTGACTTCGGGACTAGGTATTCATTAATTGGCAATAGAATGCTTGTAAGCAATCTAAGGCATAGAAGAAAGGCACCATCATCAAAGTTGAAATTTATTTTCTACATATGAACAAAGCTATTATTTTTGGAAAATTTTCATGGAAAAGAATACCCTGCATTGGTTCTTGTCTGATATACCATGTGTTGCAATGTAAAGTGGATTGTTTTTCTTGCATATTTAGTGATGTGGTTTCCTCAGCTAAATGTTCTAACTCAAAAACCTGACTCTCATTCAGGGGATGCTGAAATAATTTATAAAATTTCAGGGAGACTGCAGAAACCTAGACAAGGTTTGAAAATGAAGAAGCATTCATAGAAACTGTTTTATTTTCCATGAAATCAAGTTATGAAACAGGCTTTGAGCTGAGGAGAAAGGGTTGTTATTTTTGCTTGCAGTGCTTCAGGGGAAAAAAATATTATAGTTTCACGCTGACCATCAGTTGCTGATTTCAGCTATCTCCATTTTTTCAGTAATTTTCTTCTCAAATTATTGCCATATGATATTAACCCACATCTCATCAATACAATTCCTTTCCCTAAATTGGAATTACCAATATTGGTGAAATTTTTAGGTCTTTATTTTATTGGACATCATTTTAGCTTTTCATATTGTTGACCGTTACCTGTTTTGAAAGTCATTCTTCCTCTGGTTACTGAAGCATCTCTCTCTCTCTCCCTCTCTCTCCTTCTTTACCTTCTTTCTTCCTGATTTAGTACAGTTTTATCTATTAATTTAATCAACATTTTTTACTAATGCTTGTATATAGCAGGTCAGTTTCTGTGTCCTAGGGATGTTAAGTGGCAATCAAGACATATGAGAGAAGTGTCCCCAGTAAAATTATAATGAAATAGAGACTTGGTTATCCACCCTCTGTTAAGGATGCTGATCTCAAGCTAGATATAGATCCTGAAAAATTAGGAATTGTACATTTTTAAATTTCTGTAGTCTGTATATCTTTGCTTCCTTGATAAAATTTTTGCGACTGGGTAAGGCAGGAATACACTGTTCAATAAGAGTTACGCACTGTTGATAAGACTGTAGTTTCTAAGTCTCTCTTACCAGCAATTATTTACAACTCATTCAAAATATTTTTTATTCTTCAATGACACATAAAAACATAATTTAAATATCTTGAATTTGCCTATGCGGGTTACTTTAAAAATATATTTGTAAGTATCTGGGACTATAAAAAATTTTTAAAAATTATTAAAAATTATTTTTTTAAATAAAATAATATGAAATGAAGTTTTAAAAAGAAATCCAGTAGCATTTGTTTTTTTAATAATCCATGACATAATAAAACTGGCAGTAATTATTGTCTCATGGAAACATTCACCTAGGTGGAAAACCAACTGGTTCCTTACACATACACCATAACATGATAATTCTAAGGCTTTGCAAATATAAACTCCTCCCCATGATGGGTTCAGTATTCATGAATTAAAGGTTATATTATGTGCATCTTATAATTCTGTAGTAAGTGCACACTTACAATTCTTCTAAACCAAATCTATGTGTTTCTGGCTCCTGTCTGGTGTTTTGGCCTCAGAACAAGCCAATGTATAGCATAATTTGGGCTACTTTTATATACAAAAAAGAAATTGCTATACAATTTTATACCTAGGTTTTTTATAACTAAAATTTTCTATCTTCCTTTTCACTAAATTTTAGATTATGAAGAATGTCTTGTCATTTTGTATTTTCATTTTAATGAATATATAATATTTCATAAAATAAATGAGTCACCACACTTACATTTTTCCAATTTATAATTGCACTAAACTTTTGTCAAATTTCCTTAAAGAAATACCTGTTTTTTTAAATGTATTTAGAAAATAGAAATTAATAAGCTGTTTATGCACATCCTGAGATTTTTTTTAAGTAAATTAGGTTGATCTAAACTACATCAAATTTGAATATTAATTAAATATAAATTGTAATATAAATTATATTAAATAAATAAATAAATATAAATTATAAGTATACATTATATTAATTAAATATAAGATTAAATTGAGCCTCTAATATGTTTTTACTATTTAAATATAGGTATTTCAACACAATTGATATATGATATATGGCATTTTTTTGTTATGCCTTTATAGCTGTGAACTGATTCTAGATAAAGGTGCAACAAATCCTAAACCAAGCTCAGATACAGATTAGATTAACTTAGTATCCCCAAACTAGTGATCTGAAAAAAAAGAAGCATGCCTTTACTTGGTCTTGAGATATATATTATTTACTTCAGTCTGTACTGTTCTTTTAGATATTTGTTGCTGGGGAAGGGAAAGCAAAATACAAAAAGAAGCAGGAAAATTCATGATACAGAGAAGAAATAGTCAATACAGCCAATAAAAACAAACCCAAAAAAGATGCATATATTGAAAATTTTGAATTAGTCCATTTTGCAAACAAATCAGTCAGTGAACTGAACCACTGTTTCATATGGTGTATATCATACAGGTATAGACTGAACCACTTATGCCTGAATCTTGACAAGAACCTAGTAGGCTCAACATTTCAACTCCACTTGCTTTTCACCCTTGGTTTCTGTTTTAGCTACATGAAAAAAAATGCATTTTTATACCAATTTTTCTATTTATGCCTTATAATCTCTCAGTGGTTAAGATGTGTATAGATTAGGAAGCCAAACAATAAGTGTATGATAAAACATTGAATTACTAACAATATTGTTATTATTCTGCTCATCTGTTTGTATAACATAACTCCGCTTGATTGAGGATGTGCAGCATACAACACACTAGCACAACTCTTTAATTATGTATTAGATAATTTTATTCCTACATATTTGAAAATTATTTATAATGCTTTCTGTATCTTAAATAGTGTATTAGGAAGTATAATTCCCCAGGACATTGCTTTCATACAATTCATGTTTGTCCACAATGCTGACTTCACATTCCACAGTGTAATATAGTGATTACTAGCTATTTATTAACTTAGTTAATTCTTGGCCCTTGAAATTTTATCCTTCCAATAAATATTGGAACATTTTAGAATTTAGAATAAATAACTTTAGATTCTCTCTTCATTTATGTTTCGACATTTCTGGCTCATGGAAGAAGGAGTAACTTCCCTAAACTTATTTCTTGCACATTTTTTCCTGTTTTGGAACCCCATGCATCTCTGGGTTGGCAGAACACTGATTAATATTCCTAAATTCTGTGGCTTCTGAGTGGAACAGGGTGCAGAATATTTGGGTTTAGTAAGCCAGCTCCCACCTTAGTATGAAAAAATCCACATAAATCAGCATAAATGCTTGATTGATATAATTTTTAATTTAAGTGAAGTCCCAAGTTGGGCGTGATTAATTGGAATTTAAGATATAAGGGTAATTAAAATGCATTAATGACATCAAAACCTTATTTATCCCTACATGGCCAAAACCCTTTAGTGGGTTTGTTTTTGCCAAATCTTTCATCAAAACTACTGCTAAGCAAATGTAAGTAACTACATTTCACAAATTTATACCTATTTTGTTGAACTTCCACTGAATGCAATAATAAGCTAATTAGCACCAAAAAATAAGTTTTATTGTATTTCTTTTACCTCTCACAAACTGCAGAAGCCATCCAACCAAACTATTTATAGCAAACTAGCCTATGAAATTAAATACCACTATTTACCCACATTTCTCCAACTCACTTGACATAAGAGCACACACATTTTTTAAAGTATGAAATTCCTTTTATGGAGCTATCAAACTTAACATTTTTATGTATCCAGTCACTTTAATTTCAAAATCATTGCACTGCCAATAGAGGTAAAATGTGATCCCACATGTCAGTCTCAGACCTACTCACAGTAAATTCTTCGCACAAATTGTTCTGCTTTTGTCAGTATCATCCAACTGCCAATTTTGCTCATCCTCCCGTCTTCTGACTTGCTATCAGAAAAAAGAACACTCCAGCTGCTTCAGCACATTTTGTGTTTTGTGGGTTCTGTGAATGTATATGCCTGTGTTTAATGTTATAGCCGTGATGTTCTATCCTCCCCCACACAGCCATATATTTCGAAACAATCTGTGAAGAAGCAGCTCTGAAAATAAAATTAAATCAACAGGAATTAAATAGAAGTAGTTGTGATCTATAGCACTTGCTGGTGTCCACCCCCATAGAGATTTAATAACACCCACATTCTCAGATAAAAAATAAAATCCCCACACCTAAGTTTTTTTTCTGTTTTCATCTAGTAATAAATCCCTTCACATTATCTTTATCAACTTCAAGGGGAAATATAAAGCATTGAAATATTATCTAACAATTTTTAAATCACATGAATACTTTTAACTGCATCTGCAGTTGTTTTGACCTCATATATTTTTATATACTGATATGTAAACAGTAAAGACAGAGAAAAATATCCTATTTTAAAAATATTATATAATGCTTTTCAAAATGCCTTTTCTGATTTATTTGAAAAGTATTTTGAATAATGATTTAAACTAAGCAAATAAAGGTGTAGTTTCTGATCTTAGAGTTTTACTGAGTTACAAAAAGTCAATAAATAATTTCAACACATGTATTCTGGTTTTTAATAAAGCAATGTAAAAGATAGAATGGTAAAGCAAGAATCTAGTGATTATTCCCTAGAGTTATCGTCAAGATCTAAATTTTTAAGATGAGGAAGTAATTGATGGGTCTTGAAGGATAAGCAGGGGTTCACTTGCGTGTTTTATTATTGTGTATATATTCTTGCCCAAGCTAGGTTTGATTTTTCTGTCCCATGGGCATGTCTTATGGTATGTCCCTCAGGAACTTAGATCTCTCATGTCAAAGTGATCACCTATCATATTGTAGACTCTGCTAATAATCAATTTCTCTCTGATTTATCAATATCACCAAAATGTTAAAATATGTTGCTGTTAAAGTATATAATATTTTATAGGAATTATTCAATTATCAAAATTACCATCTATATTTGTATACATACATGTATTTATAAATATAAATGTAGGAATTATACAATCAAACTAAATATATATTATCTATATATATTTATATATATAAATATATATATGTATTATAAATATAAATGTAGGAATTATACAATCAAACTAAATTCCTACAAATAAATGTAGACCTTAAGGAAAAGTGGATTTTTAAGTTATCTATGTACCTACGTTATGATGTGAAAAGAGCGAGGGAATTCCAAACTAAACCTCTGGGGCAATCACCAAGAAGTTAAAAAAAGACAAGAATAGAGTCCAAGGCTGTGAGCTTCACACAGGAAATGGAATTTGAGCCCAGGCTGCAAAGGTTACAGGGAGTCTAGATTGGCAGAAGAGAATAGGAATGGAATTCCAGAAATGAAATTCACAAAAAAACCCAAGTAAAGATAAGGTGGACAGTGAATAAATTATTTTGACTAGATTAGAAGGAGAAAAATGGGGAAAAATATCTGAAGACAGGTCTTTATTTTCCTATACCCACAGTTACATGCCGGTATTATCAGCCAAAATCCTGACACAGGAAATAAAATATTTCTTAACTTGTTACTTAACCTCATTATTCTAATGTGCTTTCACTACATCTACCTTTTTAAGGACTCAAAGCAGTTTTGTAGTATGATAAAGGCATGGTTCAAGTCTCTGTGGAAAAAAACAAAAGGCATCTCCTGGTCTGCCCACTACTCCCAAGGCAATTGTTAACCCTAATTGTAAGCCCCAGAGTTAACCCTTTTGTGCCAATTAACTGTTTATTGAATTGATTTATAAAATATACCAATTTCTCCTGCCCTTCTTAATGTAAAAACTCCTTTACCCTAATTGCTAGGGCATGTGACCAAGTTCTTTTAAAGATTTTATTTATTTATTTGACAGAGATCACATGTAGGCAGATAGACAGGCAGAGAGAGAGGGGGAAGCAGGCTCCCCGCTGGACAGAGAGCCCGATGCAGGGCTCGATCCCAGGACCCTGGGATCATGACCTGAGCCGAAAGCAGAGGCTTAATTCACTGAGCCATCCCGGCACCCCCCAAGTTCTCTTAAACTTATAAATTTCATAAAATTCACAGAGTAGGGCGCCTGGGTGGCTCAGTGGGTTAAGCCTCTGCCTTCAGCTCAGGTCATGGTCTCACGGTTCTGGGATCGAGTCCCGCATCGGGCTCTCTGCTCAGCAGGGAGCCTGCTTCCTCCTCTCTCTCTCTCTGCTTGACTCTCTGCCTACTTGTGATCTCTCTCTGTCAAATAAATAAAATCTTAAAAAAAAAAAAAATTCACAGAGTAATACCCCAAAGCTTAGTAAACTACGTGAAGGGAAATTCTGAGTTTTTTTTCACCTTCTTTAAGATTCAAAGAAAGTTCAAATTTAAGTGTTATAGGTGAGAAGAAACAGAGAAGATAACAGAAAAAGTTGATTTTCATGATTCTAAACACTGAACTTTTAAGAAATACAGAAAATGTGAAATTGTACTTTATAATAACTATAGATTTAAACTTGCAAAATATTCTTTGAGAATGAGGATGATACCAGCTCTCAGGTATATCACAGCCCCACTATAAGCACTGTTGAGAGAATGCATGGATGAACATTATTCAACAGGAAGTTTTAAAGGTACAGAAAGGTTGATAAATATGGATTTATGACACACAATGAAAATACAGAAAGAGTGTCTTCACAGAGTCTCTGAATAAATTTTCCATAAGTAAGTTTAGATATTGGCAGGAAAATCGCTGATTCCATTACATAATTAAAATAATACCTAACCAGCTGGAATCTCTTTGCTATTCAGATCCCTCTTCTCCTGATGACCTTTTCATAAGCCAATATAAGCAACTGAGAATCCTGACAACAAAACATTCTGACCTAATTATATACCATTTGCAGCTGTTTCAAACCAAGATTATGCTAGACCCAGTAAACAAAATTAAAAAAAAAAAAAACACCATATAATCTATTTAAGAAATTGGGATATCTAACAATGTTATGTTACCGTAGATATGTACCTCTGTACTATTTTATGAATATGATCTAAAATACCAGATTCCTTTGAATTCAGAACATTTGAACCTTTGCAGACAGCACTAGGTCATCATCCCTGCATTAAATTTCATGATGCTCATTAGGTCTTACAACCAGAAGCTCTTGACAGTCCTTTTTCAAATCTTTCATCAGTTCATGCTTACATGACCTGAGTAGAGCTAGTAATTTGCATGCCAAGTTGCCAAAATGCAGCTGTTACCATTTCCACGACTGTACATAATTATCTCAAAATACAGATTCTTCCAGTGAGACATAAGAAACTATAGGATTGAAAATGGCCACTCATTCCATGCTTCTGCCTGCATATCAGCTTCACCTGCATCCCTTACTCCATGTTATTCTCTTAATCTATTTTCTGTGTAATGTTCTTTTGCAATAAAAATATCTAATTTCCTTTTAAACTTATTTATACCATTTGTTTTTATTGCCATATGTTCTTTCTTATTTCTCATATTTATTACCCATTGAGAAAAACCTAACTCAAATCATTCAGAACGAAGTAATGCATGCACAAGAATAAAAGTTTGCATGTCCTGTCTCATTCCATTGAATATATATGACCACATTATCATATGGGATATATAGGAACATATAGGTATAATATATAGGAATATATATATATAACTATATATATATATATATAGTTATATAGGACAATACTCTTCCCCTTTTTTTGTCCCACTTAACCAAAGGAACTACCTGATAAATACAGACACTACAAAATTCCAAGTGGTTTACAAAGCTCCAAGGCCTATAATTAAGTTGGCTATCTTGCAAAGAAAGAGCAACTGCTTCAATGTCCTGTGATTTAGTTTTCTTCCTGGATTTTCTCCTTGGGCCATGAATAAATTAAGTAATTAAAATAAATTTTTATGTGTGATTGTAGAAGACATCCATCAGTCACACATTCGTGTTTCAGAAGGACAAATCCTTTGCTTTGTTGGATAGGTAAGGACTTATATTGATCTCAAAACAAACACGCTAGTGGACTTTCTACCATCTCCCAATGGGAGAAGAATTATTAAATTAGGCAATGCAAAAGGACATTTTTTACAAAATAAAAAAAATACATAACCAAGAATTTTATTAAACATGAAGTAGGATATTTCTTCCCTCAAGTTTTCAGGGTCAACTTCAGTGAGACCTGACAGAAAACAACTTTTTTTTTTTTTTTTAGTTTGTCCTGTGTATCATCTCACTGGTTAATACACTGAGTTAATATCTTTCCATTCTAAAATTAGGAAATAGAGCATTTTATATTCATAACATTACTGGGGACATCTGGAAGCTCGTGTTAATAACAGAGTAAGAGTTTTGACATGTAGACTGTCAGTACTAATTTTTTAATAGATCTGGAGATGATCAAGGATTTTCGTAAATCAGACACAACTAATGGCCATCACACTAACAAAAGAATTGAGCCAGTGTGTTGTGCTCAGGAAGAAGTGGTTTAAGAGGATAAAGGGAATTAAATGTTAAGAAGGGATGTTAAGGATCCCTAAGGATGTTAAGGGACTCATGCTCATACAAAAATTGATACACATACTTAAGTGTGCATGCAAAATCTGCCCATATTTAGTATAATTTCACAAATCTCATCTCCACAAATTCTTCACACAGTCTGTGTTTTATCCATATAATGACTATCACAAAATAATTATCTAAGGTTCACACCTAATTTTCTGTCTCAACAACTGGAAGATATTACCTCAGTTGACATTTCCAGGAAGATATTCTGCCTCTAAGAATGGGAGTCATTGATCAGGGGAATTAAGTTAGGCATCAATATAGAATATAGAATTTACTGTTCTAATATCAGATCAGAGTTTGAAACTCAATTTCTTTGATTTAGTTAAAATTTGCCTGTGTTCCTTCATTATTTAAACCATGAAGGTACAATAATCCAAAAGGTAATGATAGACCATATTTCTCTCGCTTTAGAAATTAAACATTTCAGCCCCTGCTTCTTGCATGCACATTGCTGGAATTGTCTAGTTTACAGTTTTTCAGATATTTTGCCAAGTCAGGAATAAAATATGATTCTATGATTATACTTTTATTACCTTGACATGTTTGAATAATGGGTGGGTTTTATTAAAGATATCAGCAGGGTTAGGCGTTGTACTTTCTGGTTTATCATACAATACCAAATATACAAAATTAGCTGAGGTTAACTATAGGACAGAGACCTAGATTTAAACCTAACTCAACTTAGTTTTTTCACTTATCTTTATTTTTCTTTGTTGAGAATTTTAAGCATCTGACAAAATAACCAGCACAGTTTTTTAAAATAAGATTTTAAGAAAACAAAGAAAATCAAATATCTAGCATGAACACAATTCTGGGAAGGATGCTAGAGTGCACCTATTGAAGCTGAGATATTGGGTGGAAACCAGGGAACAAGAAATTACTTACTGTCAGTTACATTCCACTAGTCAATGTGTACATCCTCAGGAGTAACATTGACAAGTTGAGTAATAAATTAATTCTTTGAATCTCCTAGGCTCCCTTTAATAATACAACACTAGTTTATAAAAAGAGGTCTCAGTGGACCTAAAAGATTTTATTTTACTTCCAAGGACCTGACTTACTTCTAAAGATTAATGTATGTACTGGAGAAATTCAGTTAATTATTAAACTGGTCATTTTTGTCTATAGCCAATGAGTCTGCTCTCTTTGAAAGATAGATTGGTAGTAGGGACTGTTTACAACGTCCCTAATTATTTCAAATTATCTTGAAATCCCTCTGTTAAAGCCAATAATAGGTATTAAAATATAAAATTATAGTGACAAAGGTGTTTGTTTTGTTTTTGTCTTTTTTTTTTTTTAAGATTTCATTTATTTATTTGACAAAGAGAAGCACACAGCAAGAGAGGGAATATAAGCAGGGAGAAGCAGGGAGAATGGAAGATGGAGAAATAGGGAGAGTGGAAGAGGGAGAAACAGGCTTCCTCTGAGCAGGGAGCTCAAAGACCTGGGGCTGGATCCCAGGACCCTGGGATAATGACCTGAGCCAAAGGCAGACACTTAGAGAGTGAGCCACCCAGGTGCCCCAAAGTTTTTGTCTTTTTTGAAACTCATGCTAAAAATATCTTTACAATGTAGAAGATACTTTTCCTCCTTTCCTTATAATAATAGAGTATGTTTACAATAGAGTCTCAGGTGACTCCAACACTTGCAATATAAAATTACCTGTTCAACTACAGCCTCCCCAAAATAAACTGGGTTTTAAATTCCCAATTTAAGGAATCAATTAAGTAGAAGATATAATCATAATCAAAATAGTCTTTGGTAATTACATGTGTGTTGCACATACAATTATCAGGTATTATATTAATGTATTTGGTTATAAAACTGTTTTGGATTAGAACAATTAAACCATATCTGTTGCCAGGAATCAGTTTGTTGCCAAGCATCTTAATTAGGCATGACAGTAAGTAGTAAATGTGATTTTTTTTCCTATTTGTATTTCTAACTGTAGTGTTACTATAGCTCTATTCATGTATTTTGTCTTGGTTTCCTACTGTTTATCCATTGATATTAATATTTAGTCAAATTACCAATCTTAGAGCAGTCTCATACTAACACAGCTTAAGGAAGAGATTCTTTATTTCACAGAGTCTGGACCTGATACTCACTTTAAAAGGTGATCAAGCCTAATTTGTTGTCTCTTATAAGATCAAATTTAACACATTCTAGAAAATTTTTTGACTACCCTTAAATGTACGTAACAGAATTATAGGAATTATTCTTTATAGTAAATATTTATGGCAAACCCAAATCATTTATGTTGTGGTTAACCTCAGATTCCTTTAATAGATATTAATCTCAAAAATAAATATCTCATAAAACTCTTATCATCATTCTTTCTTTTCAGATTCAGTTGTATGTTTCTAGGAGAAATATATTTAGTATAATCAGAAGGATGCAACTTCCTTCCTTTTCTCTTTCATTTCCTTCCATTTTTTTTCTTCAATTTCCTACTCTGTATATATGACAGTATAGGAAATAATAAAAACCACCAACAAAAGTGAATACATAGATAAACATGATTGTTAACTACACAAACAATATCTGCAATATCTTTAAATGTTTAAGTATATACTAAATAAAATAGTGTAAAAGTCAAGAGCAGGTAAGTGGAGATAAAGTTTGAGTATTCTAGTGACGTAGAATAGTAAAATATGTATGTTTTACATTTCCATATATATATTTCATCTTTTTACACACACATGTATGTGTGTGTATAGATAGATAAATAGATAGATTAGAGAGTCACAAAACATTTTCCTATGATATCTTCCTAATAGAAAGCCGAAAGCCAACAAGGGGGGAAAGAACACAATTTCAATAATGAAAATACTAATTTAACTTAAATGGAATAAATTCAATTAAAAGAAATTAAAACCAACTGTAAAAACAAATAAACGAAAACTAGAAAACTATACAAAATAAAACAATGATTTTCAGACCTAAGACAACAGGCAGTACAGAGATAAGTCCTGAGGGACAAGAAACAAGAAATCAACCCTACAATTACTGCTGTTTCCTTCCTCAGGCATTCTCTGGACCACAATGCATATAGGAAAAAGCCAAATAGAGAATAGTGGCCTCAGAGGAAACAGAAACCGGTGTCTGTAGAGAATGAAACAGAAATTGGAGGGACGATTATTGGTGAGAAGGAAACTATACAGAGATACTTAATAAACTATGGAAGGCTTGAAATTTTATTCCAGTTGCACATTTCTATATTCATCTACCACAAGTTTATAGGTATACAAGAAGAAGACTCCTAGGTCAGAGACAAAGAACAATTCATTATTCAGAAAATTGTCTTCCTGAGGTATGAGGACCAAGAGGAATTGAGCTAAATAAAGTTAAAATAAAATTCATTAACTCTAAATTCTCAGTTGTTCTAAAAAAAACTGATTATTTAATGCAAAAATAGTAGAAAAGTATTTTCTTTTTGTTTATAGTACCTTGGTATCAATCTATATTCTGATTACCCTGATTCCTATTTAGGGAAGTGGGTAGGGAGGAAGCAGTCTTAACCCTGTGGGACCCTATGCTGCTAAACAGACACTTATCAGCCAAAAAAATAAAACAAATAGACAAACAAACAAACAAAAAAATAAAGTTTAACCCTAAGGCAACCACTAAACCAGTATTAAAAAGATTTAGACAAATCAATAGTAGAGGGAAAATAAAATCATAAGAAATGACTGATTAAATTAGGATGTGGCAGAAAAAGAGGGAAAAAAAATAAGGAACAGATGTATAAATAGAAAAGGAACTGGCAAGTTGATATGTTTTAATCCAATTACATTATTAATCAGATTAAATCTGAGTAAACTATACTCAAGAATTAAAAAACATAGATTAGATGAAAAAGTAGGATTCAAATCTATGCTGTTTATCTGTTGATATGCTTATAAGTTTATATGTCATTACTTTAAATGTAAATATTATATATTTATATAAATATACATATGTTTATATAAATATAACAACACATTAAAAGTAAAAGGATGGAGGGGTGCCTCTGTGGCTGTTTAGGTAACTGCTTCTTGATTTTGGCTCAGGTCATGATCTCAGGGTTGTGAGACTGAGCCCCACCTTGGGGTCCATGCTGGGTGTGGAACCTGCTTAAGATTCTCTGTCTCCCTCTCCTTCTTCCTATGTCCCTCCTCCCCACCTTCTCAAAAAAAAAAAGAAAGAAAGAAAGAAAGAAAGAAAAGTAAAAGGATAGAAAAAGGATAAATTCAAGAACTATCTAAAAGTAACCTGGAGTAGGTACTTAATATCAGAAATCTAGATTTTATAAAAAGACGTTGTCAGGAGTAAATACCTTTAAAATGCATGAAACAAAACTGATCTGAAAAAAAAAAAAAACAAAAAACCAAATTTGCAATTGTAGTGAGAAACATTAACATTCTGTAATGACAGAAACAGTGAGAAGATCATTAACAATATAGATGACTGTACGACACCATCAAGAAAATTAACTTACTTGATATTTATAAAATATTCCTCCCAACGATAGCAGAATATACATTAATTACTGGTACACATAGAATAACCACATTAGAGACTATATTCTGGGCCATAACTATAATTTGCTAAATTTTAAAAGAATAGAAATCCTACAAAGTAATTGTATTACAATACAAATCAATTTTTATATAGAAATTATATACATGTATATATATGAGTGTGTATATATATATATACATACATGAGAGAGAAAGAGTGAGAAAAGGGAAGGGAAGAATACATTGCTGTGACTCACTCCAGTTTTCAAAGGGTGTCAATACTTCCCTGGGACTATCAGATGGGATCTTGATGTGATCTTGAACCATTCCCACACATTTTAGTTTCTGCCCACCCCATCTCCTTTGAACAAAGACTGTGTGAATTAAAGAGGCTTTTAATGAAAATCAAGCAATTCCTAAGCATTGCATTTCCTTTCACCTTGTTTGTTCTGCTGCCTGTCTGAAGCAGATGGCTGGATGACTGGTACCTTCTCACAATGTTAGTAGTCATTATCACTGTGTCATTTGAAGTGTTGCTTCCATCCTGTTTATTTCTCTTTCCTTCTCCCTTTATGCACATTTCCTTTCATGTGTGCCACAAATCCCTAATATTCTTTCATGCCTCTTTTCACTTGCTATGGAAATCCTTTTTGATATGGAAAGAAAAAGTAATAATGAGCCTGTGATGTATGAGGCGACTAATGAAGTGTTAAACTCAACAACTGCTTTCCTTAAAATTCTGGATGTGTGAAATGTGTATTTTTCTCATCAACAGTCATACCAGTGGGATTACCACTTAAAAATTAAGATACTCAGGGCAACGTTTCATTTTTATGACACTTAAAGAAACCACCTTTAAGATGTTTATTCTGTGACATGTATTGCACATACAATGTAAAGGCGATTTATTTAATTAAATGATACTGAATCAAAGCTAATTTATAAATAAAATTGCTAATTTATGAATATTTCTGAATCTTCCACTAACCTGTCAAATCAGCTCTTGAAAATGCAGTGTTTGGTACTAAATCTTATATCCTCATGTATTTTTCCTTCTTTTCAGTTCCTCTGTTGGAAAATCTGTCAAATAATGAATGTGTAAGTTCCACTGCTAGCAAAATTTACATGTTCTTTTGTGGCAGAATATTCTAAAAAATATCAGGTCTAATATACAATGTCATTTTAAGGGAAAATGCAGTCAATTTGGGAAAAAATGCTCAACGTACAGGACTAGAGTATGAGTGTGCTAGAACGCATATGTGAAAGTGGATAATAGAGAGCATGTCTCACAGTCAAAAGGAATTAGATAAATGGGAACACTGTGAATACAGCCACTGTTTCTTCTGAGCAAATCTAAAATTCACAAATCCTATCATTGAATTTTTCCCCTGATGTTTAGCATAGAGGTGACATGCCCAAGTAGTTTTAGATATAAATTCTTATAATAATATTCACTACTAATACTGATGATTATGCTATTTTTAACTCTTTATACAGGATTGTAAAACAATTTCTATGTATCCTTTCTAATATAAAACTTTTGTTATGAAAATTATTATCTGTTAATCTTCATACTTAATTGCAGTCTATGGTTTTCTTTTCTTTTATTTTTTTTTAAGATTTTATTATTTATTTGACAGAGAGAGATCAGAAGCAGATGGAGAGGCAGGCAGAGAGAGAGAGAGAGAGGGAAGCAGGCTCCCCGCTGAGCAGAGAGCCCGACGCGGGACTCGATCCCAGGACCCTGAGATCATGACCCGAGCCGAAGGCAGCGGCTTAACCCACTGAGCCACCCAGGCGCCCCTATGGTTTTCTTTTAAATAATCATAAAATAACAAGTATTTTTAATTATTGTTATAAAATTTTCAACCCATAAGTCACATTATAGTCTATAATGTAGTCAACATACATTAATACAGGAGATGAAGATATTTCAATATGTTGGGGGAAATAATTGAACTAAGGGAGAAGAAATAAAGTGAAGTGGGAAAAATGAGGAATCATAAATATGCACCAACATGAATAGAAAGATCATGACAGTGGTAAAGATGGAAGATAATTTGTAAAGTAATGATTCAAAAGAAGAGCGGCTTATCGAATACTTTATGAGACATAAAAATGGATCATAGAAAAAGGAAGAAAGAAAAGATGCAGGGAGGTAAGCAGTGTTTTTTGGACCCTCTAGGGTCCTCTTTGACTTGCTTCTTTTTAATCTTAACCCAATATCAATGTATGCTACCTGGTGAAAATCATATTTTTTTTTCCTCTTTCAATTTTTATCTGAACTTTCTTGGTTCTTTTACTTTCTCTTCTTTATTGGGCAAATCTAAAACAAATATCCCAATGTGAAGTAAGTGATTTCCTGTAGCTTCCAGTGTTCTTTATAGAGATTCATGGAAGTTTAGCAGTGGATATTCCTGGGTACTAACTCTTGGGTACTTTTACTCAACTATGGCTCTCTGTAAATTCTGTTTAATCTATTTAAAATGGATCCTCAGTCTTTGTGAGAATATATCTTATGAACATGAGAGGGCAAATAGAATATTCTCCTTATTATATCTCTTCCTGATCATGGTGTTTTTGAAAAGATACAACTCCTTATCTAACATCTTCCATATAAATCTCCATTTCTTTTATATATTATTGTTTTGCCTGCTAGAGGGAATTTGTTTTTTCTATATCAAAAACAAGAAATTAGCTCAATTCTTTCTCGAAAAATATTTCTGAACTGAGATATCACTGAGGTTTTTAAAGATTTATTTATTTGAGACACAGAGAGAGAAAGAGAGAGTGTGAGAGAATACGGTGGGAGGGCAGGGTAGAGGGAAAGGAAGAGAGAATCCCTAGCTGACCCTGTGCTGAGCACACAGACCGTTCATTGCAGAGCTCAATCTCACAACCTCACAATCTCACAACAGAGATCATGACCTGAGCTGAAACCGAGAGTCAGACACCTAACCAACTGTGCTAACCAAAGGCTCCTTTTTCTTTTCTCTTTCTTTCTTTCTTTCTTTCTTTCTTTCTTTCTTTCTTTCTTTTAAAGATTTATTTATTTTTGAGATAGAAAAGGAAGAGATAATATTCAATTTTTAAACAATAAATTGCTTCAAATTAAGCTTAAATTTTATCAATATAGTTTTCAATATTAATTCTTCATAAGCTTTAATTGGTTTGGTTTTTATCTTTTTATTGGTTTGTACATTATCTAATATAAACAATTTAAATCAGTTTTCAATATCAGAACCAAAATAGCTGAATATAATTCAATCCAAATAGTTTATTTCTGACTGGCATTTTGAATTAACTTTATTACTTTTCTCAAACAGAATATCCTGAGAGAATGAAACACTACATTAATCAAAAATGCATGTAACTCACAATATAACAACCTAATCATCAAAATTGGGTATGCTCATGGGAATTACTCTTCTGAATATGTGAGAAAAAATAACTATTAATCTAACTCATTCACAGAAAATTCTATAAGACTATTGTATATCTGGTTTTGTGTGTGTGTTACCCACCAGAACTTTGCCTAGACAAAAAATGTATTAGTCTTCTATAGTCCTTCTAACAAATTGTCAAAGACTTAGTCAATGAAAACAGGAAACACTTATGATCTCATTGTTCTGTAGGTCACATATTCAAAACAGACCACTGGGCTAAAATCACTACAGTGACAAGATCACAGTCCATCTTGGCAGTTCTAGGGAAGAATCTATTTCCTTGCCTTTTCAGTTTAGAGACTGCCTACATTCCTTGGTTTTTCACCACTTCCTCTATCTTCAAAGATAGCAACATCACAATTTCTGACTATACTGTGTGATGTCTGTCTGTCTCTGACTGAAACTGGGAAAGGCTTTTAAGGACTCATAATTAGATGGTACTCTCCTTGATAATGTAGGATTATGTACCTATTTCAAGGTTCTTAACCTAAGTCACTTTTGTCATGTAAGGTAACATATTCATGAATTTTGGGGGATTAAGACACAAATGTTTTTAGGTGGCCATTATTCTCTCTATCCCAGTAAAACACATTAAATCCCACTATGTTTATTTGGCAGGATTTGAAGGTGATTTGACACAATTTTGTTTCTGAAACAAAGATTTGTTAAAATAGCATAATTTCCATTATTCAACAAAGGAATATGCTATTTTTGTCCACAATGCATACATATTACTTTAGCAGTACAAAAGCCATGGACCATGTGGCACTGTGGTGTAATCTTATAGTGTTGTCAGGTTTTTAAAAATGAAATAGAATAGGAAAAATGTTTGCTGTTAAAGCTTCTTTGCTGAGAATGATAAGATCAGTGGTTGCTAGGTGTTAGGGGTAGGGAGAGATAAATAGTCAGAGCATGGAGGATTTTTAGGATACTGAAACTATTCTGTTATGATACTTTAATGGTGGACACATGTTATTATACATTTGTCAAAACCCATAGAATGTATAAGACCAAAAGTGAACTCTAATGTATACTATGTATGTTCATGGACTGTAACAAATTTATAGTGGGGAAGACTGTACCTATGTGAGAGCAAGAGGTATATGGGAAATCCTTATTCTATTAGTTTTTCTTTTCTTCAAATTTTTATTAAAATTCTAGTTAGTTAATATATAGTGCAATATTGGTTTCAGGAGTAGAATTTAGTGATTCATTACCTGTATATATCACCCAGTGCTCAACACAACCCAACACCCTTTCAGCCCATCCCTCACCAACTTCCCCTAAATCAACCCTCAGTGTCTTCTCGATAGTTAAGAGCCTCTTGTGTTCTGCTTCCACCTCTTTTTTTCCTTCCTCGTTCATCCCTTTTGTTAAATTTGACATATGAGTGAAATCATATGGTATTTGTCTTTCTCTAACGGACTTATTTCACTTAGCATAACACACTAAAGCTCCATCCACATCATTATAAAAGGCAAGATTTCATTCTTTTTGATGGAAGAGTAATATTTCATTATATATATATGCATATCTTCTTTATCCATTCATATGTCAATGGACACTTGGGCTCCTTCCAAAACTTGGCCATTGTTTATAATGCTGCTATAAACATCAGAATGCATGTGTCCCTTCAAATCAGTATTTGTCAAATCAGTATCTTTTGAGTAAATGCCTAGTAGTGTAATTACTGGATTGTAGGGTAGTTCTAGTTTTAACTTTTTGAGGAACCACCGTACTGTTTTCTACAGTGGCTGCCCAGTTTGCACTCCTACCAACAGTGTAAGAGGGTTCCCCTTTCTCTACATCTTCACCAACATCTGTTGTTTCCTGTACTGTTAATTTTAGACATTCCAGTAGGTGTGATGTGGTATCTCATCATTGTTTTGATTTGTACTTCCTTGATGATGAGTGATATTGAACATATTTTCATGGGTCTGTTGGCCATCTGGATGCCTTCTTTGGGAAAATATCCATTCATGTCTTCTGCTCATTTCTTAACTGGATTATTTATTTTTTGGGTATTGAGTTTAAGTTCTTTTTGGACTTTGGATACTAACTCTTCATCAGATATGTCCTTTGAAAATATCTTTTCTCATTCTGTAGCTGCCTTTTAGTGTTCTTGATTGTCCTTTGCTGTGCAAAATATTTTTATCTTGATGAAGTCCCAATGGTTGATTTTTGCTTTTGTTTCCCTTGCCTCCAGAGACAGATATAGTAAAAAGTTGCTACAGCCAATGTAAAGAGCTGGCTGCCTGTGTTCTCCTCTATGATTTTAAAGGTTTCCTGTCTCACATTTAGGTCTTTCATCCATTTTGAGTTTATCTTTGTGGGTGCTGTAAGAATGTGGTCCAGTTTCATTCCTCTGCATGTTGCTGTCCAGTTTTCTCAAAACCATGTTTTGAAGAGACTGTCTTTTTTCCATTGGATATTCATTACTGCTTTGTCAAGATTAGTTGGCCATAGAGTTGTGGATCCATTTCTGGGTGTTCTATTCTGCTCCATTGATCTATGTGTCTGTTTTTGTGCCAGCGCCATACTGTCTTGATCACTACAGCTTTACAGTATAGCTTGAAGACTGGTTTTGTGATGTCTCCAGCTTTGCTTTGCTTTTTCAAGATTGCTTTGGCTATTTATGGTTTTCTGTGGTCCCATACAAAAGTTTGGATTGTTTGTTCTAGCTCTGTGAAAAATAGCTCTGTGAAAATCTAGCTGTTGGTATTTTGATAAGAATTGCATTAAATGTGTAGACTGCTTTGGGAAGTATAGATATTTTAATATTTGTTCTTCTAATCCATAAGCATGGAGTGTTTTTCCTGTGTGTGTGTGTGTGTGTGTGTGTGTGTGTGTGTGTGTGTGTGTCCTCTTCCATTTCTTTCATAAGTGTTCTATAGTTTTCAGAGTACAGATCTTTCACCTCTTTGGTTAGGTTCATTCCTAGGTATCTATGGTTTTTGGTGCAATTGTAAGTGGATCAATACCTTAATTTCTCTTTCTGCTGCTTCATTATGGGTGAATAGAAATGCAACAGATTTCTGTTCATTGATTTTATATCCTGCAACTTTATTGAATTCAAGTGTCAGTTCTAGCAACTTTTTGGTGGAGTCTTTCAGGTTTTCTACATAGAGTATCCTGTTATCTGCAAATAGTCAAAGTTTTGCTTCGCCCTTGCTGATTTGGATACTTTTATTTCTTTTTACAGTTTGATTGCTGAGGTTAAGACTTCTAGTACTATGTAAAATAACAATGGTCAGAGTGGATATCCCTTTCTTCTTCCTTATCATAGAGGGAAAGCTCTCAGGTTTTCCCCACTGAGGATGATAGTAGTTGTGGCTCTTTCATATATGACCTTTATGATGTTGAGATATGTGCCCTTTATCCCTACTTCATTGAGGGTTTTTATCAAGAACGGATGCTGGATTTTGTCAATTTTTTTTTTCCTACATCCACTGAGAGGATCATATGGTTCTTATCCTTTCTTTTATTAATGTGGTTTATTATGTTGATTGATTTGCAAATATTGAACCACCCTGCAGCCCAGGAATAAATCCCACTTGATTGTGTTGAATAATTCTTTTAATGTACTGTTGGATCAAATTTGCTAGTATTTTGTTGAGAAATTTTGCATCCATGTTCATCAAGGATACTGGCCTATAATTCTCCTTTTTCAGCAGGGCCTTTGTCTGGTTTTCGAATTAAGGTAATATTGGCCTCAGAGAATGAGTTAGGAAGTTTTCCTTCCATTTCTATTTTTTGCAACAGTCTGAGAAGAACAGGTACTAACTCTTCTTTAGATGTCGCTAGAATTCTCCTAGGAAGCCATCTGTCATTAGACTTTTGTTTGTTGGGAGGTTTTTGATTACTGGTTCAATTTCCTTGCTGGTTATGGATCTGTTCAGATTTTCTATTTCTTCCTGTTTCGGTTTTGTGTTTGCATGTTTCTAGGGATTTTTCCATTTATTCCAGATTGCCCAGTTTGTTGGCATATAGTTTTTCATAATATTCTCTTATAGTTATTTGTATTTCTGTGATATTTGTCGTGATAGCTCCTTTTTCATTCATTATTTTATTTATTTGTGTCCTTTCTGTTTTGATTTTGATAAGTCTGGCTTCTGGTTTATCAATTTTATTAAAATCTTTCAAAGAACCATGTCATAGTTTTTTTGATCTGTTCTACTGGGTTTATTTGTTTGTTTCTATTTATTTCTGTTCTACTCTTTATTATTTCCCTTCTTCTGCTGGCTTAAGGCTTTGCTCTTCCTCTTCTAGATCCTTTAGGTGTAATTTAGGTTGTATATTTGAGACTTGCTTCTTGGGACAGGCCTGTATTGCTATATATTTTCCTCTTAATTCAGTCTTTGCTGCATACCAAAAATTGTGGACTATCACGTTTTCATTTTCATGTGCTTCTGTTTTTAATTTTTTTAATCATTTTTATTTTTTTAATTTATTCTTTAATTTCTTAGTTAACCCATTCATTCTTTAGTAGGATGTTCTTTAACCTCCATGTATTTGTTGCCTTTCCAAATTTTTCTTCAGGTTGACTTAAAGTTTCATAGTGTTGTGGTCTGAAAATATGCATGGTTTGATCTTGATCTTTTTGTACTTATTGAGGGCTGTTTTATGACCCAGTATGTGATCTATTCTGGAGAGTGTTCCACCTGCATCGAAAAAGAATGTGTATTCTGCTGCCTTGGGGATTAACTGTTCTGAATATACCTGTTAAGTCCATCTGTTCTGGTCTGTCATTCAAAGCCATTTTTTTCCTTGTTGATTTTCTGCTTAGATGATCTGTCCATTGCTGTATGTGGGGTGTTAAAGACTCCTATTATTATTGTATGTAATGTAAAATGGTTTCTTCCATGCTCTTCTCAAGCCCAGGTAGTATCATTATGATTGTTGTTTTAAAATTTTGGTTCATACATAGTACATATATCTATATTGATTAGCTATCTGGCAGTGACTTCTTCTTTTTTCTTTTGGGATTAATTCCTTTGTCTTGGCATTTTATTAAGGACTCTTTTAATAAAGAATAAAGGAAAGCCTATGCCTGGTCATATTTCCACTAGAGCTGAAGATTTGCAGTACTCTAATCAATAGACCTGGTACATGGAGCGGGGTGATATTTTTCTGGGAGGGGTCCGTTGTTGTTCTGGCTCTCAAAACACTTGCCCTACTAAAAAAGACACCTGCAGAACCCAGAGGGGAAGGGCTTGGTGTAAGCATTTCAATGCCTCCACTATGGGGCACTGTGCTGATGGGTTGGGGGTGAAATGGCATAGGCCTCCTCTTCCCCAGAGAAGGGAATTCGTTTTCCTTCCTGCCCAGGAAACCGTCACAGAAGAGCAATGCATCTCCCATCTTTGCCCCAGGTTTTCATAAGATACCTGCCTTCACCCTGTCTGTGACTGAGCTGTCTGCTCCTGTGCTTTATCTGAGGTGCACAGCTGAGTTTCAATACTCCAAATTTTAGGGAACTGTCATGGGACATACTTGTACTTATCCTTGGGGGAGGATGTCACTGTGCTGGGGCTATTGTCCATTTGTTTCAGAAGGGCAGTCACATGAGTGCACAGGGGACAACACTGCAAAATTTGGCACCAGGTTAGACACCCTCAGTAGGCACCTGTGCTCATATGCTAATGAATGGGGCAACTTAATGATGCCCACCAGCTCTTTTGTCCCCTGAGAGGTGGTTCTACCTCTCTCAAATGCACTACAAGAAAGGGAACTGTCTCAGTGTGACCCAAGGGATCTGCAGAGCACACTGCTGCTTCTGGGTCTCTGCCCTTCTTCTTCACAGGAGAACCACTACACTCATTAGGCTCCACCTGGTGATGGCACAGATGTCTAAAACTTCAGATTTTAGCTCTGTTGCTTGTTAAAACTTTTATAATCGTCCCTCTTGTTTTCACAGTCAATGGTCTTGGGGAATTGTTTTTCTTTGCAATCCCTTGTGTACTGTTTTATCTCTCTCTCATTCTCTCTCTCTCTCTATCTGTACCACCACAATTCTTTTCTCCCCCACATCACATCTTTACACCTCCTATCTTTCACAGTGGACCACTTTCCTTTCTCTAGTTATTCAGTTGTTCTTTCAGTCTTCAGATCAATTTCATGGTTTTCTTGGATATTGGATGATGCCATTGAGGCATGTTTTTATCTGAAAGTGGTGCCCAAAGGTAACTAATATGAGGATGTAGATGTAAACTTGAATCTGTTTCCCAACTTCATATACAGTGATTTTTTTTTTAATTAGACTTTAAAAATGTGGATAATGAAACCCCTAATAGCTGCTTCTGAGCTCTAGAAACACTCCTGGGAGGGAGCCCCTGCCCCCTCCAATCTGTCTGCTTTGAAGAAAGTGGGTGGGGGGAAGTGGACAGGACCTGGGTAGGAGTAACTAGGTCCATCCATTCTGAGAAAAGTGCATAGGCTCCCCTACTCTTTCCATTCAATTTTGCTATGAACCTAAAACTGCTCTGCAAAGTAAAATCTATCTAAAAAGTAACCATAAATTGTTTACATCCATATGTTATCATTTGTTAAAGAAAATCCAATTAAATATTTCTGACTAACCAAGAATATCTTCTATTCTCCATTCTATTCTTTTTAACTTGTTTCCATTCTATGCAGTGTCTCTCACTCACCAACTCACTCCTGTAACAAAACAAATAAAACTCCCTTGCACCAGCCTGTTAAGTTTTACTTTCTCCTTCATGTGTTTATTATGCAGATTAAGCAACTATTCTTAGGAGATCATTTGTTCTTTCTTCTAAATCCTATATGAGATGGGAATAGAAATGGTTGAGTTTTTCAGGTAGATTGGTAATTACATTCTCTTTGGACCAGGGGGGAAGACTGGTAGAGAGAAGGAATCTGTGGCTATTTTTATGTTAATGTATTTATATATTTTATCTCATTATACAATGAACTAGATTCAGTTGTTAACCAAGAAAATGGTGACATTGCTTTCTTGAAGTGGCAAAAATAATAGTCCCAACTAGCCAATTCTTTCTTCTCTGGGTCTCAGATTGAAATTTCTTCCATCTTTTTGTATCAGGGTAAGACTTTTGAAGAAAATATAACAGGATTAATTTAAAGTCTTCTGATTCTTTTAGCAAATATGCTTTTTTCTCTCTCTCTCTCTTTTTTTTTTTTTCTTTCTTTGGACAGTGAAGCTATAATGCTGTGTCTCTTATTCTAAACTGAATATTCATAATCCAATTCTGCCCTTTTTAGTGACTACTTTTTTTTCCCCCCTTACTGGAACAGCAGCTTTTTTTTTGCTGTTTTCTGTATTCTGTGGATTGAAAAACTGCTTTAAAACATTTATTTTAAAGGAAGAGCCCTTACTACTCAGAGTCTAATGGAGAAAAATAGTCCTTCCAATCCAAAGAAACAGACACTGTGGTATTTTTGTTAATGAAACATCATTAAATATTGCCCAAGCAGCAGTTCTTAAAGAAAAGTTCAAATTCCTTCATCTTTCATACCTTATTCAATATTGTAAAAGAGGAGACCGTGAGACTGCAGCAAGTATTTTGGAAGAATAATAAAAAATGTTAGAGTGTATTGAAGATCTTTAAAATGAAGAACAAGGGTGGATGTTTGCAACAAGGAAGAGAAGTAGAATATAGGAAAACATCCTAGACTATAGACATGATAAAGGGTTTCACATCAAGTAAGTAGATGGCCCCACCCTAAAGTTTCCTGATACACTCTAATTAGCCAAATAAGTGACAAAATTATGCATTCATTTGGGAGAAAATCAGTGAGGAGCTCTTGAGTAACTACATGAAGCAGTCATTTTGTCAGCATTTCTAGGGTGGGAGTAAATTGGTTACAGACCCTCCTCTAAGATATACTGTATCTGTATCTCTATATATCTCTATATTATATTTATGTGTATGTAGATAGATATCTATATATCTTATGCTACTAGTTATCTCTGTATATGGTACTAGATATCTATATACTATATACTATACACTAGAGGAGGATGAGTACACATAATAGTTTTGGCTCTGAAATATTATAGGAGTCTAGAGAAGAAAGGAATTCTACTTGGAAGATCAAGAAAAGCAACCTTTAGCTTTAAATAGATAGGACTGAGACATCTTGAAGTAGAGAGAGAACAATTTAGGAGGATGAAAAAACTGGAGAAAAGGCAGTAATACATGAAACAGTTTACCTGCAAATATGGATAAGGGGTGTGTATGAGGGTGCCTCAGGCTGCAGTAACAGAAAACTATATTCAACCTGACTAAGCCATAATAGAATTTACTGTTTCACATAACAAAGGGTCCAGAGGTAAGCAGACTCCAGCCAGAGGAATTTAGTGTTTCAGCTATATTTCCAAATAGTTTCTCAGGTTTGGTCTTTTCAAGAAACTGGTCTTTCCTGAAGTGGATGTCCTTCATGGCTACAAAATGGTGGCAATCGGCCCCTGGGGCATCATGCCTGTTTGCTACTTATCTCAATAAGTTGGTGAGAAACTCCACATCCAATCATGAAATACAAACCCTTCCATGTAGTTGTCTTGGCTCAACTTATATTCCTTGACTTCCCAGGGCTAGTAACTGTTGGTCAGGTGTTCATTCCCACACTGATATGCTTAAATACTAAGGTGAACCATGCTCTGGAGACAGGCAAAGTCAGGCACTAATTAAAAAAGAAAAGAAATTTTGTAAGAAAGGTGTCCATATTTATAGGACATAAACAGTGCCCTCATCCAAAATAGTCTGAAGCCATGTTATGACCAATCTGAAATACTAAGATAAAGAGTTTGTGTGCATTTTTAAGTATTATGTTGCAGATTATTAGAGTTTTCTTATGGGAAAATAGCTCATTACAGATTTATTAAATATGTTCTTTAATACTCTTCTTATCAGGGACATAAGTTGTATATGACACACAGACACATACATGCATTTTTTAATAAAGATAAATACAGAAAATAAAACAAAATTGTGTTTATATTGTGATTTCCAAATGAAAATGAAGATTGAGGGTTTTTTACTCAGCTTAATTTTATCTCTGCTTTTACGGAATATCTTTATTCTAATTACAATAACATAATTACCTATTTCTTTTATGCTCAACATGAATGTAATAATTTCAAATAGCAATATCAATTTTACCACCAAAAAAAAAAAAAAAGAGAGCGGCTAATAAATGCAGTTCAAGCAGTACTCATCATTAGGATTTATTTAAAAACATGTGTATAGTTAACACACACAGATCGTTGCTTCTCCTCGTGATTATGGCACCAACTTAATATACACTTAGGGTCAACTATTTCTTTCTTTTTTTTTTTTTTCTTAATTCATTTGTCAGAGAAAGAGAGAACAAGCAGGGGGAGAAGCAGGTAGAGGGAGAAGCAGGTTCCCCAGGTTTCCCAGGGTCACTAATTCTATTTGAATTCTGTTAATTTTAGAGGAGGTTTTTTTCCTTCTTTATTAATTTCTCATATAAAAATATAAAATTTAAGTAAATATAAAAATAATTGCGAAGCCTAAGTTATAAGTCAGCTTACATTCAGAGATATCTAGCTTCTGTACATGTCCACTGAGGTCTGTTACTTTCTTCCTCTGTTACTTTCAACCACCTGGGTGGTTCAGTGGGTTAAAGCCTCTGCCTTCAGCTCAGGTCATGATTCCAGGGTCTTGGGATTGAGCCCCATATCGGGCTCTCTGCTCAGTGGGAGCCTGCTTCCCTTCCTCTTTCTTTGCCTGCTTCTCTGCCTACTTGTGATCCCTGTCTGTCAAATAAATAAATAAAATCTTTAAAAAAATAGTTTAGCTTAAATTTAAATTTATCTTACTTTGAACTTGACCATCTTTTCATGTTTAAAGATTTTTTGTTTGTTTGTTTGTTTGCAGTTCAGTTTGTCCATTTTTATCACGGTTTGATGGGTTTTTTCTTCTCAAGGTTTTTATATATTATGCATAATAACCCTTTCTTTGTGATGTATTTTGCAGGGTTTTTTTCTTGGCTTGATAGCACTAACCCTTTCATTATTGTACTCTCTTTCTCCCTTTCTTGTACCCCCCGCCCCATCGTCCTCACTACAAGGACTCATCTTCCAAAGTACTTGGCTCTGAACAAAATGAACAAACAAAAACAACAAATAAACTGATGACCCTCTTTTATCGGAATTGTGTGATCTTTACAAGTCAGGGGATATGATGAGCAGCATATGCGTTACATCTGGTCCAGTTTACTTCTGTTTCTTGAAAAAAATATATAGTTTTCTTACACTGACTTCACTCAATTCATTTTGAAAGTTTTTTATTTAAAAAATGAGTACTTCATTTATATTTTATCAGGTTATTATTATTTTTTTTTAATGTAGAGGCTCATGATTTCACTACTTTGACATACTCAACTAAATTTTCATATTGTTTATGGTAGTTTTTTCATTGATTTTATTTGTGTTTTCAAAATATTTACAAATAATATCTGTCAATAGAGATACTTTTACCTTTTTCATTCCTTTTTTTTTTTTTTTTTTTTTTTGCATCTGATTGCATTGGCTACCACCTCAAAATCAAGATTATGTATTAGTAAAGAAAAAGACATCCTTGATGTGTTCCTGAGATGATTCGGATATTTCCCCATTATGGAATCATTGTTTGAGCAATTCAATTTCATAGGGTCATATTGAATAAATTCACCTATGAATGGTGTCAGCTTACAGGTAGTTAAATCTAACCAAATAGTTACTTTGCGGGGGCATGTACATGTAACAGAGGTAAAGAGCTTGGCTATATTCTCTATCATCACTTGCAACCTCCCTCTCCTACCCCATGTTTTCTCCTTTCCTGAGTTCTAACACCAACTACTTCTGGATGAACATTCAGGACCAGGGACATGGAAACAGTCTGTCTATGTGGTTTTCTCTCACTACCTGTGCTTCAAATACCAGGAATATTAAGAGCTCTTATACCAGTGATAACAGTGTTGTTTCAGAGAAAAGAAGTAGTCCCTAGGGACCAGAGATGCCATGGAGTTGAGAGCAGAGCACTTGCCCATCTGTTAAGAAAGTTTTATTTCCCATTTGTGTGTATACATGCCTCAGAATTCTTACACAGAGACTAGGTGACTGAAGCAAAAAATGGAATTATTATTCCAAGATTTCCTTGCTCAAAACATATCTTAACACTCACAAATCCTCCTGAAACCAGAGAATTGCATGCAGTTACATGTAATAATCAATCATGAGTTGAATTTAACAGCTATCAAATCACTAATTTTATATAGATCCCCAAATTCCTATGCTACTAAAATGTCATTCTTTGGGTGCATTTAACCTCACCTATCCTACTGGAGGGAACATCATTCCATGTTTTTGACTGTGACAGCATCTCTATATTCACAAAATATATAGATGATCAAAATAGTATATTGTCATTAGTACAATCTCTGTTTATGTTTAGCTTGGAGGGTTAGTTTAAATTGCCTCATACTTATGTCCTTTGTCCATTCACCCTTTGGTGATTAAAATGGAAAACCAGAAAGCTGATTCTTGTTTCTGTTCTATTTATCTATGTTATATGTCATATATATATATATATATACATATATATATATACATATATATATATATATATACATGTGTGTGTGTGTGTGTGTGTGTATGTGTGTGTGTGTGTGTGTGTGCAAGTGGAGAAGGGTAGAAGGAGAGAAAAAATCTTAAGCAGGTTCCACATCCAGCCCAGAGCCCAAGGAGGGGCTTGATCTCACAACCCTGAGATCATGACCTGAGCTGAAATAGTCAGATGCTGATCTGACTGAGCCACCCAGTTGACCCAGCATATAATTTTTTAAGTTAACCTCTGTGCTCCTAACTTCTGGGAATTCCTCTAGTAGTTCTCCTTCTCCAAGAATGTTACAGCGTAACAATCCTGTTATACTTAAATAAGGTTGTTCACTTGTAATATTTTTAGGCAGAATGCTAAAAATACTACAAAAATACTTTATTCATTTTTATTTTATCAGGTGTGGTCATTTTCCCATGTATTTATCACTTTCTATAGGAACAATATTAATACAATTAGTGTGAATATGGGGAACTACCAAGGCATTTAGAGGAAATAAGCAGAGAAACAAACAAACAAACACTGCTCTAACCACTAGAAAGGAAAAATAAAATGATATTATTATCTGAAAGGTATACCAACATACATGAAGTAATAGTATCAAAGTATACATTAACATAGTCATATATGTAAATGTATATGTATAAAATATATCCATTTATAATTATAAACATTTATTTATATGTATAAAATATATCAGTTATATATATGTTTATAAAAATATGTATTATATATTTATATATTTTATATTTATAAATATTTATAAATATATATTTGTAAAATACATCAACTGTATAATTATATACTATATAAAACTATAAACAAAACATAATTTTGTGTGTGTCTATATTATATATACAATATATATATATAATATATATAGCAGAGCCTTTACTTCTTAGGCCAACACAAGTAGAAATTCCTGTATTTAAAACTGTTTCTCATTTCTTGTATTTAACAATATTACTAACTTCACCAACCTGAGTCAGCTATTTTTCATAATTACAAAGCCTATGTCTTGATATCTAAAACTTCCTTTAGAGTTTCCTCTCAAATATATATATTCCTTTCAAATATATTCTTTTCAAATAAATATATTCTCTTCAAATATATCCTTTCACATAGCTAATACATATAATATTTATTACCTTTATATAATATATTTATAAAATATATGATCTGTATAACTGTAAACTACATAAAATTATAATATATGTGTGTTTGTGTGTGTGTGTTTAACAGGACCTTTATTTCTTAGACTAACACAAGCAATAATTCTATATTTAACAATGTTTCAAACTACCCTAAATCAGTAATTTTTCATAATTACAAGTCCTATGTCTTGATATTGAAAAGCTTCTGTCAGAGTTTCCTTTCAAGTACATCAGTTCATTTAACATCTAGATGGAAGTCTAAAGGCCTTCTAAGAAAATGGATCCAGGTGTTTACATTTTTTTCCCTTTTCTTCCTCCATTTTTTTAACTGCATAGAACTGTAACATATTATGATGCTTAAGATCAAGATGAGTTAAGGCAGTATGGTTTGCTTCCCATTTTTTCTGTAATCCATAGTTGAAATTGTGAAAGCATTGGAGAATATAAAAAATGTGTTTTTAAAGTAAAAGAAATAATCATTAAAGAAACAAAATGTCAATATAAAAATGCCTGTCATCCTCTATTTTTTTGAACCAAAATAGAACATTTAGGTGGGAAAATGAGACACTAAGGCATTGCTATCATGATTAACTGTTAACTTTTCATTATAATTCATAATTCTCTTCATAAGAACTGAAGCCTGAAAATGGGAAACAGAAACAATCATCTCTTTTGGGTTGCTATCATTGTCAATCTAACTCTTTCTCTGCTCCAGTGAACCTAAATTACTGAAAGTAATATAACGGGATGGGTAATTCAATGGTGTGAACAAATGTATCCCAATGCAAATGACCTCACATTATAAGGTGGCTTTTTCTTGCCCCTGAAAATGCCCTTCGATTAATACTTGGCCTGTGTTTGATTGCCCCCACTGTAATCTTCTACTTGTTGCAATCTGAAGTTAGTTCTAACCTACAACAATACAAAATTTAATTCCTTTCTATCATGCTATTTTGGAGATTTACTCAAACCGTTTGACTCACCAGTAATATTTAATTGAGCAGATAAAAATACGAAGATACAGATGTTTGTTTTATAGAAACTGTACCTTTTCTATTCAACACTAGGGCTACATTCTTGGCAATACCTTGTGAAACTCAAGGCTGAGGTGAAAAGAACTTGCCTTTCAACAACTGGAGACAATCTGTCTCCTATAATCTCCACCTCTCTCTCTTAACTTTTCTCTCCTACTCTTTCTTTTTCTTCTCCCTTCTCCACTCATTATCTTTCTTTTTCATCTTCTCTTGCCTTCCTTTTTCTTCTGTTCTTTTGCAATTTATTTTCAAATTCCTCTAGTAATTAATTTTGAAATAAAAGGTTGGGTGGTATGACTTAAGGTTCACTGAGGGATGAATCAACAGTTACTGGGAGGAGCTCCTGGGTGGCTCAGTGAGTTCAGCATCTGCTTTGGGCTCAGGTCATGATCCTGAGGTCCTGGGATGGAGCCCCATGTCTGGCTCCTTGCTCATTGGGGAGCCTGCTTCTCCCACTCCCTCTGTCCGTTACCACTGCTCGTGCTCTCTCTCTCTCTCTCAGACAAATAAATAAAATCTTAAAGAAGAAAAAAGTTACTGGGAAGTTTGGTATGTGAAAGAGAAAGGAAAGGGAAGCAAGTAAATGCTTGTTATAAAGGTGAAGAGCTAGGACATAGACAAAGGTGAAATTAAATGATGAGGGGGTTTGCCAAGAACTTTAAGAGTTTCGGCTTAAATCAGTGAAAATTTATGGGTTTGGAGTATACTATACATGTATATGTAAAGACAAAAACTGCATCTGTTACATTGTTAAAGAAAGGGAAGCATATATTTTATACCAAGGATGTGGCAGTGCTACCAACAGATAGTGTATCAATACTCAAATTAACCTGCTGGTACAATGCAAGTGTTGGTACTTCCTGTATTTCTATAATAAAGAGAAACAAAAGATCACTAAAGAGAGATCAGTAGTGTTAATATAAACAAATGAATGAATGAATAAATGAATCTGAAAATTCTTTCTCAATAATAAGAAATTTCATATATTTGCAAATGGCACAAAGTAAGACAAGAGCAGTTTGATATGAGGATGGGTAGTTAGGAGGAACTGGGCTTAAACAATATGAAATGTGGTTATTATGAATTAACTTTTCATAACTTAGACCACTGAATTAAATGAATATCTCAAACAGAATATATCTAAACTATAAATGTTTTATGTTTTTTAATTCTATAATCCTATTTATTAAACTACTTTATCTCAGATATTATATAACTAGGATATGATAACCTATGAATTAAAGTTTTAGGTAATTTTTAAAATATGAAAACAATATTTGGAGAGTTTTAAGACTTAAGTAGTGTTATACAAATTTTAAACTACTGAAGATTTCAAGGAGGTAGAGAAACGACAGAATATAGTAGAAATTAAACACTAAGAGAAAAAATATTTTAAAAAATTAAAGATTGTTCATGATAGTAATCTAATTTTTTTTTCTTTTATATATAGAGAAATAGCATTCATGAGAGCTAGGGAGGGGAGGGTGGGGCAGAAGGAGAGGGGGAGAGAGAGACTCCCAAGCAGGCTCCATGCCAGAGTGGAGCCCCAAACCATGTTGATCCCACAACCATGAGATCATGTCCTGAGCCAAAATCAAGAGTTGGATGCTTAATGAACTGAAGCACACAGATGCCCCAAATCATCGTTTTTTTTTGTTTGTTTGTTTTGTTTTGTTTTTTTAAGATTTTATTTATTTATTTGTCAGAGAGAGAGAGAGAGAGATCACAAGTAGGCAGAGAGGCAGGCAGAGACAGAGGGAGAAGCAGGTTCCCTGCCGAGCAAGGAGCCTGATATGGGACTCAATCCCAGGATGCTGGGATCATGACCTGAGCCGAAGGCAGCTGCTTAACCAACTGAGCCACCCAGGCGTCCCTGTTTTTTTTTTTTTTTTAACCAAAAAATAAACTCTATGGGGAACAAACTGTTGGTTACCAGAGGGCAAGTGGGTGGCGGATTGGGTGAGATAGGTGATGGGGATTAAGAACACACTTATCTTGATGAACACTGATGAATGTATAAAACTGTTGAATGCTTATATTTTACATCTGAAACTAATATAACACTGTATGTTAATGACACTGGATTTGAAGTAAAACAAATAAATAAATAAAACAAATAAATAAAATAAATAAATAAGCACTATAATAAAATACATTTAGTTATGTTGTGAAATATTTACCATTACTCTTTACATTTTCCTAGGAAATAATCATGTAAGCCAAGTTTTTAAGTGTGCCAAGGCAAATTAAAGTACTGTTTTGTGTAAGTTTTTGTTTGTTTTCCTTTAAATGTCATATTTTCTGTTGTTTTTGGAAATATTTTTGGAAACTTAGACAACTAAATCCATGTCTAGTAAAGCTTAACACACTTTAAATCCAAAATGATGGATGATAAAATTAGAATAATATGTGCCCAGAGTAAACCCTAGTCATATATTATGCACTGATGGAATGCTAACAATAGTAAGTACTATTTGCTATATTGATCACTATTGCACAGCAATGATTCAAAATATTTAGAAGTGTTTTTGATATAAATAAATATCTTACCCTGCATTTTCCTATTCTCAGTCTCAAGCTAGCTAGTCTGTCATATTAAAATTTGTTGCTTTTATTTTTTAAGAGGTTATTTCAAAGCTCCGTGTAAAATATTACATTTTGTTTATTGATTCATCAACCACAGAAATTACCCATTTACTCTTCAATATGAAAACCATGTTTTAATTAATCCTCTCTTAGTCAACATCTGCTAGTATACATTTTAGGTTATCTATTATTTTCATATTACTCATTGTCATTATTTTCATCAATTTTGTATTATCTTATGATATCCTATTCTTAAGAGTATAATTCTATTAGTGGAAACAAACAAACAAAAAATCTTCTAAGCTCTGACCATAAAATGACTTAAAGTCTTAGAGCTATTAATTTATGATAATGTGTGAGGATTACATTTTATTTGCTAAAAAGTTTCTTCTGGATTGAATTTTATTCCTCTTAAAATACCTGTATTGAAATCTGAACCGAGTTCCTCGGAATGTGATTGTATTTAAAGATATTCTTTTAAGGAGGTTAATTATTTTAAAACAAAGCCATGAAGATGGGCCCTAATCCAATCTGATTGATGTGCCTATCATAAGAAATTTGGACACACAAGGAGACGTGAGGGATGTGTATGCACACAGTAAAGACCAGTGAAGACACAGCAAATAAATAAAAACAAAAGCAAAACAAAACATCAACTGTAAGCCAAAGAGATAGGCATTAGAAGATACTCATACAACATCTAAATATTGGACTTCAGCATCAAGAACTGTGAAAAAATAGATTTCAGTTGTTTAATTCACCCAGACTGTGATATTTTGTTATGAGCCCTAGCAAAATAATACATGTTCTACATTCATGCCACTAAATAGAGCATTTTACTAGAGACACAAAAAATCACTGAGACATGATCTCTAGTAAATTATTTTTCATAGATTTTCTTAGAGAGTTTTCAAATCTTTTTTTTCTTTCTTTCTTTCTTTTTTTTTTTTTTTTTTTATTTTGGCATTACTTGCCATTGTCACACCCTTAAATTTTAAATCTCTTAGACAAAACATACGATAGTCTTTTTTTTTTTTCCCATTTCTCAAGATGCTTTTCCTACATCTATCACACCTTCCTGTACTGTGTAGGTTACTCTTCAGTTCTGTTCCAGAGCTCTCATCTGGAATACTATATCTGGACCACACTGCATTATAGACATCATTCCCAAGACCCATGTCTTCCTATTTCTTGATTTCCAAATTTATTTCCCTGAAGTACATCTTCAAAGAATTTCCAAATATGGAACATGGTAGGTAAATTTTCCCATCTTTGTACAATTATGAACTTTTTCCTCGACATTTACTTATGCCTTCGGAAAATAAGTAATTCTAGGTTAAAATATATATCTTTGATGTTTGAAGGCTTTTTTTTTTAAATTTTCTTACATCCTGTTAAATTGCCATGCTGCAGACACTACAGATATTACTTGAATAAAAGAAAGTTTAATTCTTTCCAGAAAATGTCAATACAAGAAGCATTGTATTTGGGTATGTACAAATCTTATTCAATTTCTTTAGAGAAAAAGACTAGTGTTTTTCTGGCTCCATAATCTAGAAAACAATTCATGTGTTTTAGGTATTGACTGGGGATAGAGGGGAGAGGTATAGTATAAGGATGGTTATAGATGCAATGTGAGGATAACATGACGGAGGTGCCATATAAGAATCTGTTATCCCATGTATATATATAAACCTTCAGCTAATCCTGTTCTCCACTGCTCACCTCCACCAACCATGGTTCCTGGGGCTTAGTGGTCAGAGCTTTTCCAGTGTCCTGCTTGGTGGATTAGTTCCCAATATTTCTACAAGTTCCCCAGATGGTTAATTTAGTTCATATGTTCCCCTTTCCTTCCAAATTAGCTTTATTATGAAATCTGAAATCTCATTTACAGGGTTCCCAAAAATATTTAGGTGGATCATGTGGAATATATATGCATATATATGAATATATATTTGAAATATAAATATATATATATATACTTGGAATTTTAATTAATTATTTATTTATTTGACAGATAGAGATCACAAGTAGGCAGAGAGGCAGTCAGAGAGAGAGAGGAGGAAGCAGGCTCCCTGCTGAGCAGAGAGCCCGATGCGGGGCTCGATCCCAGAACCCTGAGATCATGACCTGAGCCGGAGGCAGAGGCTTAACCCACTGAGCCACCCAGGTGCCCTATACTTGGAATTTAAATGGAAATATGTGTGTGAGGTGTGTGTGTATATAGCAACCTACACAGAGCATATTTATATATAGAAAGAGATTTATATATATATATAATATATATGCACATTATAAATTTATCTATAACATATATTTAAATATATATGTATATGGCATGTATATGCAAATAGTAACTCATCATTATTGTTGGCATGAGTCTATCCTTAAACTAGATCCATTTAATTCTAATTCAAAATTGTTTCTATGGCATAGTGTCACTGGGATATCATGGAATTTTAGAACTGAAAAGAACCCAGAGGACAGGGATGGTTGAAAAAACAGTAATCTAGAGACTGAAAGCATAGCTCACCGAAGTCTCACACATTAGACAAATAATGTCATTGTAAAATATATCTGAGTTTTAACCAAAGAATCATAACTTGGATAGAGGGAATTGTAAGAGAACCAGAAATATGATGATGTAAACAAGTTATGGAGGTGATAACATATTTTCCCCCTCTTTTTATGTTGTTTTGAATTTTATTTCTGACAACCCAAAGATAATCTTTTTTTCAAACCAGAATTTCTATAGCTGCCTTTAGAATGGTAATTGATTGTTTCTGTGGCTCATAAAAGCTATACAGGTTAAAATTTAACACAACTAAGGATAAAAGGGTATATTCTGAAATTATATCTAGATCACATTTACTTCACTTGTAATAATTAAAGCAAAGAATACCCCAACTGAATTCCTTAACCTACTATGAAATTTTCCCACTAAAACTTTAGCTAGTATGAAATGACAGATAAAAAATCATGCCAGCTGCTTACATATCCAGAATCAAGTATTCGTTTGAATTCATCTATTTTCATGTCTTAAGTTTTCAACATTGTTTACATTAGTAAGGGGTTTTTTTCATTAAGAATATTAAAATATCTTATAGTGAGAAATACCTTGAATCATTAGCAATATTACCACTCTGGAAGATTTGCAGGCTTGATTGCACTGTAGTAGTTTAGCAAGCTAAGTCCTACACATTGTAGGTAGTGTGTATAACTATTAGTATTATTACCTCTTAAATTTTTTGTTGGACCAGATCATTTTTATTGTTCTCCTCCCTAAATGTACAACATTTTATAATTTTCTTTAGACAGTTTCTTACTATTGACAAGTCCAAACTAGAACAAAAATAATATAAAATTCATTATGAGAGGTTTTCAGTCTCTTTGAACTCAGGAAACAATAAATACTATGTTATTAAATCCTATTAAAATGGGCTCCTAGCCCCAAATCTTACTCTTCAACTGAAAATATGTAATGTTGCTTAATGATCAGGGTGTTTGAGCTTTGATTTTGACTGTAAAAAATAATGATCTTTCATTATAATAAAATATTCCACCATTGCACAGTCTGTATTTTATGAATTACTCTAACGCACTTTGTGTCAATTAGAGGCCTAGAATAAAACGTAACACTTCAGCCTTCAGGCTGAGTCATTTATTTGGAGCTCACTGATGTGTTCTTAATTCAATTTGAAGTCTCTCCCCACCCATAGTTTGTGGAGAAAGAGATGCAAACATTTTTCTTCATTGACAATGACTGGAGAATGCATCAACATGACAAATATTTTCCAGGAGGAAAAAATAAAAAAGGTATACTGTGTGAATAACAGTCTCTCCCTTAAAGAAAAAAAAAAAGATAATCATAACAATATTTATAACATTTATTTTATCTCAAAGGAACCTCCAAGCACTAGAAATGTTAACAATGATCTGGTTCTGTGGGATTCACGTCTCCTGTCACTGAAGAGGATTCATATTTAACAGTGCATGGGGAATGACAGACCCTGCAGAAAGCTCAGTTGGATTTATTATCACATCCGTAAGGCTGAAGGGGAAGTACTGCTTATATCAAACTGCCCATGTTAGAACATGTATCCATCACAGAATCAAAGGCATGCGCTCCTTGCATATGTAAAATGTGATGGATAGAATAACATTCACCTGCTCTCAGATAAAAGTATTGATGAGGCATCTGCCCGACACCATATGGTAAGGTAGACAACATTATGACTGTTAATAAGACATTAGTAATCATTTAAAACCATATAATATGTTCATGTGAATTAACATTATTTTTGCTTCTTCCACCTATTTAAAAAATCAGTGTTCAGAATCCTATATTAATACACCTATAGAATAGTACAAGCATAACCATTTTTCTAATACAGAAATATTTATGTGTCACTGCTGAATTCCCTCATGTAGATTATATGGCTGACTTGAAATATGATGATATATTGCAAATTCTACAACAGTGAGTGACATTGCTTGTGCAATAACTAACAGGTGTTAAAATTTTCTAAATGCACATGTGTAGTCATGTACATGTATATACTTAACATCCATCAGAGAGTTTTATCATGTACTATTATTTGGTTTATACTGTGTATTATTATTCACCTTAAAACTACTATTTAAAAACAGGAAGAAAAGAATAAATGGAGATATATTGCAAGGTTTTTTTTATACCATCATTATCTCTGTTATTTTGTGGCAAAGTTTAATTCATTTATGTCTTTATTTACTCAGCAAATATTTATTCAGTATTTATTAGCCCCTATTCTAGGCACTAGGTATTTAAAGAGACATCTGAAACATTCTTTATCTTAAGCAAGATGATACTCTTCTGGGAGAGAGAAATTAAAAAAAAACAAAGAAAAACAAAACAAAAAACAAAAAACAACCCACATAAATAGAGTGCCATGAGAAGACCAAATAGGTAGCACATACTTTTGTTAAAGAAGAGACAGGGGCAATTTTATAAGGAAGGCAGCATTTGAATTGGGCCTTGGAAACTGACTAGGAGAAGTCAGCCAAAACAAGTATTCCTGTCAAGGTTCTAATTATAAAATTAAAATACATTTCTAGCACTGACTGCAAAAAAGAGATAGTCCCAGTAATATCAAGTTTGAGTGAGTGAAACATAACCTGAGTTTCAAAATGTAAGCAAAGCAATCTATTGATACACAACATACCTTATTTTATTTTATTTCATTTTTTTTGCACTTTGCAGATATTGCCTTTTTTTTTTTTAAATAAACAAATTGAAGGTCTGTGGTTACTCTGCATCAAGTAAATCTATTGGTGGTATTTTCCCAACAGTATTTCATACTCCATGTCTCTGTCACATTTTGGTAATTCTTACAATATTTCAATCTTTCACTATTACTATATGTGTTATGGTGATCTCTGATTAGTGATCTTTGATGTTACTGTTGTAATTGATTTGAGATACCAAAAACTGTGCCCATAAAGGATGATGAACTTAATAAATGTTGAATACATTTGACTGTTCCACCGGCTGGCTGTTCCCCTATCTCTTTCTCTCTCTTCAGGTCTCCTTACTCCCTGAGATATGATATTGTAATTGGGTCAATTAATAACCCTACGATGGCCTCTACGTGTTCAAGTGAAAGGAAGTGTGCACATCTTTCAGTTTAAATCAAAAGCTAAAAAAGATAAAGCTTAGTAAGAAAGGTATGTCAAAAGCTGATAGGCCAAACACCATGCCTTTTGTGCTAGTTAGCCAAGTTATAAAGACAAAAGAAAAGTTCTTGAAGGAAATTAAAAGTGTTATTCTGTGAACATACAAATGGTAAGAAAGTGAGATAGTCTTTTTGCTCATACAGAGAAAAGTTTTAGTGGTTTGGATAGAAGATCAAATCAGCCACAACATTCTCTTAAGCCAGAGCCTAATCAGTAATCCAGATCAAGGCCCTAACCCTCTTCAAATCCATGAAGACTGAAAGAGGTGAGGAAGCTGCAGAAGAAAAGTTGGAAGCCATCCAAGGTTGGTTCATGAGGTTTACATAAAGACACAGACTCTGAACTATAAAGAAAAAACTGATGGTTACCAGAGGGGAGGTGGGGTGGGCAATGGGTTAAATAGGTGATGGGGATTAAAGAGGGCACTTGTGATGAGTACCGGGTTGTTGTATGGAAGTATTGAATACTATATTGTCCACCTAAAACTGATATTACACTGTATATTAACTAACTGGAATTAATTAATTAATTAATTAAAAATATATATTATATATACACATATATAAGATTTTATTTGACACAGAGAGGGACACAGCGAGAGAAGGGACACAGGCAAGGGGTGTGGGAGAGGGAGAAGCAGGCTTCCAGCCAATCAGGGAGCCTGATGTGGGGCTTGATCCCAGGACTCTGGGATCATGACCTGAGCCAAAGGCAGACACTTTATGGCTGAACCACCCAGGTGCCCAACTAACTGGAATTTAAATAAAGACTTAAAAGAAGTAAGGAAAGAAGTAAACTCCATAACATAAGAGTGCAAGGTGAAGCAGCAAGTGGTGACAAAGCTGTAACAAATTATCTGAAAGATCTATCTTTGATAATAAATGAAGGTGACTACACTGAGGAACAGATTTTCCATGGAGATTAAACAGTTTTCTCTTTGAAGAAGATGCCATTTAGGACCTTGATAGCTAGAGAGTAGAAATCAATGCCTGGGTTCAAAGCTTCAAAAAGCTGACTTTCTTGTTAGGGTCTTATGTAGCTGGTGATGTTAGGTGGAAGCCAATGCTCATTTACTATTCTGAAAATTCTAGGGCTCTTCAGCATTAAGCTGAATCTACTCTGCCTGCGCCCTTCAAATGCAGCAACAAAGCCTGTATGACAGCATACCTGTTGACAGTATGGTTTACTGAGTATTTTAACCCCATTGTTGAGACCTACTGCTAAAATAAATAAATAAATAAATAAATTCCTTTCAAAATACTACTGCTCATTGATAATGTACCTAGTCACCCAAGAGCTCTGATGGAGATATACAATGAGATAAATGTGGTTTGCATTCCAACACAACATATATTCTGCAGCCCGTGGATCAAGAAGTAACTTTGACTTTCAAATCTTATTACTTAAGAAATACATTTCATAAGTCTATAGGTGCCATAGACAGTGATTCATCTGATGGATCTGGTCAGAATAAAATGAAAATCTCAAAAGGATACACCATTCTAGATGCCATTGAGAAGAGGTCAAAATGTCAACATGATAGGAATTTGGAAGAAGTTGATTCCAACCCTTATGGATGACGTTGAAGAGTTCAAGACTTCAGTGGGGGAAGTAACTGCAGTTGTAGTGGAAATAGCAAGAGAACTGGAATGAGAAGTAGAGCTTGAAGATGGAACTGAATTTCTGCAATCTTATGACACAACCTTAATGGATAAGGAGATGCATCTTATGTATGAGCAAAAATAGTGATTTCTTGAGATGGAATATACTCCTGGTTAAAAAGCTATGGAGATTGTTGTAATGATAAAGGCTTTAGCGTATTATGTAAACTTAGTCAATAAAAGAGCAGCAGGGTTTGGGAAGAAATGGGTGAAATGTTTTCAGACAGCATCACATGCTTTGGAGAAACCATTCATGAAAAATAGAGTCAATTGATGTGGCAGACTTCATTGTTGCCTTATTTTCAGAAATTGCCATAGCCACCCCAGGCTTCAACAACCATCACCCTGATCAGTCAGTGGCCATCCACGTCAAGGCAAAAGCTCCAACAGCAAAAAGATTACAAATTGCTGATAGCTCAGATAAAGGTTGGCATTTTTTAGCGATAAAGTATTTTTAAATTAGGGTATATATATAACATATGATATATATATATACATATATATATGTTAGTTGCACATTTAATAGACTATAATGTAAAAATAACTTTTACATGGTTTAGGAAACAAAAAAAATTATTTGATTCTTTTTATTGTGATAGTCATTTCATTGTTGTAGTCTGGAACTGAACCTGTAATATCTCCAACATATGCCTGTACACTGTTCCCTTTCTTAGACTTACACATACCTAACCTCAGATTGAATAGACTAGCATTAGAGAGTGTTTTATTTTCTCTTGTGGGTGCTGATACATGCCTTTGACACCTCTGCTGTTTTGTTAGGAAAGAGCGTAATTTACTTGGACCTCACAGCTCTCTCTGCCTAAAAAGGAAACAGGAATCAGATCTCTCAGGGTTCCACACAGGAACTTTATTCCAGGCTAATACTAACACACGAGAAACCTCTTGGTTTCAGGGCTGCTTGGCGGTTAATTAGGAAGTCAGATAGAAAAATTAAGTTTGGTATGCCTGTTTTGTTTTCCTAGATGTTCAGCTTACTTCCCAAAGGCTTCTTTATCCCTCATGTCAATAGATTATTGTCAGGTCACAAACTGACCAGGTATAACCAGGCAGGACTGAAATCCCAAAGGAAACAGAAACAAAATATAGATAGATGTTATGGGTTGAATTCTATCTCCTCAAAAATTGTTGAAATAGGAGAATGTGACCTTGTTTGGAAATGGAATAGTCATGAGGTAATCAATTTAAAATGAGGTTCTTAGGATGGATCTTAATCCAATATGACTGCTATCTTTAAAAAAAAAGGGAAATTCACACACATAGAGACTGCACAGAGGGAGGATGATCTGAAGAGATAAAGGGAGAACACCATGGAGATATAAGACTGGAGATTGGAGTGATGTATCTATAGTCAAAGATGGCCAGCTGAACATCAGAAGGTAGGAGGGGGACAAGACAGTCTCCCTTCTAGCCTGCAGAAGAAAACTACCTTGACAATACTTTGTGATTTCAGACTTTTAGCCTCCAGAACTGTGACATAATCTATTTCTGTTGTTTAAGCCACTCAGTTTGTGGCACTTCATTGTGGCAGTCTAGTTACTAGCAAACTAGTACAGTAGATGGTACCAGTTCCACTTCCCTTTCTTCAACATAGTTTACTATCCTACATTATGGAAATGAGTCTCTGCCATCCTTCCCACTAGACGTAAGATTAAGAAGTGGAAGGTACTGGGGCGCCTGGGTGGCTCAGTGGGTTAAAGCCTCGGCCTTTGGCTCAAGTCATGATCCCAGGGTCCTGGGATCCAGCCCCGCATCGGGCTCTCTGCTCAGCGGGGAGCCTGCTTCCTCCTCTCTCTCTGCTTATCTGCCTACTTGTGATCTCTGTCTGTCAAATAAATAAATAAAATCTTAAAAAAAGAAAAAAGAAGTGGAAGGTATTGCATCTATACATTTATGTTTCCTTGCAGCTCTATCCTATTGTTTTGCACACTACAGCAATGGAGTTAATTTTTGCTAAATATTTTTTAAAATAGAAAAATGCACTGTAGCTATTGAATAAAATATTCTTAGTTTCAGAAGGAAAGAAAAAAACAAAGATAAATCGATGTAAACAGTCATGGAAAAACAAAATTATTTACTTCATTTTGTTTTATATATATCTCCATATATACACATATTTTCCCAAAATCATTAGTATTTATAACTATGAACTTTCAGTGAAAGCAGATATATTTTATAGAAATACCCTGATGCCTATATATTTATAATTTTACAAGAGCCTATTTATTTCATGAATATTAATTATGGTTTTAATTTCAATCTATATTAATGTGACTGAAAATACAATGTTGATTATTACATTGTTTTGTATTACATCATAATACTTTTTTAGCATCAATGAATCTAGCCTGATTTAGAATACATTAATACAAGCAGAACAACAAATTAATTTAAAGGTTAGTAGTGAAATATATCAAAAGCACAACACTACAGACTAATAGGCCCTTCTGTACTATGAATTGTCTGTATTATTATTACTGAGACTTCTATTAGCTCTCTTCTAAGCATACTCATTTGACTGGAAAATTGGTTCAATACTAATGCATTACCTATTATGCTGTACTTTAGAGAAAGGAATATTATACTGATGCAGGACAATTGTGAATGATAAAGATGGTGATATATGGTTTCTTATAAGAAATCTGAGGTAATTTGCAAAACTAATTTTTTTTCACACAAAAGTAAATACCTGACTGATGGTATCTATGTGAACAACTGCTTTAGTCATATTCACTTTAAATACAAAAACAAAAACTGTTTAAATATATAATTATACATCTTGAAAGAGAGTTTAGAGAAGGTCAATTTATTTATTTTTTTAAATATTTTATTTACTTACTTAACAGAGAGAGAGATCACAAGTAGGCAGAGAGGCAGGCAGAGAGAGAGGGGGAAGCAGGCTCCTTGCTGGGCAGAAAGCCCATTGCTAGGCTCCATCCCAGGACCCTGGGATCACAACTTGAGCCAAAGGCAGAGGCTTAACCCACTGAGCCATGCAGGCACCCTGCAAAGGTCAATTTAAAAACAAATCTTAATCTTTGCAATTAATCTATAATGCTATCTGACTAAACTTCTAATTTTTAGCTATCTCTTTCTGAAATTACATAGGCACAGCCAAAAAAAAAAAAAAAAAAAAGGGAAAGCTTATAATATATGGCAGTGGGAAGCAGTAGAGGATGAATACTATATGGAGGTAATTTTTTGCTCTATGATCCTGGTTTCTTTTTTTACTACAAGGTCAAATATTCAGCTATTTTTCCTGAGTTTGAAGTTCAAGTGAACATTTGCTGAAGCCATGGCCTGAATTCATATCAGAAAATCTTGAGACCACAAATCAAATCAACACTTATAATTAGGTATATCATGTAGGTAAATTAAATTTTTAATAAGTCTGGTTGTATAAACTTACAACTAAAGTGAAAATTATTTAAACTCTGCTTTTTACATTAAAAAATTAGAGGAAAATAATTTGATTTCTGATTGGCAATGATGAAAGGAAGAAATCAAACTAAGGATGACTGCTGATTACTTTTGGAAATCATTAACATGCTTTCCCTGAAAACTTAACGTATACTCAATTTTTATTGAAAGTCTACTCTGAGCTGTTATAATAGATGATTGGACATATAAAATAGACAATTGAGACAAGTTCTGTTCAAATGCAATTATTAGAACACAAGGAAAATCAATGCATAAATGAGATCTATGTAGTTCAGACTGTAAATGTTTTGAGAGAATATTCATCCACTAAATTCCTTATAGGGCTTTCATCTTTGTAGAAGGAACTGAGTTCAGACCTATACAGTACATACAAATTAACCACAATCACTGTTCTCAAGGATCTTACAGGGTAAAAGGTAGAAGCCTTACCTATATACATAATTACACTAGGAAGTGGTTTATTGTACATTTCACAAGAAATGTAGAAGGAGAAGAGTGAAAAGGGAATTCAAACGAGTGAGAGGTCACTACTGGCTGGGATGATGATATAAAATACCTTAAAAGATACAGTATATCTGGGACTTGCCAAATGGGGGATGGGTGAGGTGCGTAATGTCATTAAAATCTTTCTCCCTAAAGGAATTCAAAGGATCTGAAATCATAATCTGAATTCAAATTATCTAAATTATTTTATGTGCAATCAGGACACAAATGTAGTGAATAATGGACAGAATTTTGAACTGGGTAGTTTTATCAGAGCCTATGTACTTAATTCATGATGCTTTTCAAAAAGCTCAAATTCCCTAATTATCCTTTTTTATAGCATCATGTTTGCCTTTAATTTGAGGGTAGAAACATTTATAACACAAATTATAATTTCATATGACAAATCAAGAGCATGCTATTATATATCCTCCTAGTCTGAGAACTTTAGTAAAAACTTCAGTAAACTTCAGCAGAAACTGGCATGTTGCAACATAAAAATGGACTGTATCATATTACTTTTCATTTTAGTTTAATGAAAACACTCTATCTTGACCTATAAGCAACAATTTCCTTTAAAAGTAGATGCAAGATTCCATACCTCCAAAACAGAATATCCTTCGGTATTTTTCTCATTACCTTTTGCTTTATTATACTCTTTATAGTCTACATTACTTTATTTCCTAGGCTTTGATTTTAGTTATTATATGAATTACATGTTTGATCACTATGTTTGAATTATTTATTTCTTGGTGTTTAAGATACTAATTTTATATATATATATATATATATATATATATATATATATATATTTTTTTTATATCTCTTCCAAGTTTATGTTGTGTGACTTTGAGGAAGTCGCTTCAACTCTTGTGGCTCACAGTTTCCACAAATGATTGATCCGCTCTGAATAATTTCCACAATCCCATTTACTTCTAAATGTTATATTCTAAATCACCTCCTTCCCAAAGAGGTGAGATCTAGACTCTTTTGACCACTAAGGAGATTGTATTCCTATGAGAGAAATAATGTATATTTGAACAAGAATCTTTATACTTAAATATTTACTATTCGATGGACCGTATTTACTGCAGATAAGCTTAGAGTCCCCCTCTGCCCTACTGATAAAGCCAAAATTATATTTTTGCACTACCAGTATCAATAGATATATTAGGGTGGGTAATATCAACCTTATATTAAATTTGGATATTAAGAAATTTGCTTAAGGAGATGAAGAACAATCTGTACTGCGATCTATCCTCTAGGCATGGAGCCAGGGAGAGAGTGGGGAGCTCAGAGTGCTGGCTTTTAGAGATGAGTCAACGCAGTTAGTTATTATGCATACAGTCTAAAGAATAACCCATTCTTTTCTAGATTAGTAAACAGAATTTTTGTGAATTTTATCTAATTTGTAAGTCTGTTCCTTGTTTACTTTACCCCATGGACTTTTAGTAACCAGGTAATGTTAAATAAACTGATGGTCTAATAAATAAACAACTGCTATAAATAATCTTTGAAAAAATATAATTGAAATTACTATTTGTTTTTCTGTTTTATCTCAGTTAATCTTATTAAGTTTGTATCTATTATGCTTGTGAATACTTCGAATTATCCACTTTGTACATGTTTTACAGTGAAATACTTTACCTGTCAGCAGCCCAAAGCCATATGCTAAAATGTTAAATTAAGGAGCACCTGGTTGGCTTAGTTAGTTAAGCATCTGATTTCAGTTCATATCATGATCTTGGGGTCCTGGGATCAAGCCCCATGTCAGGCTCTGCATTCAGTGGGGAGTCTGCTTATTCATCTCCCTCTGTCTCTTCCTCCACTCCTGCTCTCTCTCTCTAATAAATAAATAAAATCTTTAAAAATTTTTTTTTAAAAAGTTAAATTTTAAAAAATGAAATAAAGATAATAGGGTAGATAAAGCTAGATTTTGGTAATTATAAAAGGTTCTTATGTGTAAACCTATAAATATGTGCAACACACACACACAGCAACACACCTGTCTTCATGAACTTAAGCCAAAATTATATTTTTGCACTACCAATATCAATACATACATTAGGGTGATAATATCACACCTTATGTTAAATTTTGATATTAAGAAGTTTGCTTCCTTTCAACAGTTATATATCAGCTGAAATATTTGCCATTAGTTTATTTCTGATTAGGCTAATAAACATTTTAATCATTATAAGGCAAACTGAAAAGTCAAGAGATTAAGCTTTTGAGGCCCAAGTGAGTTAACTGGGGTTCTCTGAGGCAGGACAAGTTATATTTTATACGAAACTATAAAATGCCTATCAGTAACTTAGGGTAGACAGATACATTAAAAAAAAAAAAAAGGTTGGGGGGCGGACAAAAGGAGAAGAACAAAGTTGAGAGAAAAAATGAAGAGGAAGGCCGAGACAAATATGAATGACAATGAAGATGCGAGGTTAGGTAAATTCTTGCTTGCTCTTCACTGCCCTGGATCATATCTCTCCAACTTAAAATTGGTTCTCCATTACTGTTTAAGCCAAAACACCTCTTCACCCATCTTCATCACTGTTATCCTTGTCATCTTTCTTCACTCAATAAAGGGTGCACCCTCTTTCACAGTTTTCATCTCAAGTTCTATAAATCTAGGTGACTTTGACATCCAAGGGGGTAAAGCTCCACATATGGCCTCACATTCTGGTTCTACCAACCTGGCATTCCTATATCTTTAATGCCTTCCTCCTTAGTTTATTTGATAAGAAAATGACTGTGGGAATGTGTTTTATAATTATTCTATATCACTGTCTAACATCGTTTTTCTGTACCCTGTTAAAATGGCATCCTCCACTGCACTTACCTCTTCATAAGTGTATTGGAAACTTGTGTTTGGACCCTCTAAATAAGGGTACAAAGACAGATTTGGAAAAAAAATCTATTTCTTGATATTCAAATAGCAACATTATAACTACATTTCAACTATGTTTAATTGTTATGGCTGTCATTTCCTGTGCCAGTATCACATTGTTAATATTATTGAGAAGAAAATTCCAAATTCCAATTCTCCCAAATTATTTTCTAATTTATTATTAAGATTATTTTTACATATTTATTCATCTTGATTAATTTTAGAATATTTTCGGTCATGTTTTAAAATAATCATAATAAAATTTCAAGTAAAACTGCATTTTGTATATAGACAATTTGGGGGCAATTGGCATCCTTTTGATAATGAGTCTTCCATTTTAATAATAATGTTTCTCTGTGTACTCAATACTTTATTTATGACATAACATTTTATTTTTTTTTAAGTTTTTATTTTAATTCCAGTTAGTTAACATACAGTGTTATGTTTCAGGTGTACAAAATAGTGATAAAACAATTCCATGTATCACCCTGCCGTCATCAAGACAAGTACACTCCTTAATCCCCATCACCTATTTAACCCATTCTCCCATGTCCCTCACCTCTGGTAACAATCAGTTTGTTCTCTATAATTAAGAGTCTGTTTCTTGGTTTGTCTCTTTCTCTCTTTTTTCTCTTTGCTTGTTTGTTTCTTAAATTCCACATATGAGTAAAGTCATACAGTTTATTTATTTTTCTCTGACTAATCTATTTTGCTTAGCATTACACTGGCTAGATCCACATTGTTGCGAATGGTAAGATTTCATTCTCTTTTATGGATAAATGTCCATTGACTGATATATATATATATATATATATATATATATATATATATATGTATATATATATACACACACACACACACACACACATACATATATGTATATTCACAACTTCTTTATCCATTCATCAGTCAATAGACACTTGGGTTACTTCCATATCTTAGCTATTGTTAATAGTATTGCTATTAACATAGGGGTGTGTGTAGTCCTTTGAATTAGCATTTTTGTTTTTATTCTTAATTCTTTGAGTAAATACCCAGTAGTGCCCTTGCTGTATGGTGGAATAGTTCTATTTTTAACTTTTTGGGGAACTGCCATACATTTTTTCCAGAATGGCTGTACCAGTTTGCATTCCCACCAACAGTACAGGAGGGTTCCTTTTTCTCCACATCCCCACCAACACCTGTTATTTCTTGTGTTGTTGATTTTAGCCATTCTAATAGGTGTGAGGTGCTATCTCATTATAGATTTGATTTGTATTTTCTTGTTGGTAAGTGTAATGAGCATTTTTCATGTGTCTGTTGGTCATTTATATGTTTTTGGAGAAATGTCTGTTCATGTCTTCTGACCATTTTGTAATGTATTTGTTTTGGTGTTGAGCTGTATAAGTTTTTTACATATTTTGATACAAACTATCTATTGGATATGTGCTATGCAAATAGCTTCTCCTATTCTGTAGGCTGTCTTTTAGTTTTGCTGATTGTGACCTTCACTTTGCAGAAGCTTTTCACTTTGATGTAATCCCAACAGTTTATCTTTGCTTTTATTTTCCTTGCCTCAGAAGATGTCTAGAATTTATTATGGCCAATGTCAAAGAGGTTACTGCCTATGTTTTCTTCTAGGATTTTTATGGTTTCAACATGGTCTCACATTTAGGTATGTAATCCATTTTGAATTTATTTTTGTGTATGGTGTAAGAAAGTGATCCCGTTTCTTTCACATGTTACTGTCAGTTTTTCCAATGCCATTTGTTGAAGAGACAGTTGACTTCCCATTGAATAGTCTTTCCTGCTTTGTCAAGGATTAATTGATCATATACTAATGAGTTTATTTCTGGGTTTTCTATTCTTTTCCATGGATAAATTTGTCTATTTTTGTTCCAATACCATACAATTTTCAATACCATAGTTTTGTAATATAACTTCAAATCCAGAATTGTGATGTCTCCAACTTTGTTGTTGTTGTTGTTTTTCCCCCTTAAAATGCTTTGGCCATTTGAGGTTTTTGTGGTTCCATAAATTTTAGAATTGTTTCTTCTAGTTCTGTGAAAAATCTTATTTCGGTTTTGGTAACTTATATGTTTCTTTTGAAATTTTGATAGAGATTGCATTAAATGTGTAGATTGCTTTGGGCAGTATAATCATTTTAAAAATATTTGTTCTTCCAATTCATGAATGTGGAGTGTCTTTCCATTTCTTTCATCAGTGTTTCATAGTTTTCACAGCACAGGCTTTTTACCTCTTTAGTTAGATTTATTCCTAGGTATATTATTTTTTATGCTAACTTAAGTGGGATTATTTTCCTAATTTCTCTTTCTGCTGCTTCATTATTTGTGTATATAAACACAGCAGGTTTCTGTACATCGATTTTGTATTTTCTGACTTTACTGAATTCATTTATTGGTTTTGGCAGTTTTTTGGTGGAGTGTTTTTGGTTTTCTACATATAGTGTCATGTCATCTACAAATAATGAAAGTTTTACTTCTTCCTCACCAATTTGGATGCTTTTATTTCTTTTTGTTGTCTGACTTCTGTGGCTAGGATTTCCAGTACTATGTTGAGTAAAAGTGGTGAGTGGACATCCTTGTCTTGTTCCTGATGTTGTCTTGCTCTCAGTTTTCTCCCATTAAGGGTGATGTTTAGCTGTGAATTTTTCATATTATGGTTTTTATTACATTGACATATGTTCCTTCTAAAACTATTTTGTTGAGGGTTTTTATCATGAATGGATATACTTTGTAAAAAAATTTTTTTTTTGCATCTATTGGAATGATCATATGGTTCTTATCCTTTTTCTTTGTGATGCAATGTATCATGTTGATTGATCTGCAACTATTGAACCACTCTTGCAACCCAGGAATAAATTCAACTTGATCATGGTGAATGATTTTTTTTTTTTTAATGTACTGTTGAATTTGGTTTGCTAATATTGTCTTGGGGATTTTTGCATCTATGTTCGACAGGAATATTGGCCTATAGTTCTCTCTTTTTAATGGTGTATTTATTTGGTTTGGGTATCAGGATAATGCTGTCCTCATGGAATGAATTTGGAAGTTTCCAATCATTTTCAATTTGGGGGAATACTTTGAGAAGAACAGGCATTAATTCTTTAAATGTGTGGTATAGTTCACCTGTCAAGCCAGCTGTCCTGTACTTTTGTACTTTTGCTTGTTGGGAATTATTGATAATTGATTCAATTTCTTTGCTGGTTATTGGTCTGTTCAAATTTTCTATTCTTATTTCAGTTTTGGTAACTTATATATTTCTAGGAATTTCTCCTTTTCTTCTAGGTTGTCCAATTTGTTGGCATACAATTTTTCATAATATTCTCTTATAATTGCATTTCTGTGGTATTTTCTCTTCTCTCATTTGTGATTTTATTTATTTTAGTCTTTTTTTTTTCTTTTCTTTAATAAGACTGGATACACATTTATCAATTTTATTGATTTTTTTCAAGGAATGACCTCCTGGTTTCAGTGATCTGTTCTATCGTTTATGTAATTTCTGTATCATTTATTTCTTCTCTAATCTTCATTATTTCCTTCCTTCTGCTGGCTTTAGGTTTTGTTTGTTGTTCTTATTCTAGCTTCTTTATATTTAAGGTTAGGTTGAGATATTCTTGCTAAAATGTTATAAACTTCACTCTTAGAACTGCTTCTGCTGCATCCCAAAGGTTTTGGACCATTGTGTTTTCATTTTAATTTGTTTCCATGTACTTTTTTTATTTCCTCTTTTATTTCCTGGTTGATCCATTCATTGTTTAATAGCAAGTTATATCACCTCCTCTTATTTGTTGTGTTTCCAGATCTTTTCTTGTGGTTGACTTCTAGTTTCATATCATAGTCAGAAAAGATGCATGGTATGACTTCAATATTTTTGAATTTGCTGAGGCTTGTTTTATGGGCTAATATGTGATCTACTCTAGAAAATAATCCACGTGCACTTGAAAAAAGTGTGTACTTCTCTGTTTTAGGGTAGAATGTTCTGAATATATATGTTACAATCGGTCATTCAAAGTCATGTCTTCCTTGTTGATTTTATGTACAGATGTAAGGGGGGTGTTAAATTCCCCTACTATTACTGTATTGCTATCAAATATTTCCTTCATGTTTATTATTAATTGTTTCATGTATTTGGGTGCTGCTATGTTGGGTGCAAAAATATTTACAATCATTTTATCCTATTTTTGGATTGTCACCTTTTTTATTATATAGTGTCCACCTTTGTCTCTTGTTACAGTCTTTGTTTTAAAGTCTATTTTTAAAAAAGATTTTATTTATTTATTTGACAGAGAGAGACATAACAAGAGAGGAAACACAAGCAGGGGGAGTGTGAGAGGGAGAAGCAGGCTTCTCGCCAGGCAGGGAGTCCAATGTGGAGCTCAATCCCAGGACCCTCGGATCATGACTTGAGTCAAAGGCTGGTGCTTAACAACCAAGCCACCCAGGTGCTCCTTAAAGTCTATTTTGTCTGACCTAAGTATTGCCACTCTGGCTTTCCTTTGATATCCATTTGCATAACAGATATTTTTCTATTCCTTCACTTTCAATCTATAGGTGTGCTTAGGTCTAAAATGAGTCTCTTGTAGGCAGCATATAAACGGAACTTGCTTCCCCCCCCTTTTTTTAATCCATTCTGTCTTGGAGTGTTTAGTCCCTTGGTATTCAAAGTAATTATTGATAGAGATGTATTTATTGCCATTTTATTACTTGTTTTATTGTTTCTGAAAGTTTTTTTCTGATCCTTTTTTGCCTTTCTCTCTTTCATGTTTTGCTGATTTCCTTAGTGATATATTTGGATATTTTTCTCTTTAGCATATTTATTAGTATACATTATTTTTAATATATGGTTACCATTATGTTTGTATAGAACTTCTTCTGCATATAGCAGTTTTTATTAAGTTGATGGTCTTTTATGTTTGAAACCATTCTTTTTCTTACTCTCCCTGTGTTTTAGGTATATGTTATTATATTTTATATCCTTTTTTGTGAATTCCTTGATTTATATTTTACAGAAATATTCATTTTTATTCCTTTTGTGTTTCCTACCTTGTACTGTCACTTTTGGCCTCTCCTTCCAACTCTCTGAGTGGAAAAAAAAAATCACTATATTTTGCATATTTAATTATAATATGTCTTGGTGTGTGTATGACATACATTTTATAACATATTGGTTCTGGGCTTTCCTTCTTAATTTCTAGACTTTTTTTTTCTATTGGAAATGACATGTTTTCTCCATTATATTCTCAAGGACATGCTTTTTCACTTACAGGGTAGACAAAAAAATGTGTGTATTTATGTTACTACCTTACTAAATTTTCATAATACATCTGGTAGTACAAGTTGTCAACTATATCACCAGCAAAGAATAATTATTTGCCTTTTTAGAAGTAATACCTATGTTTTTACTAGATGTCATATTGACTAGGATTGTCAAATAATGTGACTGTCAGGAATCATAGTGGAAAATTTCTTTTGTTTCTGATAATAATTGAAATGTTTTTAGATATGTACTATTAAGAAAAATGTTGACTGATAGTTTTAGGGAGATTTTATTGTATTTTTTTAATGGGTGTTATTAATGCCTACTTTACCAGCTTTTGTTGTTAGTTCTAAGATGAAAGAATTCTAAATTTTATCAAATACTTTTTTAGGTCCTGAGATGTTTCAGTTTTTCTTTGGCTTACTATTGCCCATGGAGTATACTAACATATTTCCTAATCTTGAATAATAAATAGTTCACTCTCTTAAATAAATTTCCATAGCTTTTAAATATTTTTGTTAGCTTAGTTTCTAAAGTTGTACTTAATATTCACATAAATATTAATAGATTATAATGTAGTATCTTTTTCATTATTATAGGTTTTCACTTTATAACGTGGGAATGTTGACATAACTTCAGAATTAGTTATTTTAAAGACTTATAATCACTTAGCACAGGGATTTCTCTAAATATAAGTAGACAAAATTAATTTGTGCAACAGTTATGGTGTTAAATTTCAAATCTATAATGGTATTATATCTAGGTGTCTGTTTTTTATTCATTTCACTCAAGCCATAATGTCCTTTTTGTTATTTCTTAAATATGTCAAGTCATTCTGTTTTACTGTCTGAAATTGCTCTTACCTCTATCTATAAATTTTATCTCTAGCTCTATTTAAGTAGCTCACTTTCGCTCTTAAGATCTCTGACTTAATATTATCATTTTAGAGAGGATTTCCTTAACCATTATTCTATCTAGAGCAACATTTTTCTTTGTTCAAAGTCCTTTCCTTTTTTTCTTTTTTTGTACATTTCCCCATCAATTTTGAAATCAGTTTTAGAGTATATTTCTTTGAAAGAAATATATGCTATTGATACTTAATTATATTAGCATTATGAGTAATCTAATATTAGAAAGAATGTAATACTATTAAAAGTTTAACATTCTTCCCCAAACATATATGCATATTATTATAGCCTTTTTCTTGTTAATAATCTTATATTTCACTTCTCTTTTTATTTAATAATCAAACTTCACAAAATATTAGTGGTGTTTGTTTTTTTATGTTTTTAGTCTTTAGGATTTACATCAATATTAAATTTTATTATTTTGTATAAATGTCTTCTCTTATTTTCTCTTTTCTTATGTTTATTTTGATGACCAATTGACCTTTTAGTTCCTTTAAGTTGTTTTTCTTCTTATGAGCACTTAATACATATAGTTTTCTATAACAAATGATTGGATTATACCCCTTATTTTGTGTAATGCTGCTATCTTTTTATTTTCAGAATAGTCTATAACATGTCATTGAATTTCTTATTTAACAAGAGAGTTATTTAGGAGAGTATATTATTTTTGCACTTCCATATAGGTTTTATTTGTGCTTATGTCAGAAAATGTGGTTGGCATTTTGTCTATGTGTAATTTATTTAGGTTTTCTTTAACTTATATTTAATTTTTATATTTATATTTTTATATATAAAATTTATATATAAATTTATATATAAATATATTTTATATAAAATATATATATATTTTATATATATAAAACTTATATTTAATCTTTAACTTATATTTAATATAATTTAAAAAATGTAAAAAGCAAATACATATATATGAGCACTTCTCAAAGCTTTTCATTAACCCATTAGTTGAACCAGGTATATGCTAAACTAATCTCAAGGATATTTTAAAAGATAATTTAAGAAAGTAATGTTGGGAGAACCATAGTGGCTTAAATATAAAACTGATTATTGACTAAGGGACCCCAAAGACCACAGTCACTGGGGTGATTTGCATCTTTGCCAGACAAAATCTACAAATTAAACTCTGCTCTGAGGAAAAGAATCAAGGCCAAACCAGTAATTTATTGTGTTTATTTCCAAGTTTTGCATAATTAACCTTCTTGTGGGAGAAGTTAAGAAACAGCCACAGGCCCACGAAAAATCTAAGATTTAATCATAAGATTACAGAATGATTCTCCTCCCTCACATTTATCACCACACAAACAGGGCTCCAATGTAACTCTGAATTACAGCTGAAAGCACTGCAAAGAGACTCCATCTAGAAAGGAGTTTTTAGGGAAGCCCAAAGATAATGGGGGCCACAAGAAGAAGGGCAATAGCAGAATTTCTAGCCTCTCTGCACCTACAAGTATATACAGTACTTAACACAGACTGACTTCTAGTCAGATTGACAAAATACCTTACATTAAACACATTTTTACCTCAGTTCCTATACCCAATAAATGATATCTAACTTTTAACAACAACAATAACAAACAAATACAAGGTATACTAAAAAGTAAGAAGAAACACAGTCTGAAAAAAAGTAGGCATCAGCACAAGACTCAGTTATGAAGCAGATATTGGAGTTATCAGACAAGGAATTTAAAAATAACTGATTAACATTTTAATGGCCATGGTGGTAATGTACACAACATGCAATAACAGATGGTCAATCAATGTACAGATACGGAGACTCTATGGAAGATTCAAAGGAAATAGTAAGAATCAAAAGCACAGTCACAAAATGAAAAATGCCTTTGATGGGCACAGCTCTAGACTGAACACAAGGAAAGAATAAGTGAGCTTGATGATTTTGATAAAACACACAGATCCCAGAGAAAACTGTTCATTAAATTGGGCTGTGTTTCTTAAAAAATTTTGAATTATCATGGCTGAACTTACGTACAATAGTTTATAGAAACACAAAATAAATTATCCTTTATGGCCTGTTTTTTTGTTTGTTTGTTTTGTTTTTCTTTTTTTTTAAGATTTTATTTATTAATTTGACAGACAGAGATCACAAGTAGGCAGAGAAGCAGGCAGAAAGAGAGAAGGAAGCAGGCTTTCTGCTGAGCAGAGAGCCCGATGCGGGGCTCGATCCCAAGACCCTGGGATCATGACCTGAGCCAAAGGCAGAGGCTTTAACGCATTGAGACACCCAGGTGCCCCAGTTTGTTTTGTTTTTTGATTTCAACTTCAGAACAATATTTTTTCTTTTGTGAAACAACAATTACTTTTACTTCTTTTCTTAACCAAATATGTGCTGAGTGTTAGTATTTTTACTTATTTCTATTTGTTTATTTAATTCATGGAGTTTGTGAATGAAATCTGTTGAAATATTTTCAGTATTAAATATAATTTGAAAGGGTGAATTAGCTACCCACATTATCATATATACTAATTTTCTGCAATGTTGCTTTTGAAGATAAGCACCATCAGGTATACAACCCTTAGAAAGATGATGACATCATGCAGAGCACAGGAGGAACTGATTCCTGGGCTTTAGCAGTAATGCAGGACTAAGCTCAGGCAATAACTTTGTTTTAGTGCATGTTTTCATCCCAAAACTGGTTGTCAACAGTTATGGAAAAATAATTTTCTAAATTACTATGTAAATTTGCAATAAAAATAAAAAATGAGATATGGGGGAGGGGAAGTATTATGGAAATTTCCCATTTATCTAGATATTTAGAATCTGAAATATATCAAGGGTAATGTGCACAAATTCAAAGACAAAAGAGCAGAAGCAATTTTTAAAATTAAGTCTAAATTACAGTTTTAACTCTTTTCAGAGGTTTAATAGTGATGTTTTCCTCTAATTGCTTCCTCCTATAGTCGGTTTATCTGATACTTCTTCCAGTAGCTACATTTCAGGAAAATGAAACAAAATTTTGTACGGCCACTACCCTAGTTGAGTATATGAGTAATTCTGGGTCAGTCCTTATACCAGTGGACACTACATTATCACTCTCATATGTTTTCATTTATAGTTCATCATATATCTATAGATATATAATGATATATATATATATATCTATCTATAGATATATATATATATCATTCTCACATGTGTTCATTTATAGTTTTGTAAAGATAATGCATTACAGCAAATCTCCACTAATCAAAGAAATCCACATCATTATTTTCTTCCCACCAAATCTAAGAGAAATACCACTTCGTTTCTGACTTATTTTCACTGATTTTTTTCTATTTTTTTCTTTTTTCTTTTTCTTTTAGAAAGAGAGAGAGAGCTAGTGAGCAAGAGCAGAGGAAGGAAGGGGAAGAGGGAGAGGAAGAAGGCATCTTAAGGAAGCTCTGTGTCCATTGTGGAGCCCAATGCAGGCTCAATCTCAGGACCTTGAGATCATAACCTGAGCTGAAATAAGGAGTCCAGCGCTTAATCAACTGTGCCACGCAGGCACCCCCACTGCATTGTTTTATTTCTTTAGATATTCTCTCCTGCAGGACGTCATTTAATTTCTTTTATGTTCCCATGCTTTTGAAAGTCAAATATTTTTAGTACCTTCAATATTGTGCTGGGAGTAGACTAAGTCCTCTACAAAGCTTCTTTGTTCATGCCATGGCTAGGAATAAAAGCTCTATGCAAAATATATGAGTAAAATAAAAGAACATGCAGCAATTTAAAATGAGATCTGAAACAATAGATCAATGACTATATGAATTTCAATGTGATTTTTTCATTTATGCATGAATGTTAGATGTTACGTTACATATATAAATATGTATTATTTATTATATGTAAATATATTCTATTATTATATATAAATTATAAATAAATATTATATATTATTGTATTTATATTTACAACATGACTTGGTATATGTATATATTGTGAAGTGATTACCACCATAAAATTAGTTAATACATCCATCACCTCACATAGTTACCTTTGTGTGTGGCGGTGGGGGTGAGGACATTTATTATTCTCAGCAAATTTCAAGTATACAATATTAACTGCATTTACTATGCTGTCCATTAGATCCCCATAAATCATTATTCTTATAACTGAAAGTCTGTTCACTTATTAATTAATTTTGTCATTTAATTTTTGGGGCTTCTAGTATATATGAACTGAGAATCTGACACTGTCCCTTCTGAACTCATAGGGGATAGAAGTCACAGTTTTAAGACAAGTTGTAATAATGGTAAATGCACAGTGTTTTATGCTGAAAAGTCTGTCCAAGCTCAAGGAAGAGAGTAAATGGATTAAAAGAAGAGATTGTGTTTCTATAAATTATATAAAGCTTTGTTATAAGTATTTTAATTATTTGTTATTACATAGCTTTATCTCTTTAAAGCTTCCAAAATTTATACAGAAAGGCATCTCTTTTATAGAGATATTGATGGTTAAATTTAGTCTGTTTACTCATTTTAACTGATAAACTCCAATCTCATAAAACAATGTCGAATGATTTATATAGACAATATTGAAAGTTTAATATCTTAAGCACATGCTTTTAGTTTTGATATATTTTTTCTCATTTTTAAAGCTAGGAACCTAGAATTTATAATTTCAGTTATCTAGTTGCTTTGCGTCTAGCATAACTCAAAAAGCTCCAAGTGAAAATTAATAATGTTCATGACAGTCTCAATGTTTTAATAATCAAGAATGTTCACATTGTCATAGATGAAAGTTGAAAAACATATGTTTCTTCTAATACTTATATTTACTTATTGTTTTCAAGGCTTACATGTCCACAAACATATGCATTTAATTCTACCCATTTCACTTTTGCTCACAGGAAACGTTTTAAAACTTTGGTTTGCTCAGACTTGCATGATGACTGCTCTTCTTCCCAGTCTCTTGTATGCTTGCCCACCAGACCGGCATAAAGACCAAAGACTCCGTCTATCCATATGCTGCCAAGAAATGAAGCATCCTAGGCACCAGGCTGAGTGCAACTTTTGGAGCAAATGATTTGTGATTAGATTTGCCTCTCTTTTACAGATGCTGCCATTGGTGAATGCTTTGTTCAATTTGCGATTATAAAAGCCTGAAAATGATCACAAGGTGAATTTCAATAAATTGAATTTATGACGAGTGTGAAGGATAATTTGCTGACAGCTTTAAACTGTAAGCATTTTTTCCGTTGTAAATATATCCCAACTGCTTTGTTTTTCTCATAAGAGATTCAGCACCTTGAAACAAAGATTTGCTATAAAACAAGCTCTCCAACAAACATCTGCTCCCTGTCTCTAAAGCCCCGAGACAGGTGAAATAGAACTCTGGATGTATATACTATGTTTTAAAGCTTTGGCAGTGGAGAGGAATTCATTCTTTACATTTGTATGAGTAAAAAGATTAACATTCTTTTTTAAAAAGTAAAAACACCAGACCTGTTTTAAATATATCCGTCTAGTTTGGAGACATGGTCTGTGTCAATATAAATCTAAAACCATCTAAACCTGAGTAAAATATTTGAGGTCCCCATTGTCATGTTGCTTGAATATTTGTATGTTTAATGTTTTGGGAGATTCCCCAGGTAGTTATAAAAAATGACTACATATTACAAAAATATTATAAAAATTAGCCTTCCTCTGGAGGGCTCCATAATCTACAAATATTCAATTGTCAATATTGTAGAAATGTAGAATGTTAACAGAAGATGCTATGGAAAAATTCTACTTAAACTGGCAAACATGAAAATGTACACATCACAGGCCTGTATGCTATGTACACATCACAGGCTAGATAAATGCACTGAGATAGCACTATATGCCATAAGATTAACCCAAACGGAAAAAAAAAAATAAGAAATAGAAACTATTAGAAAGGAGCTATTTGGAACTCATGCATTGCTGATGAAAGTGTAAAATGTTACAACCACTTTGAAAAACAATTTGACATGTTCTAATAAAGATGAAGATAGATGAAGATATATGACTCTCCACCCCTAGTCATACACCTGAAAGCAACTCTATCAAAGAGGAAAATGCAAGTCTGATATATAAATTTAATTTTCTAGGCCATATTAAAACATAATGATAGGTGATACCAAACTTTAGTAATATATTTTTGTTCAAATATCTAAAATATTATTTTAACATGTGATCAATACAAAATTATTTATGAGATAATTACTATTCTCTATTTTTTGTGCTGTCTTCAAAAATCAAGTGTCTGTTTTATACTTAGAGCACACCCAAATTGTAACAACCGCATTTTAAGTACTTAATTGCTACATGTGGCCAATGTCTATTGTACTGGACATGCAGCCTTAGTAAAATTTGTCATATGTGCACAACGAAGCATGCACAAGAATGTTCATAGTGACACTATGATTATCTATATTGCTCAATGCTGAATCAGTAAAACAGAACCCATGGCTGTGATCCAATAGAGGAAGTCTTAAATACAAAGCTACTTACATTCATGTTGTAAGTGTTGAAAACTGTCCAGATCAAGCAAGCAAGCAAGCAAGCAAGCAAGGAAACAGTGAGTCAATGCAGAGATAAATAATAGCAGTAAGCAGCTAAATCTCTCAGGCTGATAGAATAAAAACAAAAAACAAAAACAAACAAACAAAAATCATGGTATCCTTTAAGTCCAAACTCCTGAGTCACATACAGAAATTTTAATGGTCCTGCCATATTTATTTCCCCATTTTCAATGAAAAAAATAAATTTCCTACTCTTTTCTATGTGCCAACTGTATCAACCTACATGCAGTTCCCAGAATAAGCTCTTTCACTCTTTTATTTCACACCTTCCTGCCAGTATGTCTATAGTGTAATTTGCCTGATATATCCTTGACTAACAGTCTTTACAATCTACTTTTGCTTTTAAACTTCTTTAATAAGAAGATTGTGCCTATCTTCTCAACCCCCTTTTGCCACACTGTGTCAATCACACTTCTATACAACCCTGGCACACTTAAGCATTCTCTGATTTAAACACTTCTCAGTGGGGCACCTGGTGGCTCAGTTGGTTAAGCATCTGACTCTTGGTTTCTGCTCAGGTCATGATCTCAGTGTCATGAGGTTGAGCCCTGTGAGAAGCCCTGCAATGAGCCCAGCATTGGACTCTGTGCTCTGCGTGGTGTTTTTTGTCCCTCTCCCTCTTGTCCTCCCCTAGCCATTCTCTCTCTATCTCTAAGATAGATAGATGATAGATAGATGATAGATAGATAGATAATAGATTAATAAAATATTTTTAAAAATAAACACTTTTCACATCTTTTTATAATATTGGCCTTACTTTCTCTACTATATCATAATGTATTTAAGAACAAGTATTTCAGTAATTTCTGTATCACCAGCTATGGCACATAGTAGGTATGAAAATAATTAGGAATAAACTAAACAATTGAGATGTTTGTTCAAATGAAAAAATGTAATGCAAACACACTTTTGAGTGAAAATAACTTGGTTTATAATATGCTTCCCAAAAATGTATTAATTGCAATGATTTGGGACAATTTCTAGTGTTAGCCAGATCATAACTAGCCAGAACAGAGAAAAAGTATAATGAAAATTATAGTTAATAAATATAACCCGCACAGTATAATTTAACTTAGACAATATTAATTCTTTATTTGATATTTTTATAACTGCATGACTCATAGTTTATGTATTACAAGTAACATAATATGGGAGAAAACATAAAGTAACTTTTACATAGTAGAGAAATAAAGCGAATATTCCAATTTCCTTGCAGCTCTGACAACTATCCCAGTAAAAGGCTGAATTTGTTTTTGAAACCTTTAAAAATATTTCATTTCATTTTATTTTATTATTTTTGTAGTTTCAAATTTTTATTTAAATTCCAGTTAGTTAGCATACAGTGTACTATTTGTTTCAGGTGCAGAATTTAGTGATTCATCACTTACATGTAACACCCAGGACTCATCACAAGCATCCTCCTTAATCCCCATCACCCATTTAACCCAACCCCTGCCCCCTCCCCTCATAACCCTCTGTTTGTTCTCTAATAGTTGAGTCTGTTTCTATTTCTATGTTCATTTGTTTTGTTTCCTAAATTCCACATATGAGTGAAACCATATGGTATTTGTCTTCCTCTGAAACTTTTTTTTTTTTTTTTTACTTTGTGTTTCTTACATTACTGTTAGTTCACAACCCCCTCAGGAGCATCCCAAATGAAATCCAAAACTGCCTCCAGACAAGAGTGCAGGGAGAGAGCAAGAAAGAGGCAGGCCTGTCCAGGTTAGTAGGTGGCAGTTTTAATAAGCAAAGGGAACTTGTACACGGTGTTTGTCTTGGGCAGTAGCAAAACAAATGGATCTCTACAGCTGCCTGCCAAATCTTAAAAATTTATAAAGAGACCTTGAACTGGTGCAGATGTTCTCAACACAACATCACTGTGTCAAGGCTATGTCCTTGGAGCAGTCTCGGAATGGGGAAGGTAAGGAGAGGAGAAGAGAGAAGGAACCTCTGTGCCAGGGTCCAGTTCATGGTAAATGGGCAGTCAGTTGCAAAAAAATAATTTCTTCTGGGAATTATTTATCCTTTTTATTGAAATCAGGGTTGGGGAGGAAATCTTTCAAGTAACTCATGAGGTAGTATGACTAACATGAAACTTTGGAATCAAAACTGAAAACTGATTTTCTTTTCTAGAGTTAGATCTAAAAGAGATTTTAAATATCTATAAAATGGCTGAGAGACTGAAACAATGTAGAAAAATAAATTATATCTATTTTGGTACAATAACGCATTTGGGGATCCTTTAAAGTATTTTCTTAGCCTCTGTATTTAGAACAAGAGAAAAACACAAAATCAATTTTTATCAGAGGTGCATTATTTTTTTTTTTTTTTTTTAAAGATTTTATTTATTTGACAGACAGAGACCACAAGGAGGCAGAGAGGCAGGCACAGAGGTGCATTATTAAACACGGACCTGGTTAATAAGTATATTTGCTTTTGCTAGGTATATCAAGATTTGTCATTTTCTTGGGATTAAAACGAATGAGAATTTTCTAGCAGATATGTATTCTGAAGCACTGAGCAAGTGCAAACAATTAGAAACAATGCTTTTTCATTGCACTTGAGTGTGTGTGTGCATGCATGCATGCGTGTGTCTGTCTATGAGTGTGCCTGTGGTGCAATGGTTCATACGGGTGAGTCCGATTTTGAGCATTTCTTAAAATTCTGATTTGGAGACCACAGATGGAAACATGCATTTATATAGCAAAAGCAGTTTCAACCATTGTCTCATCACTTCCATTAATATGGGTAGTTTGCCTTGGTAATTCTCTTTGCAAAGTAGGTACATTTAAAAAATTTGTTTTGTCTTTTCTATTTGCTTTCTTATTTGCCTCTAAAATATTAGGTATGTTTCAGCATTTTAATTCGTTTTGTTTCACAGAGACTTATTAAGCATATAAAATGTCTATCAAAAATGGAGGCTTCTAAATGGAGTATGCAATGTGGAGGGACATAAGTCTGGGCAACGTCAAGTATCTGGAATTAGGCTCATAGAGCTAAGACACTTTTAAGTCTTTTTATGTCCTGCGTTCTCCATCTTTTCCTTGTTGCCTATCTTGGTGTTAATTTTTGAGTGGTTGTTTTCTTCCCTGAAGTTATTCAGAGAAAATTATAGTTTTCCCTCCTTTTGGCTTGAGACTCATTCACCAGTCTCCAGAGAAAGAAACCCTGAAAGAGATTTCTCCTAGTACCACATATGACCCAGGATGGGGCTGGAGATCTAGTCAAATGGGATACCATGAAAACCTGTGTTTTCCATGGTTTTATTGTGTAAAATGTGATTTTCTGCACTTCAAATTTTATTAGTTTGATTTGTGTAGCCGGAATTCATATATCCCTATTAATTTGGATCCTTTTAAGAGTTCTTATATTTTAAAATTATTAAAATGATTCTGTTTGATTATGTATGGATTAATTTTGAGAACTTTGAACTTTATAGACATTCCCCAAATTGTCTGCAAAATATCTTCTTCCCAAATTTTATGTTGATGTATGTCAAAATATATGTATATCGATGGCCAAGTCCATCTCTAATCAAAATTCTCCTAATAACTCTAATTTACCTTACCACACAACTCACTGAATCACAGGAAGGATGGAGAATATATGTGATCTGGGATAACATTCTGTGAGAGATGATTTTTTAAGGATCAAAATGCAGGAAGTGGAATTTAAAACATTACGTATTGGGGACAAGAATCAAAATAGAGAATACAAAATCTCAAATTATTTTTAATAATGGGGCATATATTTTAAATAATTTATAAATCAACTCAGAATTAGGTTTTCTAACATGTACTATGTATGCTGTCAGTTTGGCCAAAATATTTTTGTTAATTTTGATGCCTATAAAAATGATAAGATTACCTTATCATTTATACATTTATACATTTATATACATAAAAATATGTATTTCTTCAAGCTTATTAAATTGAAATTGCCACTTCTCCTGAGGGAAAATCTATGTGAATGAACTTGGTTAAGATAAATAAACTATCGCTATGGAAGATAAAACAGACATCCACTAATGTCTTGCAACTAAGAACACCATAGAATTCCATGCATTGAATGCAATCAATGATGCTATTTATCAATTAAAAAAGAGAGAGACAGAGACAGAGAACAAAATCCTGTAAGATGTACTGAATAATTAAAATATAAGTTTGAGGAATATATTTATCTTATTAATATAAAACTTTTAAATAAATTTAACTAAAATATAATTTACACTTTTGATTTTTATCATACTAAAAATGTCCCTCTGGTATCTGCTATATTTTGCTTTCCATTACAGCTCAGAAATATCCAAGATACCTTGGAAGACTTTGTTGTTGTTAATTTACTATGTCAGACTTCTTATTCAGTTATATGGGTGAAGATGGGTCAGTAGCAAAAAAGTGCCACAGAAAATCTTTTTTTTCCTAGAAAAGGAAACATGTTCAAAAGGAGAAAATTCTTCTCTCTTAAATCTCATGTGATTTTGCTTCATTGCAGAGATAAGATTTTTTCTTCATTCATCTCCAACTCAGAAAACTAGCTGTACCATCTTTGTAGTAGAGTTTTGGATTTTTTTCTTGCTATTGTTTCAAAATGCTAGGTTATTCTTTAACTCCCATAAAGGGAAATATATATATATCATACTGAGTTGGCTCCGAAAGGAATTCCAGCAAAGTCCATAGTCATAGGCACTCTTTTTATTTTTGTAAACAAAACTGTTTCCTTTATCTTCCACAACACCAAGAATCAGCTCAGTGGAAATGTTACCCAAACCAGCTGCATCTAATGTAATTCGTGTCTATACTTGACATTTATACCAGGTTAAGATTTGTGAAAATGTATGTAATTTAAAAGTATGATCTCCCTTTCAATGTTCACATTGTGCTCTGACTCTAGTGTTGTAAGTGTAAATAACAGAAGTCACATTGGTGATGATCAGTACATCCAGTGACTTATATGTTGAGTGCTGTCCATTAATTTACTTTATTCTCAAAAGAAAAGATACTTAAAGTAAAATAATATTTCAAATGCAATACATATGAATACATTTCTGGCATTACTTTTATGTTCAACATTTCTACAAGGTACATATATTACTTTGACTTTTATATTCAGAGAAAAGAGGAAAATACTGTATTACTCCTAATAAAAATTTAGTTATCTTCTAGTTACATTTTAGTATATTTAGATAATAAGAATTCAATTATAATGTCCAAAATTCTACAAGAGTTTAGAAAATTTAAAAACATAGGAATCCAGTGATCTATGAAAATAATGTAAAGATTATGCTCAGAATCTTAGCAAATGTAATACAAAAAAGAAAGAGTTTTGACATTTTTGTAGGTTAAGGAACAAATCACCTTAGCTCAAGATTATTTTGTTAATATTCATTCTTATCTTTAAAAAGAAACTGTTTTGATATGAATTTCAAATATCATTTTTTGCTATCTAAAAGCATTTACAAAATTACTATTATTTTATTACTTTTTTTCAAATCACAAAGTTAAGTGAGTAGAATTAACTGCAAAATGCTACCTAAATGCAAAATTCAGGTGTGTGGTTCTTGAAAACAATCTGATTTATCAGGTAACCTAGGACAAATAGATTTATTGGCAAGATGGGAAGAAGGGTAAAAATAATAACTGAGTGAATATAAAAATATCAGATAAAATATAGAATTATATATTGCAACATATAAACCTTCTGGACTGTGTCTCCAAGCAAATATATCTTTGCTGTCAGTCTGTTGGTACCAAGCTGCAGAATTTGGAAAGTTATTCCAAAATTTAAAATTGAAGGAACAATTAAATAGTAGAAAGGAAACATGCTGCCTAAAAGAAATAGGCTAATTTTAAAAGTGCACTTCACCATTATTATATTTAAATGAGGTTCTCGATCACTTGATCTGACCCTGCATGGTGCATAGCAACTGCAGTGGAACAATATATTTGAATGAGGATTATTATAATTTACTAAGAGGTGCTGCAGGGGATTATGAAATTTGGAAGGCTAGCACTATACTTCCATAACAGACATCACTGCCAGATAATTAACCTTGCTGTTTGTTTAGCAACCACCGAATGCTTCATTACTGATTCAGTCAATTATCTCCTGGTAATGACTGCTACAGAAGGTAGAATTGCTTAATTAAAATTATTTAGACCAAGGAGGAACTTTGATTGGGCCATGCATATTAGAAAGGCTTGATTAATCTTGATGAAATACACAACTCATTTAAAGCTTTACTTTATTGTATCAAAATGCCAAACTCATTCTTTTTCTAATCAAAAATAAAATATTTTTTTTCTTTGCCAATTTACATTTAAAAAATAAGACAGCAGCAAGGGGGTGGGTGAAAACTGGCCTTTTCAGTGCTATTTTTACTAGAGTGAGGTTTGAAGAATGAAAGTAGAAGCCTATTTATTTCACGAGATGCAACTGATATAAAAAGAATTCCTTATTGCTTGAAGAAATGGTATATACAAGCAGACAAAATGGCACTATGTGTGTGTGTACCAGTTAAAGGATGTCAATGCATTTCATCTTCACCTCTCTTCATGTGTATACACAAGTGAATTCCCTAGATCATTCTTCATGTTAACATGGCCATGGGATTTGAGAACTGGCCATTTGATGCACCTTGTGGATGAGGGAGAATGCACTGGGTTTAGAATAAATCTTTTCCATTTCAGCAGGAACAGATCCACAGGGTCTGTAGTGTCCAGTGTTTTCCTTTGTGTAAAGAGCTCACCCCCTCTTTTTTTAAATGAAGACAGGGTTCATTGTTTTACCCCATTTCTAGCTGTATGTAGATCAAAAATCAGTATTTCATCTTTTGAGCTACTCAGAATAAAAATTCATAAGTGAACTTTATAAAGTGCAGTCACGTAACACTGTATTTTTTGTTTTATGTTTGTTTGCTTTCATAGGAAAAGAGATTATTGTTTGTTTTACATATGGTGTAAAACATATTACATAATGGTGCCTCATTTCAAAGCTCTCCAAAACTTCAGGAAGATACTGATAATAACTACAAAAGCTTTCCAGTAAATACATTTATTGTTTAATGAAGCAAAAGTTATTCTTAATTGTATATATTATGCCACAAATACATTAAGTTCTTACAGGATAACTTGAACCTAACTATAACTTAGGGAATTACTACTCAAAATTAATGAAAAAGCATCCTGGAACTTCTTAGATGTGAATTTCTCTAAAACACATCCCTCCCTGTGAGGTCCAACGGTTCAACTGGCATTTCAATTTGTACTGTGGATATACTGACAACATAAGAGAATTATATTATGGAAGAGTCAAATAAAAACAGATAGTGAAATAACTCTTTAATATGGAAACTACACTGTGATTCTCACAGATGCTAGGTCTATGATTCTTACTTGGAAATATGTACAACTGAAATTTAAGAAAAATGTTGTGTAGGAAAATGTCAGTGAGGTGTTTCTTGAAAAGGTAACCATCAGCAGACTTTTCTTTACTCCACAACTTGGAAAGTAATAGAACTCTTACATGCTATAATAACAAAAAGGCAACAAATCAACAAACAAAAATTTAAAATAAAGTTCTAAAAGAGTGCGTTCCTTAATACCTTACAGAATCATATACAAGCCTTTATTAAAAAAACAACAACAACAACAAACTATATGTGTTGATCATGTTTTCTGAATTAATGCAACTTAGAATTAAGGAGATGACAAAACCCAAAGAACAAATAATCCAATCAAGAAATGGGCAGAGGACATGAACAGATGTTTCTGCAAAGAAGACATGCAGATGGCCAACAGACACACAAAAAGTGCTCCACATCACTCGGCATTAGGGAAATACAAATCAAAACCACAATGAGATACCACCTCATACCAGTCAGAATGGCTAAAATTAACAAGTCAGGAAATGACAGATGCTGGCCAGGATACAGAGAAAGGGGAACCCTCCTACACTGTTGGTGGGAATGCAAGCTGGTGCAACCACTCTGGAAAACAGCATAGAAGTTCCTTGAAAATAGAGCTACCCTGCAACCCAGCCATTGTGCTACTAGGTATTTACCCTAAAGATACAAATGTGTGATCTGAAGGGGCATGTGCACCTGAATGTTTATAGTGGCAATGTCCACAATAGTCAAACTGTGAAAAGAACCTAGACGTCCATCAACAGATGAATGGAAAAAGAAGATGTGGTATGTGTGTGTGTGTGTATATATAATGGAATACTATGCAACCATCAAAAGAAATTAAATCTTGGGGCACCTGGGTGGCTCAGTGGGTTAAACCTCTGCCTTTGGCTCAGGTCATGATCCCAGGGTCCTGGGATCGAGCCCCGCATTGGGCTCTCTGTTCAGCGGGGAGCCTGCTTCCCCCCCCCCCCCGCCTGCCTTTCTGCCTACTTGTGATCTCTCTCTGTCAAATAAATGAATAAAATCTTTTAAAAAAAACACAAATTAAATCTTGCCATTTGCAACAATGTGGATGGAACTAGAGGGTATTATGCTTAGTGAAAAAAGCAATCGGAGAAATACAACTATCATATGATTTCCCTGATATGAGGAAGTGGAGATGCAACGTGGGGGGTTTGGGGGGATAGGAAAAGAATAAGTGAAAGAAGATGGGATCAGGAGGGAGACAAACCAAAGATTAAGAGACTCTTAATCTCACAAAACAAACTGAGGGTTGCCAGGTGGGGGGGGGCAAGGAAGGTGGTGGGGTTATGGACATTGGGGAGGGTATGTGCTATGGTGAGTGCTGTGAAGTGTGTAAACCTGGTGATTCACAGACCTGTACCCTTGGGGCTAATAATACATTATATCTTAATAAAAAATAAAAATAAATTTAAAAAAAGAATTAAGGAGATGACTATTTATGGATACATTTTCATGCATCCATGGAAATAAATAAGCCAACATAATTACCTCAAAATGGCTCTTAGAATACACTAAATAATTGCATGAAAACAATGGCATACAGAAAATAGTACTTCATGATAATATATCACACATCAAAATTAGAAGGATTAAACTTAAGTAATATTTATAAGAAAGCTTTCTGTTCCACATAATTATAATATAAAAGATAAGAGCAATAAAATGGAGGCTGAACATTCAAGCATAGATATGAGAAACCTGAGAAAATTAAAAGAAATTACATAAGAGATATAATAAGTATAAGAGTGGAAACTCCTGCAACAGGAAAACAAATGCTATAATAGAAAACAAAGTCCTTCAAAAAACTAGTAAGAAAAAAAAAATCTAGTATATTTCATTAATGGAATCAGAAAACACAAATAAAAAATACAAGAGGAAGGTGCCTGGCTCACTCAGTCAGTGGAACATGAAACTCTTAATCCTGGGGTTGCAAGTTCAAACCTCACATTGGTGTAGAGATTATTTAAAAAATAAAATCTTAAAAAAAAAAATACAAGAGTGAAAGATCAAACTATAGCTGATAACAGGTTTTACATAAGAAAAGAACACTTGAAAAATATATACAAGGCAATATATAAAAATTTTGGATTAAACAATATAAAAAGGGGCAATTTCATATAAAGTTATACTTAAAAATTACCTTAACATACATATTCAATGATTCGTGGAAAGAAGTATGTAGATTGAATGGAAAATAAGAAAAATACTTTTTTTATTGATGATTTAATTGTATATATAGAAAATGAACAACATGAGATTGCTTATTCCCTACTGTTCATTTACAAAAGCAAAAATGACAAGTTTATATTGCTGAAATCAATATGAGAACATCTATGCACACAAACTATTAAAATTTAGCTGCTGCTGAAAATAAATTTTGTTTCTCTACTCTGGTAACACAAGGTAAAAAAAAAATGCATTTTTAAAATGCTAAGAAGCAGAAAATATGACCTGTCAATAAGTAGAAAGGGGGAAATATTGTCTAGAACTATTAATAAAAGTATTATGATGTTATTTAAAGAACTACACACAAATTTCCAAATAAATGAAAAAAGTATACTTTATACATGAACATTAAATATTATAAAGATACTTCTTTACCTCAAATTAATCTCCAAATTTAATTTAATTCAATAAGAATTCAATTGGTTTCCTCAAGGAAAATGACAATTTTTCATAGAACAGAAAGGAAGAAAGGTAGTTAGGAAATCTTACTGTACCAACAAGTCCTATAATGCTTTACTATATGTGTAATCTGCATAATAATAGGAAAATTATTTAATGGTACAGAAGAGAGCTTCCAAAAATAAGCCTAACCTCACATGAAATCTTGTTGATGAAGGAGGGAACAACCTGATTCATTGAAGATAATTATTCACCACGACTTTAAGATTTTTATATTAATATGTTAAAATGTAGAAAATTTAAAAAAATCTCTATTTTATTTCCTGTACAAAGTGGGTTTTAGGTGAATAAAAACATATATATTCAAAACAAAATTTCAAAATATTTGGAAGAAAGTAGTTGCAGTATATACAGGGACATTAAAGTAAATACAAAACATAAAATCAGATTGAAAGATACAATTGCAACAAAATAAAAATGTTCTGTACCATAAAAATACATTATAAAATGTGATAAAACAAGACAGGAGAAAGTACTTAGATCTATACCTCACAAAATTATTACCATCCATAATATATGAAACTCATCTGGATCATCTGGAAACTCACATATTGAAAGATTAGCAGTCCACTATGGGGAAAAAAAAGAAGACTAAAGGTCATAAACCAATGGTCAATAAACATTTCAAAAACGTTTGGTTTTCCAGAGCAATGAAAATTAAAACATCAATGTAATACCATTTGATTCATCTACTGACAAAACATTTAAGTCTGCCAATACCAAGCAATTTAATACCAAGTTGGTGATATAGTGAGAAAAGAAAACATTCAAACACTTCTGTGGTGCTGGTGTATAACCACTCTGGAATCCTTCAGCAATGTCAACTGGGGCACCTGGGTAGCTCAGTAGGTTAAAGCCTCTGCCTTCAGATCAAGTCATGATCCCAGGGTCCTGGAATGGAGCCCCACATCACGCTCTCTGCTCAGCAGGGAGCCTCCTTCCCTTCCTCTCTCTCTGCCTGCCTCTGCCTACTTGTGATCTCTGTCAAAAAAATAAAATCTTAAAAATAAATAAATAAATTTAAAAAGCAACTGATTTCTGTATATTGATTTTTGTATCCTGCCACATTACTGAATTGCTGTATGAGTTCTAGTAATTTGGGGTTGGAGACTTTTGGGTTTTCCACACAGAGCATCATGCCATCTGCAAAGAGAGGGAGTTTGCCTTCTTCTTTGCCAATTTGAATACCTTTTATTTCTTTTGGTTGTCTGATTGCTGTTACTAGGACTTCTAGGACTATGTTGAGCAATAGTGGTGAGAGTGGGCATCCTTGTCATGTTCCTGATCTCAAAGGGAAAGAAAGGTTCTCAGCATTTCCCCATTGAGAATGGTATTTGTTGTGGGTTTTACATGGATGGATTTTATGAAATCAAGGAATGTTCCCTCTATCCCTCTACTCTAAAGAGTTTTAACCAGGAAAGGATGCTGTATTTTGTCAAATGCCTTTTCTCCATCAATTGAGAGGACCATCCATGTGGTTCTTCTCTCTCCTCTTATGAATGTGTTCTATCCCACTGATTGATTTGCAAATGTTGAATGACCCTTGCATCCCAGGGATAAATTCCACCTGGTAGTGGCAGATAATCCTTTTAATGTACTGTTGGATCCTATTAGCTAGCATCTTGTTGAGAATTTTGGCATCCATATACATCATGGATATTGGCCTGAAATTCTCCTTTTTGAGGGGGTCTTTGCCTTGTTTTGGGATCAAGGTAATGCTGGTCTCATAGAAAGAGTCTGGAAGTTTTTCTTCTGTTTCTATTTTTTGAAACAGGCTCAGAAGAATAGGTATTATCTCTTCTTTGAATATTTGGTAGAATTCCCCAGGGAATCCATCAGGTCCTGGACTCTTGTTTTTTGGGAGGTTTTTGATCACTGCTTCAATCTTGCTACTGGTTATTGGTCTATTCAGATTGTCAATTTCTTTCTGTTTCGGTCTTGGTAGTTTATAGGTTTCCAGGAATGTATCCATTTCTTCTAGGTTGCTTAACTTATTGGCATATAGCTGTTAATAATAATAATCTGATGATTGTTTCTATTTCCTTGGTGTTGGTTATAATCTCTCCCCTTTCATTCATAATTTTATTAATTTGGGTTCTTTCTCTTTTGGCTAAGTCTGGCCAGTGGTTTATTGATGTTATTAATTCTTTCAAAGAACCAGATTCTAGTTTTGTTGATGTGTTCTACTCTATTTCTAGTTTCTAATTCATTGATCTCTGCTCTAACCTTAATTATTTTACCTCTTGTGCATGGGTTAGGCTTAATTTGTTGTTGATTCTCCAGTTCTTTAAGGTGTAAAGACAGTTTATGTATTTGTGATTTTTTCTATTTTTTTGAGTGAGGCTTGGATGGCTATGTACTTCCCCTTTAGGACAACCTTTGCAGGATCCCATAGGTTTTTGACTTATGTGTTTTCATTCTCATTGGTTTCATGAATTATTTAAGTTTTCTTTGATTTCCTGGTTGACCCAAACATTCTTGAGCAGGACGGTCTTTAGCTTCCAAGTGTTTGAATTTCTTCCAAACTTTTTCTTGTGATTGAGTTCCAGTTTCAAAGCCTTGTGGTCTGTGAATATGCAGGGAATAATCTCATTCTTTTGGTATTGGTTGAGACCTGATTTGTGACCCAGTATGTGGCCTGCTCTGGAGAAAGTTCCATGTGCGCTCGAGAAGAATGGGTATTCTGATGTTAGGGTGGAATGTTCTGTATATATCTATGAGGTCCATCTGGTCTAGTGCGTCACTCAAAGCTCTTTTTTCTTTGCTGATTTTCTGCTTAGATGATCTGTCTATTGCTGAGAATGGAGTGTTGAGGTCTCCTATTATTAACATATTATTATCAATATATCTTTATTTTGGTTAACAGTTGGCTTACTAGTTGGCTGCTCCCATGTTGGAGATATAGATATTTAAAATTGTTAGATCTTCTTGTTGGATAGACCCTTTAAAGAATGATATAGTGTCTTTCTGTATCACTAACTACGGTCTCCAGTTTAAAATCTAATTTGTTTGATATGAGAATTGTTACTCCCACTTTCTTTTGAGGTTTGTTGGCATGAAAAATTGTTCTCCATCCCTTCACTTTCAGTCTGGATGTATATTTAGATTAAAAAACGAGTCTCTTGTAGACAGCATTTTGATGGGTCTTGTTGTTTTATCCAATTTGCAACCCTATGCTGTTTTATGGGAGCACTTAGGCCATTCACATTGAGAGTGATTATTGAATGATAAGATTTTATTGTCATCATGTTGTCTGTGAAGTCCTTGTTTCTACAAATTGTCTCGTATATTTCTGTTCTATATCACTCTTGGGGTATTTCTCTTTTTATAGAACCCCCCTTAATATTTCTTGCAGGGCCATCTTAGCGGTCACATATTCTTTCAGTTTTTGCCAGTCTTGGCAGCTCTTTATCTTTCCATCCGTTCTAAATGACAGCCTTGCCAGATAAAGTACTCATGGCTGCATATTATTCTCATTTAGTACCCTCATTCCAGCCCTTTCTGTCTTGTCAGGTCTCTGTGGATAGGTCTGAAATTAGTCTGATGTTCTGCCTTCTGTACTAAGGAATTAAGATGGTTTCTTTGGTTCTAAGATTTGTGAGTTTTACTATTACATGCCTGGGCATTGGTCTATTCTCCTTGATCTTGGAAGTGGTCTTCTCTACCTCTAGGACATGAATGCTTGTTTTATTCCCCAGATTAGGGAAGTTCTCAGCTACTATTTGCTCAAATATGTCTTCTCGTCCCATTCTGCCCCCACCCCAGGGATCCCAATAATTCTGAATTGGAACATTTCATGGTGTCATTTATTTCTCTAATTCTGTTTTCATGGATTTTAAATTGTTTGTTTCAGGCCTCCTTTTCCTCCTTTTCTATCAGTTTGTCTTCTAGATAACTAATTTGTTCTTCTGCCTCATTTAACCTAGCTGTTAGAATATTTAGATTAGATGTCAGATAGGATTTTTAAGTTTTGCCAGATCAGCTCTCATTTCTGCCCTTAGAGAATCTATGTTGCCATTAATGGTTTTCTCTCTCCTAGCTATTTGTCTGCATAACTGTTAGCCTGACATCTACTTCCAACATCTTGCTTATGTCCATATCCATTAGTTTTATGGCAGAGGTCATAGTCTGAATTTTTCCTGTGTTGAGTGTTCCTCCTCTTGTCCACTCTGTTCAGGGGGTGGTTGAGGGATTATACAGAGTCCAAATTATTGACCACAGTCCAAGCAAGATGCACTTGTTTTATAGGGACTTTAAGGTTGTCGGCCTCATGTCCTTCTGGCCTGTCTTTTGGGGGAGGGGCTTCCACACTGTTACTCAGGCAACCCTGTTTGGGAAGAATTGCCCTGCCCCCTGTAGTGGGGGGTGGATGGACTCAGTGGAAACAGGTTTTGGGGGGCTTTTGTTCTCCTGGGGTTTTCCCTGGCAGCTTCCCATGTCTCTTCCAAAAGTCAGAGCAGAAGTGACCATATTGAAACTTCTATCTCAAAATAGAGAGATTGCAGTCTGTTCTCCAGTGAGCTCTCCAGGCCACATTGTCTCCATTTTTGTCTGTGCTGCTAAAATGTGCAGCATCCTAGTTGTGCATCCTACAGCAACATTCCCAACCCTCTCTTCCAGGTCCAGGCACATCTCTACCCTTTGTGGCTCTAAAACCACCAGCCACCCACTCCAGGTTTCCATCTGGGGGACTGCCCTAAAGTCCTTTCCCTGCCACTACTGGTCTGCAAGTCTGTGTCCAGTCCCCAGTAAGGGAGGCTTTTGTGCTCCCATGGTGCAGGATCCCAGAGGCTCCCTCCCCTTTCTGTTAATCTTCTGATATTTGCCCATAGAATCAAGGCCCCCTAAGACCAACCACCTGAGATATTTTGTTTGTAGAGATCCAGATATATCTTCTTACATTACACACTGATTTTGTGTGTATTCAGAGTGATCTGGTAGGTATCCAGCTCAATGCAGGGGACTGGTTGAAATAGGGTCCCCTATTCCTTTGCCATCTTTCCTCCAACCCCCCATAAACATCTTCTTTATCCATTCAGCTACTGATGGACACATAAGTTGGTTCCTTATCTTGGTTATTGTAAATAAATTTCAATAAACATAGGAATGCATATATCTTTTTGAATTAGTGTTTTTGTTTTCTTTTGGTAAATACCCAGTAGTGGAATTTTTGAATCATATGGCATTTCTATTTTTAATTTTTTATGGAATCTCCAAAGTGTTTTCCATAGTGATTGTGCCAATTTACATCTTCCCCGGCAGTGCATGAGAGCTCCTTTTTTCATTTACTTACCAATACATGTTATTTGTTGTCTTTATTTTTTACCCATTCTGATAGGTTGTTTTCCCCATTTTTAAATCCTGTCTGCCATGTATTTCCTCAATCTGTTTTCATGATTTTATTTGTTGTTTGCTTTTCTTAGAATGCCTTCCATTTTCTCAGTCCTCAATAGGGTCTGCCTACCAGCTTTTCAATTCATTTCCTGAACATTTTAGCTCTTAGTGATCTTGACTATATTTGTTAATGCCAATAACATTGTACTACATGCACTACAGTGCATATTATTTTTTCTAAGTGTAAATACATTTATCCACATATACTTCCTAGTAATGTATAAGAAAGTCAAATGTCTATGGATAAATCTGCTGTCAAGTGCCAACATGATGTCTTAGCTCAAAAGATTCATTGCTCAGTTAAAGGATGAAAGTCCAGATACTGCATACAAAAGGGATTTTGTGTATGTGTAGTACAGAGAAGTAGATATTGTGAGAGATTTCAATCTAAGAAATAGGAAGTTTGCTTTAAATTTTTTATGCCTTTTCTAATGTCAATAAATTAATTCACCTACTAAATAATAATTTACTCTTGATTTTCAATTTAAATGACAATAATGAATCACTGTAAGATAGCTATGAATTGCAGATAAATGTTATGTTTTACCTGTGATTCACATAGTACATTGGTAATTTAATTAAAAAAGTAAAGCTTTCATAGTAGATATACCATTCATTACACTAAATAAGCTCTCATCATTCAGGGACCAATTTGCAAAAAAGTGTCCATCTTCATTTTTTTTTTTTTGTTTTTTTCTCCCAAATATAATTAACTTAAATAAAAGCTGAGGAGAGAGACAAAGTATAATAGATTCAAGTACATGTCAAATTTACAATTTCCTTATATAAAAAAAGATAATGAACACAATGCAAGGCACTGCAAATCTTATTTCCTCCAGAAAGAGAGTGTAATCAGAATATAATGAGCATTGAAATTAATAAATTAAAAAATAAGTGTCCATAAGAGAAAAGAATGTATTTCAATCAGGCTGTAATTATGTTTTCAACATTGTAAATTAATTCCCCAAATGAATATCTTTCAGTGCACCTAATTTATTATCATTTCTCATCTTTTTATCTAAAACTCAGTGTTTCTAACTTGACTAAATCATCACATTATTAAGAAATAAAACAAGAGGTGTTCATTAATGCACCCTCTGACATTCTATTATCTTAATTCTCTTGCTGATTTTAAATAATGAAATATTTAAAACTAGAGTGTGTAAGAATTTTTTTTTTTTTTTTGAAGACACAGAAACAAATGGAGCCACCTGTAGTCTTCAATGGACTATCTGTAGGGACATTAATATTGAAAAATGAATGAGGATGACAAGGTGAACATTTATTAAGTAAATAAGTAAATTAAGTTACTCATTTTTCTTTTAGAAGACAAGTTATGTAGTGGTGAATTTGTCTGAAGTCAGATTTGGTATACTGGCTTTGATTTGCAGATTTATCACATACTGTGATTATGAATAAGCTATTTCCTTTTCTTTGTTCAGTTTCCTCATCTAAAATAAGCATGAGAAAAAATTTTCATCATAGGTTTATGATGAGAAACAGATTAGGTAATTTTGAAAAGCTTTTAGCTCACTGTCTGCCACAGAGGAAGCACCATAACTAACTACTTTCGTATTTAAAGTCATCACTAAATTAGTTCTTCATGCTATATGTCGCTTCTTCTGTTTTGCTACTTTGTGATTCTAGATGTCATGTAAACAGTCAATCATCTTGGATGTCAAGGTTGTGTGTGCCCATAAGAAATATTTCAATAATGCTTTAGATAATATCAATAACTCAGTGATCTTAAAACATGGAGGAAAGGCATAAGGAGTCCCGGTTCTGGAAATGATAATGGTACGAATGCTATACAGGGAACTGCACTGATATAGTAAGTAAATTTAATGTGCTTTATTGGAAGCAAGGAAAAATGAAAAAATGTTAGAATACAGTTAAGGGTTAGAAATTAATCTCACTTTCAGGTGTAAAGATTGACTGCAAATTTTGTGAGGTAAATTGGCAAAGTTAAGGAGGACTGGTGATCTTAAAGTTTGTGTAATTATGTTATTTATTAATTAGATGAAGAAGAAAGTCTATGCTGGTCTCCAGATGTGTGTGTTATGTTGGAAAGAGATTCAGAAAAATAGTAGGATATCTAAGCTCAAAGTCTTGTTCTATTAGGAACTTCAAAAATTCACCTCCATGGGCCTCAGATTCTTCTAATTAAAAGATTTGTACATAAAGTAATAACTTAAGTTTCTTTGAATGTGATAGTATTACTGTAATCTAAGGCAGTAGTTCTCAATGTTTTGGCTGAGAACAAACTATATATGGTATGTGAGGTAGGATTTTCACCTCACAGAAATAAAACAGCTTATTACAACAGATTATATAAGAAGCAAAGAAGAAAATAAAACTGTCTTCAATGAAACTGCACATTATAGAGATTTGCAGAACTATGAAATAATGCCAACTAAAAAAATTTATTCTGAAAATTATAGTTACTTTCATAAATTGTTACCTATGTGACTATATAATGGTTTACTTTTCTTTTATATTTAAGTGAAAAAATAATTATTTAAACATTTTCTCATTTAATATTTTAATATAGATATTGATAGATGTAATCCACATAAGCAAAATAATCAGGGACAATCAGTAATTTTTAAGTTTGTAAAGAAATGTTTGTCCTTTCACTGAAAGCTTTTCACTGAAATACTTTTCTACTCATTTTCTCCCATTATTCTTTCTTCTAATATAATTTATATTCTGAATCCTTTACTGCCATACAATAAACTCAATCTGATGTTTTCAACTGCAGTGTTATTTCCAAAAAGGTAAAATCACTGGGTATTTTCTTAACTACCAACTACTATTGAATTGTATTTGGCACTTTCCCTTAAGGGAAATTTTCATTTCCTCTACAAATACTAAAAATATAAGGTTATCATGAAAAAATATGTATAATTTCTTCATAACACAGCTTCTTATATAAGGGAGAAGGTCTTGAATATGAATTCATGAATTACAAGGACGTTTCTACACTGACTTTTTCATGTTCTAGTACTAAAATATACCACAGGGAATCAAAGAGGCCAAAATTACCAATTATTTTTCAGTTTTTCAGGATCTAGATAGGAAATTAATAGATTATTTTTTTACCCTTTCATCCTGAAATCTAAACATTATTAAGAACTCTGGAGACTCTGAGATTTTTCCCTGCTTATAAAATAACATGTTAGCCAACCGGTGTCACGGATAATGACAGAAAAATGAGACTTCTCAGTCAGAGATAGAGGATTTAATCATTTATGGCACAGTAAACATCATGAACTTCATGTTCACAACTGATCTCCTTGTCCTTTCACTGAAACACACTCTATTACCTTTCCATTCACTTTTTTCCATTCAGTCTTCCCACTGGGAAGTCTTGCAGACTCACATGATGCAGTCTAGTGGTTTCTACATGCACAGCAGATTTGTACCATATCTGAAGAAAATTGAGCTTAGGGAATCACTAATATTACAAGGGAACTGTTAACAAAGCTTCCCAGTATTTGCCCCAAAAAGAGAAATAATGTTTATTTTCCTGGATAGCAAACAATAGCTCCCTTTGCTCCCTCTACCTTGGAGACAGACATGGTTCCTGTCTTCTACGTTTGACATTCAAATGCCCTTGAACAGATTCTCCAGAACAAAAGTTGTCAAAACGTCTGCTCTATAGAAGAAAATCGTGAAGAAAAGGAGAAATAGGAGAAAACCATTTTCTTCCAACATTATAGATGGCCCCAGATCCTGTTGCTTCCATGGAAAATATTTCTGGAATTTTTCCTCATCCCTCTTCTACATGATTCCATAATTCAGATAAGCACTACCTAATGGGGGCATAGACAAACAGAAGAATCTGAACACTGCCCAAGTGGTTACTCCAAAAACAAGAACCATAGTCAGTTATACAAACCGAATTTGCAATCCTAAGGCATTCCATCTAGTCAAGAGACAAACATTGGAAGAATCATCAACCTGTGTTCTCCAGCTGATATAAATTACTACATGGAAGACACCCCAAATTGTAAATATTTTGTTTCTAGAGCACTATGTGTACCATTGGGATTGCATTTCTTGTGTCATAGTCAGAAATTACTTTGCCTCCTTTTCAAAAACATGAAGATTTGCTCCAAAAGAGAGGTTATAAGAAAATGTCAAGTGCTGTAGAAACACCATCTCACACCTGGAAGTCATTTAGATCAGCCTTGGTTCACTAGCCTAGATTTTTATGTATGATAAATTTGTTCTGAGTTCCTCCTCTCAGGCAAAGGTGGAGTCTGTGCATTTCCTACTGCATTCTGCTGCACCTAGATTAATGCCCCAAGCTAAACTGGAAGTTCCATAGAAAAACTGAAGGAGAGACCACATGGTTTTTTAAAAGTAGATTTTGATCATTTGGAGGTTGATAGTTTTAAGGTAGAATCTGATGGTTTGCTTAGCTGGAACACTGGAGTGACAAGGCCGAGGTCAAAACTGAAGCTTAGTTTCCTTCTATTACACTGAATTCTGTTGAAAATAGCCAAAATTAAATGCTACCTGAAAAATGAACAAATTTTGTCCCAGACCATCAGTTGGACTTCTCCAAGTGGGTAGTGAACTGGTGTATTCATGGAAAAATTTACTGGAAGACAAGCTGGTATAGAAATAAGAGATGGATACTGCTGTGTGACAGTTTTCCTTAGATCTAGTTTCCACAGTTTTTCTGAGCAGAGATACTCACAGCTTTTGTTCTGAACTATTTGTTCCACAATGCTTACATAGAAAACTGTGGAATGATAAAGATAGTGTTATCTCCAGGGCAAAGGGTAAATTTGTTTTCTGTCCAGGATACTAAAGATATCTCCCTCCAGACAAAGGTTGAACAGGTTTGTCAGCAGACCCATTTTTAAACTGGTGTTAACTAAGTTTGGGGTTCCCCTGCTATAACAGAAGCTTATGTATGTTATGCCTACCTGGATCACTACACAACCTGGAGACTGGGTAACCATTGTGATCATGAATGTCATAATAATTTTCGCTGTTCCATGAGTAACAAAGGCCTTTGTTTTTAATCCAAGAATCTCATATGTCTTCCAGCATCTATGTAACTGTGGCAGAATGACTTGTTAACTTTTTTGTTTGTTTTTATGGTATGGTAAAATCTCAGACACATCAAATTATTAACATATACTTATCTACATCAACATAATTAATTGATGCAGTATTGCCATAAGAAAATGGTGACTGAATTAGCTCTTTAGTAAATTAAATACACTTTGTAAGTAAAAATTTATTATTGATCTCATATAGTTCCTAGATAAAATATAAACTGTTGAATAAGTAAATATTTCTTTCCTTCTTCTTTTCTTTTTGGTTTGGAGACTCAACAGAGGAGAATGCATTTTTTTTTTAAGTGTGGATTGGTTGATCAATTTGTTTTACTTTTAGTCTAAAATCTGTGGAAAATTTACATTCCTTTGAGATACTAGCCTTTTAACAGAGATTTGTTCAACTTGCTCAAATACGTACTATGTCTTAGTACATATTTATCTCACTTGCCCCCTTTATTAAGATAATTTCCATTCAACCTTGAGGATTTTGCCTTATTTCCAGTTTTACTACAATCTGCCTATCTTTATTAGTAAAGATTTTTTAACACCTATTTGTTCAAAATCTAATACATGACTAATTCCAAGTCCCTGATTTTTCAAATTTATATACTCTGTTTTCTAACATGTTTTTCACTGGAGAATAATCAGGAAATATCTGAACTATTATCATTTCTATTTTTTCTTTGTTATAATTCCATATGGCAGCTTAAATAATCACAGCAGAGTTTAAAAAAAAAAAAGTGTGATTTCATACATCTCTCTCCCTCCCCTGAAGAAGGCCAGTTTCCTATCCATGAAGTCTTACTGACATACTGGCTTTGGTTCCTGTTCCATGGCCCAAGGAATTTCCCTCTCTGATGAGATGAGTTAATCATTTAGGGAAGGGATATACAATTTTCTCTGGTACTCTTCTTTTTATTGCTGCCCATATGACATATTAAAAAAAAATAGAGAAGGGCTTACCACAAGATGTAGAATGACACTCTCACTCTACCCTGAGCTATGACATATAACTAGAAAGTTTCACAGGAATGGAATTTTCATACAATCTCTGTTCAGTTATTCATCAAATGGAAATTATACTGGTATATTGAAGTTAAAACTTAAAAAAAAATGTGGACTTAGATCATCAGTGCATAATATTTTAAATGCCCCACCCCAATCTTTAGGTATCAGACCAAATTGCTTTGTTTCAGTTCTTATTATTGTCATTTAACATGGTTAAATATGAATAGTGCTATAAAACAACACTATTCAATGAATGAAATGATATTGCTTATGTCAGTAAACATGATTGGTAGAATAAGAAGGAAATAAATGCAATTGTGGATGAAGGGAATAGATGTACCTCTCTATGTGTGACGTATTTTTATTAGCAGTGGAGCCATTTTATTGTGCAACCACTACATAGAGGGAAATTTTAGGAGCTACAAAATGTTATTAAGAAAAAAAGAAATCACAGTTAATTTGTATTTCAACTGCTTGCATAAAGAAGCACAGGGGAGAAATAACATAACCTATTCTGTTCTGTGAAACTTGTCTAACTGCTCTAGATACAAAGTGTTCAGGTAAGGAGGATGACAGCGAAGATGAAGTGTGAAGATGAAGGTGGTATGGCAGAAAGAGCAAAGAAATGGTAATTTTTAGAAAACCCATGAAACACTATGACGGTGCTATATAACATAAACCTCTGACGGTGAACTTGTTAAGGTGTAACATGAACATATAAAAGTAGAGGAAGTTCTCACATTGTTTTCTCTATCCAGACCTCTCCCAGTACAACAGTGTGGGTTCATTGATCATGATATTTCATATTTTTGATGATGAGAAATTACATTATTATTACCCATTCTTCACTCTTTTTTCTATCCATTCCCTTTGTCATAACACTTTGTTGTTTCTCCCACTCTGCTACACTCCTTGGATATGGGCTAAGTTATGTCACATTCTTTGGATCAAATGATACTGTGATGAGGCATAAGCAAAATGAATGTTCACATGAGATATGTTTGTGTTTTAAGGTTTATTTCTTGAGATTCTGTCATGAGAAGACCATCAATTATCTAGTCTGAAGTCCTGATCCAAGGAGGATGAGAGACACATGGAGTAGATCCAGATACAACTTGCAGCTTAAAATTGACATTAAACTTTATTAAACTTCATCGATGTTCCTAGGAAGCAGCTACAGTTAAAGAAAATCCCCAATTATTTGCGTTTCTGGAAGTGACTTGCTGCAAATAAACATTCTTCCCAGTATGATTTAGGTAAGATTCATGGACACTCTCACTTGTTTACCTATGACAAGGCCAGACACAAACCTCTCAAATGTCCATTCCTTCCATTATAAATGATTGATTGAATATTTGTACTCACTGACCAATCTGGACAAAATGCCCAGCTTGACCAAACTTTACTTAACTAACCTTTTCTCCTTTCTCCAGCTTCTTAAATTTTGATCTACTTTCAGCCTGAGCTAGGATACAACCTCTGTTTTATAGCCCCTCATGAGTAAAAGCTGACCACTAAGAGACATTCTCTGATAAACTGTCTGAGGATGCCATCCACTTCTCCATGCCTTGTTCTTTCTAACCTTGTAAATCCTCCTTGACTAAGCAAAGAAGAATGTATCTCCTTGACTAAGCCCAGATTTGTTTTTATTTAGCAGTTTTCTGGGGCTGTGAGTTAGATGGCATTATCAATCAGCCCTCAGACCCTGACATCTTCACTTAAGTAGTAATACCAGCTTCTTGGCCCTCTGTGTCCTTCCCTAGGTGGGGAAATCAAGATCTATGGTAAGTCATAACTCATAAACCAGTGCTCTAGACATTGTCTGCTATAGCATTATCAGGAGTTGTTTGCATTATTTAAGAGACTTTTTTTTGTCCCTTCTATACTGCTCTTCTGTTTTTTATAAACTCCTTAAGCCACAGGGATTATGGGGATAGCCTCACTGATTCCTCAGATCTTCTGTTTGTACAGGAGTATTTCCTTATCTTCCCAACCTGGGGGTGGGGACAGTGTGAGGGAGTTTATTCAGCAGGGCTCTATCCTGGCTCCATTAAAGTCCTGTCGCTGATGGAATTATCTAATCCCATGGGTAACTCTCCCTCCCTTCACTGCTTTTGGTGTGCTTCACTATTATGGCACCCATTCAGTTCAATATCTTCAAACATGCCAAAATTTTGCTGAAGATAATTTAGAATTACCATTAATAACCTGGAAAACTTGGGACACTCCTCAAACTGTCTCATCTAAGACCTCTATTTTCCTATAACTCTAATTCCTCTCTCATTTCTCCCATATTCCTCCTTCTTTTCAGCTCCCTCAAATCCTTTGATCTGTTCCCCTATAACACCCCTCCATGCCTCTGTCCACCTTCTGACAGAACTTTCCCTCTCCACAACAGACCCTGAACTACCCTGAACTAGAGTTACTCCAACTTCCACCTCTTCTGTCTCCATGAGGGGCTATCAAGGGGCTCAGGAGCCCCAAGAACAACTGGTTGAGGCTGAAAGCGTAATTGGGAGCAAGTTGTCTATTTTATCCCTCTACAGGTGGTCACTTTGATCTCTTTTCAGTCCTTCACTCACAATTTAGTCCACAGCCTCCATAAGGTTACACATAAGGGCAAAGGAAATCGTGAAGCTTTCCTTCACAAGTATTGGTGGGAATGTTATTAAGCAGGTAAACTCAACTTGTCCCATCTTCTAGAAACACAATCCTCATAAAAATGTTAAGGTGAATCAAGGATAAAAGGGGCATTTTATATGAAGTTGTGAATTAAAGAATTAAAGTTCTCCATTTTTACTTGTCTGTTATATATGTATGCATGTATGTTCTGTATGTGTATATGTTATGTGTGTGTGATATTTACCAACCTCTTGTTGGTATTACCAAATTATATAATAAGACAACTTTAAAGAGTTCTATTTTGATTTGTTTAGAATTAAACACTCACATAAATATCCAGAAAATATCCAGAAATTAAACATATTTAATTTTCAATACCTTCAAAAGTAGTGTTATAGAAACTAACCCAAGTATTTTAAGAATTCAACTTCACATAATATCTGTAAATCTTTGAGTCTCATTTAATATTGTTGATTTAATAACACTTATGTCTATGAAGTTACCAGTGTTAGCATAACACAAGCATACATTTTTATTCTATGCCCTTAATTTACACAGATCCAAAACATAAAAAATGATATCCACCTTCCTTATTTGTATGACTAGTTTTTCTCAGCCTTCAGTTTTTTGGCTTAATCAGCCCTTCAGTGAAAATTTCCCTGGTACATTAAGTAACTTAGACAGCAGGACATTCTTAATCCTGACATTGTTTTACAATATAGTAATTTGAAGTTAAATTTGTAAAAATTAGTTCTTAATCTACTTTTGTTCTTTCTCAATCACCAAATGAAAACTCCCTGAGGGTAGGAACAATGTCAAATTTGTTTATCCATGGCCAATCATAACAGCTGACCATTTACTGCATAAAAGTGTAAAAATACTTTCTGTAAAGGATAATACAATTTTTATTCAAATAGACATTTTTATTTTAAAATTGTAATTTAGCATAAAAATAATGTATTTTTCAGTAAAACACATGAAACTTAGCTATTTGAATGCAATACCACAGCCAAGAAAAATTTGGAGGCAATTTTACATAAATGGAAGCAATGTACTTAGGAGAAAAATAGTTGTTTAATACCTATCTGTGCAAACTTTGATCAGGAAGTTAGAATAAGTAGCACATTAGCAATTCAGTCAAACATTCAAGTTAGTTGTGCATGTAGATGGAGGCATAATTTATTCCCTGCCTGATCTCTTTTAATGATAGTTTTTGAAATCTATAAATTTTCTATCATTTCCACATAAGCATCAGAGAATCAATTATTGAAAAAAATCCAATTTTCCTAATATGAATCTTGAAGCAATACATTGGATTTGTTCTTCTCCACACATTAGCAATTGAAAAGTTTAATGATGACTTCTCTCAATCTGATGAGGTTCTGATAGAATTGTTAGTTTTGTTTTGAGAGTTGTATTTTTCTCTGATATTAACAGCACAATCTTTGAACTATTGAACTGAAATTGCAAAGAAATACTCTGACCTTGATAACAGACTATATATTTATTGGCAAATGTGTACACTCCTTTTAATTATTTTTTCACTGATGACAAGGAAGAAGTGAAAATATATGATAATAGGTATACTTTAGCAATATACATCATTGTGATTTAATATAGTATTTTATAACTGTCCCAGCTTGGGTATCCTTCCTAAATCTCTGATAGGAAGAGTAAAAACTGACCAAATACCTTTCTCAGAAGGATATTGTAAGCATCAATTAGACAATGAATCTATGACTTGAGGTCCCTAAAAAACCAATTCCAAAAATGTACTGGTTTATTTATTATTAGCAATCAATCAGTTAAGTTGATCTTAGATGCTAATCTCATAGAATATTAAAAATATAATTATATTTAGTTATAAAACAATTCTCTAATTTGCTTTTTAAAAAATATTTATTTATTTTAGAGAGAGAGAGAGAGAGCGCGCACACCAGTTGGAGGAGCAGAGGGAGAGAGAATCTCAAGCAGGCTTCATGCTGTGGACAGAGAACTTGTAATATACTCATCATAAAATGTAATATTCATTTAGGCAATATTTTACAGATACAAAAACTGAGGCACAGAAAAGTTAAGTGGTTTGTGAGGTCACACAGCTAGCAAGCATCAGCACTGAGATTTCAACCCAAACAAGCTGGCTCTAGAATCTGTGCTCTTTGCCATTACTTTATAATGTTTCTCATGAATTCATGAACTTAAAAGTTTTATTAAAAATATGATTGATGAATGGCTAAAGAACTTGTGATATTTATATATATTCATATATATGTATATATTCAATATTATATATTCAGTCATAAAAAAGAATGAAATCTTGCCATATGCAATGACATGGATGAAGCTAAAAAGTATTAATGCTAGGTGAAATAAGGGAGTCAAAGAAAGACAAATACCATAAGATTTCACTCATACATGGAATTTAAGAAACAAATGAGCAAAGTGGGGAAAAAGAGAGAGAAAAACCAAGAAACATACCTTTAACTGTAGACAACTAACTGATGGTTACGAGAGTGGAGGGTGATGGGGAGTTGGGTTAAATAAGTGATGGGGATTAAGGAGTGCACTTGTCAGGATGAACATGACATGGTATTGTCATATGTATGGAATTATTGAATCATTATTATATACTCACTATATTGCATACCTGAAACTAATATAACATTGAGTTAACTAACTGGAATAAAGATAAAAATAAAAACTTGAAATTATGTCAAAATTTGATTAAAATATCCTTTTGATAAAAGGAATAGGGATTTGCTTGAGTGGAAATATCATGGAATGTAGCTTATAAGGACTACATAGTCATGTGTTATTACCACTTTTAATTCTTTGAATCTCTGACAAAGACTTGTAGAATTGTGATGAACAGAAAGCAAGTGTATTGGTAATGAATCTAGTGACTTGCCTTTTACTTTGGACTCCATCACTTATTCTATAGATTACATTAAGACTAACACATAATTATCCATGTCAGATTTCAACTAGGAAATCATTTGTATCATTTAAATCTCATAAAGTGAAGGATTCTAACATTTATCTCCTTTTTCAATAACATTAGATTATCTTGAATACTGCCATTATTTCAATGTCATTCTGTCAGAAATATAATGAAAACAGTGAACTTTAGAGAGCCAGTACAGGTATTCTTACTTCTTTCAACGTGCCCCAGATCTTAAACCTCACATTCACTCATCTTATTTCTAAGAATTTCAAAATCATCAATTTTAGGTCCTTTGGAATGAAGCTTTGTCTTTTCCATCTTCTTCTCCTCCATGTTTCTATTTATAATATCACTCAGGGCCACAGATAACATTTCCATCACTGTCCTTTTGTACTGACTCACATAGAATACCAGTGAGCCCATGATAGCTTAAAATTAAAATCTTAGGTAATAACTCACAATTTCACAGAAATTCTAAAAATTAGTTAAACAGAGATATTTATAGATTAAAATTGCAGAATCCTCAATCTTACTGTATATTCTGAAAAAAGACTTTTCATTTGTTCTCCATGATTTAACTAAACAAAATGGAGCATTACTGACAAGACAAGGTTAATATCTACTAGACAGCTGGACAACTGACCAAAAATTGCATACTGATGTAAATATTTGTGTAAATGCAACAGAGAAATAAGAATTTTATAACAGAAAAATTTATATATTACTTCTGTGGAAATCTTATATTTTCTCATGTGTTTATCTGAGGAAATGGGCTGTTAATTATGGGGTCTCTGATCTTTTGACTTGGCTATACTTTGGAAGTAAGGAATTGTGCCAAAAAACATATTTATCATCTTCATTTGAAAAACTAAGAGCTATCCTAATAACCACCTTTCTATGCAAAATACAACTTATAAGTACAGATGAAAATAGCTTCACCAGAAATCTTGATAGAAAAAAATTATTATCCTGGAGTTTATACTGATGAGGCTCAAGGTATATATCAGCAAAGATCTATGTAGTTCCTGTTAATAAAGATATATTGCCATCTTTCTAATTCTCTACTCATATCTAAATAGTTATAATAAACATTATTTAAATATTTCTTGAATAATAAATCCAATGATTGTAATAATATATATCAGTGCCCTGAGATAACCCAAACTGCTGTTTACATCTTATGAGGTATCTATTTTACCTAACTCTGATCAATTCCTTCCAAACCTCTCCTCATTAAAATAGTCACTCCTTCTAACCGCTAATACAAAATAAAGCCTGGAATTGAAATGGTCAGGATTAGAACCACACAGTATTGTGCCATCACTATCTCATGATGAAAAGAGGTTTAGATCATGATTGAAAGAGGGAACCAATTATGGATCTACTGGAGAGTTTTGTCATTCTAGAATGAATCATTAGACTCTCTGCAGTTTTGGGGGAAGTTATACTGGCAGGATCCAATCACATGACTTGTTAGAACAGTCTTAAATTATGAAGAAAAGATTAGCATAACTTGGAAATTTAAAAACTGTTATTTTTCCATATATTTTCATTAACTTTTATATGTCAAGAATCTCTATCACTAAGTATTTTCATTTTGATTTTTTTTGTCATTGTTGTTCCTTGAGCTAACCAATTCTTGTCACAGCAAGCCAAAGTATTGAAAAAGACCCTAGTAATGAAAGGTTTGAATTTGAAACAATCTATGGTATTTGGATAAGAGAACACATGGTTTAGAAAACAACCGTAACTCAATAATTATAAATCTACAGCAGTGATGAGAGTTTATCAGTTCTACTCAGTAAGTTTTAAATATTGTTTCCCTGTACTATTTCTACATGAAAGAATTTGTAATATGCTCCCATAGAGCTTGCTTGACTTATTGGGAAAAATAATATGTATTTTGAAAAATGAGCTCTGTGAGTATCGATGAAAAAGACTGAGCAAGCACAGAAGGAGTGGTTACAGTCTCCTGCGCAAATAATGCATTAGAAATCTGTTCCCATTCAAAAACACAAGTAAAATATTTCTAATAGCACCCCAAATGTTAATTCTTAAACTCTTTCTCAATTAGAAATGTCACCAACATTTTCTATTTTGAAGATAATTAAATTAATTATTTTGAATTTAAAAGAGACCAATTTTTAACTAATAGTATTTAAAAGTGAATTTTGGGATAAGAAAATTATTTCCCTGTAAATGTATGTTAAAGATAAATTCTCAGTTCATATACTCTGTTATAGAATTCAGGAGTTCAGAAATTTGGATTTAAATATAAAACTAAAAACTTGGGTTCACAAAATATCCCATAAATGAATCTTAGTGAACCATTCAAATTGGGTTAACAAGAAGTTAATATGAATTAATAAGACAATTTCATGATAGAATAATTGTGAAATTAAAAAGTACAAAACATGTTTAACTTCAATAGCAATTTAGCCAAAGGCAAATTTAATATCCCTCTATATTTTTGGAAATTAATAGATAAAGATAATTTACAAATGGCATAACAGTTTGTAAACAGTCAATTTTAGGGACTAGTATACTTTTTTCTCCTAATATATCATAATTCTCATAACTTAGTATATTCATTTTCTTAATTAGTCTTTTCCTTCAATATGTAAGAACTGGTCTCGGTCCAATCATTTCCTAGTATACAATAATAATTTAATAAGAAAAGTCAAATTACAATCAATGCATGTTTCATGGTATAAGCTTTTTTTTAAGTACTATAAATCATCATTCATTATCCATTATTATTTAATTCTGCAATGGAAATTTATCAATTCAGTATCTTTTTCTTTGAGATTCTGAGTCCATTTCCTTTCTTACCTCAAATGGAAGTGATTCTGATTTTTTTAGGTTTTCAAAGTCTCTCAAAATTTCACTTCTTTATACTTCTCTATCTTCTAAATAATAAAAAGTTCCAATTTCAATTTATGGAAAAATCATTTTTATTTTATTCCTTTAATAGTTTAATGATGTCTTTCTGAAAACTCATATCTTAGAAAATTTTAGTGCCAGCTTAGGAGGCTAAAGACAGAACTACAATAGCCTGATTATACAATTACAATTTTAGTGACACAATGTAAATCTTCTTGCTTTGACAAGAGATTTTTGTTTGATTTCATTGGAGAGAATAGAGAAATGAAACTATGGGAATAAGTAGGATATGTGAAAATGCATACATCAGAAATCCAGGCCCTAACTCTATGTTTCTTAGTTACGAATGCAATAGATTCACATGCATTTTTATGTTTGTATGGCTAATTAATGGGTGCCTGATTTTGTGCTAAGTACATTCATTAGTTATCTTACTCAATTCTCCCCAACAATTCTTTAAGGCAAGAGTCTTCATTATCAACATTTTCCAGAGGAAGAAATAAATTTAGATTAAAAAATCATTTATAAAATTTACAAGCATAATAGAAGAATTTAAACTCAAATCTATCTAGTAATCCAATCTGTGTTCCTGAGAATCTCATGTGCCCCTCTACAGACTGTAAGAGGAGTCTGTTAGATGAACACCACCTTCCACACCACTCCAAGGAGTCTCAAACATGCCTCCAATGCAGATCAATATAATCTGACAGACTGCAAGATGGAAACTAATATATGAATCATGTACACTCTCTGGCTAAAAAAGAAATGGTGATAGAACATGATAACTATAAGAAAATTGAGATCAAATTTAGCTCTAAGTATAAAAGGAAGAAGCATTTAACTAAATTCTACTTTGTATAATGTGACCTTATGTGTCTACACTTCCATCTTCAGCAGTGGTCCTCCTTCATTTGTGAGGGTCCATGAAACAAATAGCACTTTAAGTCTCTTTGTCGGATCCATCAGTCTTGGAGTAAAGCATAATCAGCCCATAAATTGATCAAGTACAACAACAGTGCAGGGAAGAACTTACTAAGTAGCAATCTATTGAGCAGATGTTTGTGTGGGAGCAAACAATCACACACAACCCTTTAGATTTTACCTCGTGATGCCAGAAAATTATATTTAACTATAAAGCCATGGCATTTTTGTGTTTGTTCAAGCATTAGGGAGGCTGCCTCCCTCCTTGGTCAAAGTGACCCAGGATTTGTGTATAGAGACCCAGGTTAGGAGACATGCACGTTGTTGGAGAAGACTGCCTGGATCCACTGCCCAAGCAGAAGAAAATTATAGTTCACAAGATGGGATAAAAATGGGCCACTTACACAATTTATCTTGGAGACTTTATCAATTACACTACACTTTTATGAAAACTATGAAATCTATTCTACAATTCCCTGACACTTTATCATTATCCTTGATTTTAACCTAAGCAGAAGTGTGTAAGTCTGTTGTGGTCACCCCTTCTGTGATGTAAACTAAAATAAAATTCTAAAGAAAAAAAAGTTGTTTTTGTAAAATTCTGTATTTTCAGTATTCAGTATGAATAGTGGAGAGCACTATCTACTTTTTCTATTCCTATAGACTAGAGAATAGAAAATATGAGAAGAGAATTAGGGAATAGAAATAGGTGGTTTCATTTTTGCATTTCCAGGGTGTAGCAAATGGTTAACACAAACAGGTTATCTAAAATGATTATACAGATTAATGAATAAGTAAGCAAATTGAATATATAGATTTTCATGGGCAGTTGATAAATTTCAGTTTTGATTCTAAAACATCATGCAAATATAATTGCATAATGTCAGTATGAATAGCATGTAACAACTTTATCAGATGATGTGGAGGAGTGCATAAGAACATGCACTCTCAGTACAAGACTGCTTAGGTTTGAATCTTGGTTTTGGCACCTTATTTATGTGATCTCAGCAAGTTTACTTAAGCTCCTGTATCTCAGTTTCCTCATCTGTTAAAGGGGAGTAAAAATTAATGGCTGATGAGACAGATGGGGATTCTGAGGCACCTGCCTGACACGGTTGGTGTGGGAACCATATCTTGGGATGAGGTTATCCTGGTCTCTTGTCTCCTTACAATTTCAATCTGTTTCAAAATAAAAGGTCTTTGAATATCCCCATTTGTAGTTTTCTTTTCTGGGGCACCTCTTTTAAAGAACAGTAACTTGCAGAAAATCTTGGTCCCCTTTATATAAACCATTTCTCTAGCCCACCTTGTAGGTGTTACATGGAATCAGGAAGCCAGAAACCACACTTTGAAACAAGATCCAGGCCTAACTTGCAACTGGTTTCCTCCTGCAAAGATCAGACCAGGCCAGTCAGGTCCACAATGGACCCCATCCTTGATCATTCACCTACTTTTCCCTATTATCATGCTAAAAATCAAGCCCAGGGGTGGAGACATAACATGGAAATAAAACATACATGTAATGAAGAAACCTATTCTGTCAACAGCATCTACTCTCCCAACTTCCCATATTTCCCTATCCCTCCATGCTTAGACATCACTCCGTTCCTGCTTTAGCCCTTTCAAAAACATTTCCTGGTCATAATTTGGGAGCAGCCTGGTATCCCTTTTATTAAGGCTGTCTCCCTCAATCCTGGGCATGAACTTGCAATAAGTACCATGTACCATGACTGGCCTCATGTCTGTTTCTTTGCATGTGAGTCAAAGGACACTGAGGTTGGTAATACCAACCTAGGTTTGTTGTAAGGGCACAAATAGTTATTATACATAACATGTTTAAAACTTATCTGAAATATGAGCACTAAAATGGTGACTTTAAAGGAATTTCTTACTGTTTTCTATCTGAGGGGTTGAAGGGGGTTTCAATGTTCAGAACTGGGTTCAGGGGCACCTGGGTGGCTCAGTGGGTTAAGCCTCTGCCTTCAGCTCAGGTCATGGCCTCAGGGTCCTGGGATTGGGCCCTGCATTGGGTTCTCTGCTCACCAGGGAGTCTCCTTCCCCCTCTCTCTCTGCCTGCCTCTCTGCCTACTTGTGGTCTCTCTCTCTGTCAAATAAATAAATAAAATCTTCAAAAAAAAAAAAGAACTGGGTTCAATATTTTATTTTAAGAAAAATGTCCTTAAACCAGTTGAAATGTTTTGTCCTGTATTATCTCCTTTACACTCACATACTTCCAACAGCAAGTTACAAGCTCAGCCTCTATTGTTCTCTCACCCAGCATGGTTCTGTTGATGATTTCTTGGTTTAAGGCCCAGTTCTAATGTGATTAGAAAATATCACTGGGACTTACTGAGAAAGATGAGAAGACTAAATTAATGTTTGAACTTGAAGGTAGTACAAGTCTATCAAGGAGCCTCACAAGTAAGTCATATCAAATACCACAGAATATTAAATAAGAAAAATAATATCATGCAAATTGGGGTTTACACAGAGCCCATATGTAGCAGCTGAATGCAGTGTGTACTTGAATCTATCACTAAAACAAGCATTGTCCAAAACCTGGAATTTTCTCTTTTGTCATATTCTTAAGGTTCTCCCAGTATCAGCTGCCTGCTCCTCAACTGATCCCAGGAATACCATCAGGGCTTGATTTCCTACCAACACTATCCACCTTCATATATATTAATTATTACTCTCTGGTATTATGGCCTTATGGCTTTGCCTTTTTATCTCATCTGCTGGCCTCCTTTTGATCATTTCATTCTGAAAGTATGTGAAACTTAGTAAACAACATATTACATTTGAAGTGGACCAGTTGTGCATTTCTGATTGATTTTAATCATAGAAACCAATTTTGTTTTCTGCAAAAAAATCAAGATCCATGGTAAATCCATGGTAAATCCTACAAAAATGATTATGCAAAAATAACAGAATTTGTTATATCAAAATCAAATTGTTTAAGTCATCCCAAAATGCAAAGTAAGTAAATATTATGTGTTTTTATCACATAGTGAGTCCTTCTAATTTACATATTATCATACTAGTTTACTGCACCAGGTGAAGTAGAATAGACATTGTCCCAGCTTCCAAGGAGCCTACAATCACAGAGACAATAGTAATTATCATGAACAGAAAATAAGAACCTATAGAATAAAAGTGATTACTTGTAAGTACTGTAAGACAATTTCTAATTATGTAGCTTATAGGTATATTATACTATGACTGAAGTTAAGTGTTATGTAACTTTATTGGAGAGATATGGGTGCAGTAGAGACTTGAGAATCAGAAACCATTGATAAATCCTCTTCTGATCGTTTTAGGCAATCTTCATGGCAGGTGAGATAAGGTGGTTAGTTAGATTAAGGCAGCCCGGCATTTCAAACCTGGATTATTATTCTAGAAATGTAGATTTCTATATGAAGTAAAAAGATGAAGAGAGATTTATGCTTGTACAAGGAGATGAAAAATAATAGATAAGATGGGCATCCTTAGGAGGGTTTTCTTTCAGTAAAAAATTCAACAAGTATTTGAACTCATTAATTAATCATTTAGAACTTAATATAATTATAGTTAGCCCTTGAATCTAAAGGGAAAGTCACTCTTTCAGGCCTATTTGGAATAATAGGAGATTAGTCTGAAGAGCAATTTACTATAGCATCAAGAACCATAAGATCCTGGGGAATAAACCTAACCAAAGAGGTAAAGGATCTGTACTTGAGGAACTACAGAACACTCATGAAAGAAATTGAAGACACTAAAAGATGGAAGCCCATTCCATGCTGATGGATCAGAAGAATAAACACTGTTAAAATGTCAATACCGCCTAGAGCAATCTATACTTTCAATGCCATCCTGATCAAAATTTCACTGGCATTTTCCAAAGAGCTGGGAACAAACAATCCTGAAATTTGTATAGAACCAGAAGAGACCCCGAATTGCTAAGGAAATGTTGAAAAAGAAAAACAAAACTGGGGGCATCATGTTTCCTGATTTCAAGCTTTACTACAAAGCTGAGATCACCAAGAAAGCATGGTACTGGCTCAAAAACAGACACATAGATCAGTGGAAGAGAGTAGAGAGCCCAGATAGTGCAACAGAGTTGAGAGCCCTCAACTCTATGGTCAAATAATCTTCAACAAGGCAACAAGGAAAAAATATACAGTGGAAAAAAGACAGTCTCTTCAATAATTGGTGCTGGGAAAATTGGACAGCTAAGTGTAGAAGAATGAAACTTGACCATTCTCTTACACCATACACAAAGATAAACTCAAAATGGATAAAAGACCTCAAGGTGAGCCAGGAATCTATCAAAATCCTAGAGGAGAACATAGGCAGTAACGTCTTTGACATCGGCCACAGCAACTTCTTTCAAGATATGTCTCCAAAGACAAAGGAAACAAAAGAGAAAATGAACTCTTGGGACTTCATCAAGATCAAAAGCTTCTGCATAGCAAAGGAAACAGTCAACAAAACCAAGAGGCAACCCACGGAATGGGAGAAAATATTGACAAATGACACTACAGACAAAGGGTTGATATCCAAGATCTATAAAGAACTCCTCAAACTCAACACACACAAAACAGATTATCACGTCAAAAAATGTTCATGTCAGAAGACATGAAGACACTTCTCCAAAGAAGACATACAAATGGCTATCAGACACATGAAAAAATGTTCATCATCATTAGCTATCAGGGAGATTCAAATCAAAACCACATTGAGATACCACCTTACACCAGTTAGAATGGCCAAAATCGACAAGACAGGAAACAACAAGTGTTGGAGAGGATGTGGAGAAAGGGGAACCCTCTTAGACTGTTGGTGGGAATGCAAGTTGGTGCAGCCACTTTGGAAAACAGCATGGAGATTACTTAAGACATTATAAAGAGAGCTACCCTATGACTTTGCAATTGCACTACTGGGTATTTACCCCAAGGATACAGAGGTAGTGAAAAGAAGGGCCATCTGCACCCCATTGTTCATAACAATGGCCACAGTCACCAAACTGTGGAAAGAACCAAGATACTCTTCAACGGATGAATGGATAACGAAGATATGGTTCTTATATACAATGGAGTATTATGCCTCTATCAGAAAGGATGAATACCCAACTTTTGTATCAATATGGACAGGACTGGAAGAGATTATGCTGAGTGAAATAAGTCAAGAAGAGAGAATTAATCATCATATGTTTTCACTTACTGGTGGAGCATAAGGAATAACATGGAGGATATTGGGAGATGGAGAGGACAAGTGACTTGGGGGAAATCAGAGGGGGAGACAAACCATGAGAGACTGTGGACTCTGAGAAACAAACTGAGGGTTTTGGAGGAGAGGGGGGTGGTGGGTTGGGTGAGCCTGGTGGTGGGTATTATGGAGGGCACATATTTCATGGAGCACTGGGTGTGGTGCATAAGCAGTGAATTCTGGAATACTGAAAAGAAATAATGAAGTAAAATAAAAATAAAATAAAATAAAATAAAATAAAAGTTATTTAATAACACAATTTATAGCATCTAGCTAAGACATTACAGAAGAATGGATTTTCTAAATATACTTTTAAAATAACCCTCTGTTTTTACCTCTGAAAAGCAAGTTTTGACCATTTCTTGCTTCTAACATCCATTTTTATAAATTTTAAATTATATATGTATCAAGTAATTGATTAGATTTAAGATCTTGGGGATAAGTTTTCAATCTTCTCAATATGCAGTCTTTTCCTAATGAGATATTTGGCTATCTCTGAATCTCTCCCTATTAAAAAAAATATAGAGCTGATGAGAGGCTTTTAAAATTTGTTTTTGAGTATGTTTTTGTAGGTAATGTTAAAGAACCGATATCTATAATTTTTATTTTAGTATCTGTATATGAGTCTGTAATATTAATAAAAATAATATTCTACATGGAATAACCATTATAATATTTTCAAAGTTTGCTTGGTTCATGCAACAGACCTATGAGGTATATGGAGCACTTCAGATAAACTTAAATGTGACTAAAACAGAAAGGAATATTCATTATTGCCATTATCCATGCCTCTATTTCTAGAGTGCAAATAGAGGGCAGATTGTTTATTTCATTTACATGACCCAGGGTGGCTTAGTGGAAATAACAGTCAAAATGCATCTTACTTTAGTGGGCACTGAAATGACCAAAATCAATAGGAAACTATAAAAGCATTCATCAATCTTACATTCTCCTGATAAAAGCTGCAACATTTAGAATCAGAAGAAGAAAGGTATGGAACTTCCCTCTTCTGAGAATATGCCTCTTTAAATAAGAATTCTTTACTCTTTGCTTTGGGACATGAAGGAAATGTTGTTTTTTGTTTTTTTCATTTTTAGGATTTCCCCCTTATTTAGTAATCAGTATCATCTAGGAGGTATTTATCTGCTAGGATACTGTATTTTTTTTTTTTATGGTTAAACCCTGGTGGGTAACTGTTACAGAAAAATTTTAAAGGTGATAAATACATATATTTATATTCATATATATACATATTTATATACATATATATACAAGGAGATATATATATTTCAAACATCAACACATTTGCTGATAATGTAGGCATTTCATATTTAATATGTCATGATTTTATTGATTCAAGATGCAACTCTTTGACAACTGTTAATAAAACATTCACTGTTTACATAACATCACCTAATGGTTGTATTTAGCACATAATTTATTTTATTTTATTTTTTTTATTTTTTAAAATTATTTATTTATTTATTTGACAGATAGAGATCACAAGTAGGTAGAGAGGCAGGCAGAGAGAGAGAGGAGGAAGCAGGCTCCCTGCTGAGCAGAGAGCCCGTGCGGGGCTCGATCCCAGAACCCTGAGATCATGACCTGAGCCGAAGGCAGAGGCCCAACCCACTGAGCCACCCAGGCGCCTGCACATACTCTTTTTAAAAGATTTTATTTACTTATAACAGAGAGAGAGATCACAGATCACAAGTAGGCAGAGAAGCAGGCACAGGGTGGGGGGAAGCAGGCTCCCTGCTGAGCAGAGAGGCCAATGTGGAGCTGGATCCCAGGACCCTGAGACCATGACCTGAGCTGAAGGCAGAGCTTAACCCATTGAGCGATGCAGGCACCCCCACATAATGGTTTTTAAGGTGTTTTTAACATGCATTATTTCACACATATATGTGCAGTAATACATTATTTCCCTAATCTAATCAGAGGAGAAAACTGAACTTAATCTTGCTAGGTTCACATGTGTAGTAAAGCTTGCCTTGGGTAAGATATAATCCAAGCCATCCTTGGTCTCCCTATTCCCTTAAACTTTTATTTTATCCATTTCCCATATTCTCCTCTTCATTACTGAATACTAATACAATGTATGCTAGTGAGAATTTGTTTCATATAAGCTTGTTTTTATAATTCTAGAAAAAAAATAGAATTGCTACCAATTATAAATATTCAAAAAAAATTCTGTTTAAGATTTCTTTTGTTAAATAAATAAATAAATAAATATTTCTTTTGGTAATCTACATTAAAGTTGACAATTAGACTACTATGTTTTGAATCAAGGCTTTCCAAATTACTCTAGGCAGAAAATAATACTGTATAATAATGAAGTATTATCTTATAATACTTCATATATGGATCTCATTTTAAGATAGATAAATGGTTTTGGTATCACACTGGATACTGACAGCATCACTAAGCTATTACCTGTTTGTTTTGATGAAATATGGCTTACAGGAGTTTAGTAGCTAGTATAAAAGATCAGGCACTATTGTCATTATATAATTAGACAAGGTAGAAAATTAATTTATCCATTTTACAGAGGCCTGAAGCCTCAAACTAACCACAATTACACTAGTTCACTTTACCAAGCTTAGCCCCATCTGCTTCTAATTAATTTCTGGTTACTCTCCCCACTCACCAATAATTGAGTGTGCTGGGCCCAACAAGAGCATGTAAAAAGAATTCTAAGTAGCATAAAGCTAAGAAGGAAAGTAGTCCATGGATCTTTGTCTATGAAATATCTAAAATTTTAATATAAGAATATATTTAATTATAAATTTTGAGCATAAATTCAAGGTAAGTTTACATTAAATAATCTGTTAATATAATTAATCACAATAAAGGCCAAATATTGTGTCTGTTTCTATAAATCAGAGGTCTATGTATTTTTTTATTCAATAATTTTATCACACATATATACAAGTTATACTAGCTTTATGAAATGAACTTTCGCTGTTATTTTTCTAGACTTATTCAGGAAAAAAATAAAAATATAGTTAAATATCACACACACACATATATAGATGTATATATATTTTCCTCCCAAAATTATTATCAGTACCTCCAAATTTTGAACTTTTCCTTTGCCCTTCTTAGCAAACTTGGTCCAGATAATTGGTTGGTAAGAATTGTCTGAAGCAAATATTGAGATTATTTACTGATTTATTGGCTAATCTTCTGAGGCAAGAATTCTCTATAAATAGAAAACTTATAGTGACATAAATGGTCCTGGTTACCAGTCCTAATGATTGAGTAATGTTCATTCAAATGGTCTCAACTCTTAGGTCACAAACAAATCCTCCAGGGTCTAGGCAGATAAAACAAATTAGTTAATGAGACAAGACCTATAAAATAAGAGCAGAAAGAATTCTGAGAACCTGGGAATTGTATCCATAACTAAAGGCAATAAAACAACAGCAAAAACAAAATACTATGTAAGCTGAACAAAATTTATCTGCTATCTAAATATGCCTTCAAGCTACCTAACTCACAGTGTACTTGTTTATAGTACACTACCTCATTTACAGTATACTAAATTCACCTCTTCATCTTCCAGCCATTCCTCTTCACACTATAATCTGTTACCTGTTTCTCACGAACATATATTTTTTTTTTTCTTGCTAAACCATAAAATTTTCCCATTGGTTAGCTCACTAACCATTCTTGGAACTTCAGTCTCATTTGATTTATCATCTGTATTTGGTATAGTAGTTTTATTTTTTAAATACTGGGTTCAAAATAATAATTTAAAAATAAAACACCATGTTTCTTACCTATTTAATTAAGCATTAAATGACTGTTACTATTAAATGTTTTGAACTGTTACCTCTTACTTATCTTCTAGTAACTTCTTACCCTTACATATACAATTTACCTATTTTTCATATAAAGTTATTGTTCATGAAAACAATAGCCACTACTATTCTTTTTTTCATTACATATTTACTGAATGACTTTCAAGTTTTAAACTGATTGTTTTCAAACTTGGATCTTATTTTATTTTATTTATTTTATATTTTTTTAGAGAAAGGGTGCAAGCAGAGCAGGGAAGGGAGAGGAAGAGAAAGAATGTTAAGCAGACTCCACATCCAGCATGGAGCTGATGCAGGACTCAATCTCATGACCCTGAGATCAGGACCTGAGCTGAAATCAATGTCAGATGCTTAACCAACTGAGCCACCCAGGCACCCCATCAATCTTGGGTCTTATAAGAAACAAATGTTGAGCTTTCCAAAAATGCCTAAACTAACTCCACAGAAACTCTGATTTCCTTTACCTAATAGCACTTCTTGTTATCATTTTTTTTCCTGTCATTTTTAAAATAATTTGTAGGTGATTATATCTAATACTGAGAGCTACTCTAAGCTTTGGGGTTACAGAGGCAAAAATGACTTCACTTCTTTATTGGGGAAGTTACTTAATCTCTTATTTCTCTCTTTCCTCTTAACATACATAATGATTTGCCTCCATATAATTTACTTAATGGATCTTTGGTGGAATGCAATCCCATAGTTCATTTTGCTTTTCATTTCAACTCCTGTAATATGTCTCAATAGTTGAGTCAAACATCTATTATGATGATAGTCTTGCAAAGAAAAGTTCCCATTGATAGAACTGTCTCTATGTCCTGGCAGATGTACCATATGTCATTGACTTGTTGATTTTGTTACAATATAAATTCTACTATGAATAAGTAGGTGGTAACATTTTGTAAAACAATGGCTTTGGTTTTGAAAACTTCATTCTTTTTTTTTTTCTTTCAATATTTAAGGAATGAGTAGATTTGTCAAATGCAGAACCATGTACTGGGAAAACAACAAATTAAATGTTTCTCATTCCCCTATTGATAGTATTTTCATTAATACATGTATATTTATTTCCATTTGACTTTTACCAAAAAGAGTAAAGAACAATAAACACTTAGGTACTTATCACTCTACTTCAACAACTGTCAACATTTTACCATGTTTGTTTCATTTATCCTTCTAGCACCTCGTCATTGTTGGAATATTTTAAAGTGTATTCAAGGCATTTTAACATCTCATCCATAAATATTATATTATGCAGCTCAAAACTCCATTTCATTACACAAGTAAAATGCTATTATTTAATCTAAGAAACAGAAATAATTATATAGTATCACCTCCTATCCAGCCAGTATATAAATTTTCTGAACAACAAATACATGAATTTTTATGGTGCATTATTTTTTGAAAGAGAATACAAAAAAGGAAATGAGGTTCACTTGTCAAAATAATAATATATTTTACATCATAAGTTTATTTTAGATATTATTTAATCCAGAAAGACCTCCTTCATTTTCTATTTTTATTTTTACTAACTTGGAGTGGACTGAGCTGTATCTAAGGGTATGGTCACACTCAGATGGAGTGTGTGTGTGTGTGTGTGTGTGTGTATTTTAATTTCCTATTCTACTGGAATAAATTATTTGTTTATCAAGTCCTTGGTTTTTGCTCTAAGAAATTAACTGATTTGTATGATGGCCTGAGTATTAGGGTTGTCAGGACTACCATGTGGATATGTAAAAGAAATGCATATTTTTATAGACAGAAAAAAGATCACATAAGATCACACCAAAAATTCCAACTCAACTGTAAGATTATAGAAATTTAGCACAATTTATTTTCTATTTTCTTTTTAGTTGAGAAGGTTTCTATGAAAATGATTATAATTACTATCTGATGTATTTTACAATGTGCTATTTCAAAATAACAATATTATAATAAGAATATTATTAATAAGAATAACATTATGTAATAAGAATACTGTTAAACAAAATCTATATTCCTTGTAAGTTTTTGTTTGCTTTGTTTTGTTTTGGTTTTTGGCCCTTAGATACAATTGTAGAGAAAAACTAAGAATTTTAATTGGCAAAAGAACTGTCTTGAAGGTTGTTCTTGTAATGGTATGCTGAAGCTTCTTGTGTGCATACGAATATAAATTATTTGTGTCCATTGCAATGCACGTAGTTATTGCTTAATAAATAAATTGGCTTTTACAAATTGATTTAAATGTTCCTTTACTGAATATAAATTTATATTTCTTGGTTTCTCCTTTGATTAGTTATAACATCTTTCAGTTTTCTCATTTAATTAATAATTTCATAAAATTATATATATGACAGCCATGATTTTAACTTTTTTGAAAATTTTTCCTTAAATGACTGAGAATGTATAGTCAAACGCTATATTTGTTTCTTTGTCTTTATGTCTCTGACTTGATGAAAAGTCATGTCATTCGTTTTAATGATTTTTCAATTTGAGGGATTGCCTTTTTTAAACATTTGGGTTATATAAGTGTTTATATAATTTCAATATTACAAGAGTAAAATACAGGTCCAGATTTTACATCAACAACCTAAGACTGAAATAAATGAGACAAAGTCCAACCCTCAGGAGATTTGAAACCCAGAATCATATAATCCTGATCACCTATTTGTTTACTATTATCTGGAATTTCTGATATGCCACAGCGATGACCAAAAATAAATTCATCCAAAGTTTTAAAATATTGCTATAGCTTTTTTCACATACAATGCCCAAAATTCAAAAGAACCATCACAAACACAGAATGATCTAGACAATGCAAAACAAAACAAAACAAAACAAAACAAAACAAAACAAAACAAACAGGAACAAAAAAATAGAAGTAGTCTTAAAAATGATCCATATGTTAATTTTGCAACTTAATCCTGCAACTTAATAAATTAATTTATTAATTCTAATAGGTTTGGGGGGAGTCTGTAGGATTTTCTATGTATAATAAGTCATCTGCAAATAATGACAATTTAATTTCTTCCTTACCAATATGGTTGCCTCTTGTTTCTTTTTGTTGTCTGATTGCAAAGGCTAGGACTTTCAGTACTATGTTGAATAAAAGTGGCAAGAATGGTGATCCTTGTATTTTTGCTGATCTTAGAGGAAAAATTCTAGGTTCTTCACAATTAATCATGATGTTAGGTGTGGATTTTTCATATATAGCCTTTATTATGTCGAGATATGTTCCTTCTAAACTCACTTCAAGAGCAGTTTTTATTGTGAATGTGAAGGGAATTTTGTCAAATGCTTTGTCTACATCTACTCAGATGATCATATGATTTTTATCCTTCATTTTGTTGACGTGATGTATCACATTGATTACATTTCTATATACTAGTAATGAAGGGGAAATTAAGAAAAGAATCTCATTTACAATTGCATTAAAATTAAACAAAACAAAACAACAACAACAACAACAAAAAACCTAGAGAAAAACTTAACCAAGGAGGTCAAAGATCTGCATTCTGAAAATAAACCCACATTTACATGGTTAATTAACCTATGACAAATAAGGCAAGAATACACAATGGAGGAAAGACAGTCTCTTCAATGAATGGTGTGGGGAAAACTGGACAGTTACATGCAAAAGAATGAAACTGGACCATTTTTCAACACTATTCAAGAAAGTAAACTCAAAAAGGGATTATAGGCTAAATGTGAGACCTGAAACCATAAAAGTACCAGAAGAGAGCACAAGCAGTGTTTTTTTTTTGTTTGTTTGCTTGTTTTTGACACAGGACACAGCAACATTTTTCTAGATATCTCCTGAGGCAAGGGATGCAAAAGCAAAAATAAACTAGGGACTCATCAAAATACAAAGTGTGCACAGCAAAGGGAACCATGAACAAAACAACAAAGCAACCAACTGAATGGGAGAGGATATTTACAAATGATATATCTGATAAGGTGTTAATATCCAAAATATATTCTGCAACATAATGCTAAAAAATCCAATTAAAAAATGAGCAGAGGATCTGAATAGACATCTTTTCTAAAAAGACATACAGATGGCCAAAAAACACAGGAAAAGATGCTCAACACCACTCATCATCAGGGAAATGAAGTCAAAACCACAATGAGATACTGTTTTATACTTGTCAAATGGCTAAAATAAAAAAAAAAAAGATAAGAAATGTCTTTGGTAAGGATGTGAGAAAAAGTGTTGGAAGTGTAGAAAGTTTGTAAGTAGTAAGCTGGTAAGTGAAGACAAAAGAACCCTCATGCACTATTGGTAGGAATATAAATTGGTAGAGCCACTGTGAAAATAGTATGGAGATTCTTAAAAAAAAGAAAAATTGGAATACCATATGATCCAATAATCCCACTACTGAATATTTACCCAAAAACATTTATTCAAAAAATATATGCAACTCTCTATTTATTGAAGCATTATTTACAATAGCCAATATATGGAAGCACTCTTAGTGTACATCAATAGATGATCAGAGAGAGAAGATGTCACACACACACACACACACACACACGTACACACACACACACACACACACATATATATTCATTCCATAAATGTAGATGTTGAGCATAGACTTTAAAATAACAATATTAATATGTTTAAAGAAATAAATACAAGTCTCAAGTTTGGAAGATTAAGAGCTATTAAAAAATTCCAAAGTGAAAATATATGATAACTGGAATGCACAGTTCAATGGATGGTTTAAACAGTATGTTAAAGCTGAAGACAAATCAGTAATTGGAATATTGGATCCAGGGAGAAAATTGGAAGCAGGGAGAAAAAATAGGATGGAAAAATCAGAAGGTAACAAAATTCATATGAAATACTGTGCAAAGATCTGTCATACCTTTAATGAGTCCTAGAAAGAAATAAGAAAGAAAATGGAGAAGTGATACTTGGAGACAAAATACTTTAGAATATTCCATTAATGATAAGAAACACTAACAACAGATTGAACAGGCACTACAAAACACAGGAAGATAAATACAAAGAAAGCTATGCCTAGATATCACATGAGACATGATAAAACTGTGAAAACAGACACAAATTCAAGTAGGTATGAGAATCTGAAAATCAGCCAGAGAAAATTAAATATTAACTTTATAGGATGATGACAGGTCTCACTAAACAGTAGAAAGTGAAAGCCCAAAGCCAAAATAATAATAATGATTTAATAACATAATTATAGCCAACATGGAATTCCATATCCATCAAAAGTAGTCTTCAAAAATACAGAAACTTAAAGGTATTTTCAGAAACAAATAAACAACTGGGAGAATTAATCAGAATTAATTTCTTCTAAAAGAAATATTAAAGCTATTAGGTATCTCAGTACAAATGAGCAATATACTAGGTTCACAAATTAAAAATTCAAAATATTAAAGATATAGATTCTTCCTAAAATTATTTATATTTTCAATACAAACCCAATCAAATAGACTTTCTGTGTGCATAGAAATCGAGAAGATAAAAAAAAAAAGAAATCGAGAAGATAATTCTAAAATATATAGAGAGAAATAAAATGTTAACGGGGTCAAGATAAACATGAAGCTGAAGAATAAAAATGGAAGACACACTCTAAAACCTACCAAGGCTCTAGACTTAAAACAGTGAACTGTTGACCTCCAGACAACCAAATCTTCCGGACTGAGGAGTTACTGCTAGCTTTATGTTGAAAGCAAGCCAAACAAAAAGGTTTATTGTTTCCAGTTCTGCCTTTCAGCGTCTATTTTGTGCCCCCAATTGGCAGAAACTAACAGGAAGTCAGCTGACAAAGGACAAAAGCAGATCACTGAATCCTAGGCCTGGAGTCATGAGGCACAAATTATGATTATCATAAATCATAACCTTATCTATATGCCCAAAACACATGTATGCACATATGTGAACTGAAACAGGTATAAAAAAATAGCTTCAGCCAAAACAAAACAAATACTATTGTTATGAAATGTAGGATGATAAATAAACTGTAGTATATTCATATAATGGAATTCTGTATAGCAATGAAATATAACATAATAAATTTGCACAAAATGTATAAATGAATCTCACAAAAATGGTAAATGACAGAAATTGTGGAAATAATAGATACTTTAAGATTCCATTTACATTAAGTCTGTATAGTGTACAATCTGGAGAGGAAGATGGGGTTATATGTTAATTTCTTAGGGCTACCTTAAAAGAGTACCACAAACTGGATGGCTTAAAACAATAGAAATTTATTCCCCTATAGTTCAAAAAGCTAGATGTCTAAAATCCAGGTATCAGCAGAGTTGTTTCTTCCTCAAGGTTCTGAGGGAGAATATATCCATTTTTCTCCTAGCATCTGGTGGTTGCTGGCAACTGTTAGTGTTACCTTGACCTGGCACACAGATCATTCTGGTCTCTGTCTCCCATCTTCATGTGGCATTGCCTCCTACATGATTCCAGACCTCATTTTAACTAATTACAAGCTTCTTAAGGTCCTATTTCCAAGTAAGGCCATACTCTGTGGTTCTGGATAAACACAGATTTTGGGGAGATGCTAATAAACCCAGTACATGAGGGGTCTTCTTGGGACTAATGCTAATGTTAGAAATGTTGATGGGTATGGCAGTTTCAGAAGCTTGTTTAGTTTGTGATATTGCATCAAGTTGTGCAATTTTTTTCTGTGTGCAGTTATCTTCAATAACTGATTGAAGATAAGGTGAAAAATATGTAATGATACATCAATCTCCATGTTAGTAAAGATAAGGAGCAAAGAAAACTCTCACACATTGCTGATGTAGTTGAAAATCACGACAATCAGATTTCAAAACTGTCTGGCATTATCTACTTGAGAAGAAAGCATCCAACCCCTATTACATAGAAATTTTACTCCCAGGTGAAATGCTAAGATAATTGTGTACACATGTGGGTGGAAGTACTTGTAAGGAATGTTCATAGTGCAGTGCTTGTGATATCCTAAATCTGGCAACATCAAAGAATTTCAAGAATAGAATAGATGGATGAATTTTGTTATAATCATACAATAGAAAAACTATAGTAATTTAAAGCATATAAAAATTGGAGTTCTGTTACATACATTATGGATAAATCTCACAACAACTGAGATAACAGAAATAAATCCAGATATAAAAAGATATATATACATTTTGGTTTCATTAAGAGATGAAAAATAGTTCACCACCAAAAGACAGACAGACAGAGAGAGAGAGAGAAACAGTGTGACAGAAAAGAAGACAGAGGTGGTCTTGATGTCATTGGAAGGTCATCATTGATAGTGGGTATGAGGGGGATTTTGTGGTACTTTTACCATTCTATTTATTCCTAGATTGGATCTTGGTTATATGGGTATGCTCATTGTATGATAAATCAAACACTATACTCACTTTCCTGTTTACAAGATTTTTAGTAAAAAACTTTTACAGTAATACAAAAATGTAACAAGTACATTTACAGAAATCTCATTTCCATTACTCTCCTCATTCCTGTTTTGTTTCCTTCCTGCTTTTAAATGAAATTATTTTTACTATTTTTAATCTTTCCATCATTTTGAATATTACATATATATATTCCTATCTCTTATAGAAAATATTGCATTCTGCCTACAAAGTTCTATAACTTGATTCTATCACTTTATTATATGTCTTCAAGAAAAGTCCATATATGAATTCTATTTTAGAATTCTATTTTAATGTAATGTCATGAATGTACTATATGTGCAAATGTACCATAGTTTATTCAGTCCACACTACTGATGATAGTGATGTGATTTTCATTAACTTATTTTTGTAAATACTACTTAAGTGAGTAAATTTGTGCCTACACCATTTTAAATTTTTGTGATATACTTTGTGAATAGAGTCCTATAGAAGTAGGTTTCTATGTTAAACTGTTAACGTAAATGTATTTTTGTAAGATGTTGCCAAATTCTGCTCCATAGTAGACATATAATTTTTCATACTTATAAAAATATACAAGAGGAAATAGAGGAAAATGTGATGAATCAAACAGCTTCTCAGTGAAGTAATCATTCTTTCCCTATCCCTCAGTGCCTAAGATAGTGCAAGAGTTTAGGATTGATCTAGTACATGATTAGTAAAAAAGAAAATGGGGCAATTTTTGTTTTGTTTGTATGAGCAGAGAACTTATTGTACTAAGTGTTCAGAGGAAAAAAAAAATCCTTTAAAAAATAAAAATTCTTGGTTCAAGTACAGTGGCAGTTAATGACCAGTCAGTATTTATTAAGAAAAATACTATTCTTTGAAAGTCACTTAAAAAATGCTACAAACATATAAGGATACCTACCAGAGCTTCAACAAAACACTCTAGGCTGACAGCTAAGTGAAATAACAGGAAAAAAAATCTGAAGTTAGTTAACATACAAAACCTAACTTTTTAGCTAAGAAAGCTGAATCTCAGAAAGAAAATTTGACATGCCCATGAAAACACAGGCAATTCGAAAATGCCTGGTGTCCTTGAAGAACAAGTTATTATCTCACAGAGCCAGATCCAAACAATTCAAACCTTTAATACTTTGATAGTCTGGGGATCCACTCTTCCAAGTCCCCAAATATATTTAAATTACATAGAACCTACCAAAGAGAAAAAAAAAAAAAAAAAAAAAACTTTTGGGAAGAATGTTACAGCTGTTTTCCAGCTGTTACCTTCAATAGAGCATGAAGCTAAAGGGTCAGTATAGGAATAGTACATATTTTCTTTCCCTAAAATAAATAATAAGATCTATATTACCATAATTTCTGGTTTCCTTGGCAACCCTTCCATATATTTGGAGATAGAGAGCCTAAATAATATAGGGACAAGAAAAAGCTGGAAAAAATAGTACTTGGAAAACACTGCTTGAGTTTTGTATTTTCGCTAAGCCATATAACTAAATGAATATATATATATATATATATATATACTATATATATATGTGTGTATAATGTATATATGTATGCATAATGTATATGTGTATATATAATATATATAATATACATAATATACATACAAATTGATATCCCATAATAATATTATTTTTGTCTAAATGATATATCAATTGAAGGTAGCAATGTATAGACATAAAGTGAACCATACTCACCAGTACACAAAATTTACTTTAGCTAAAACTAAAAGTAGCTCTATCCTAGACCATGTAGCTACTAACTATATCTTAATTGTATACATGCATTCATTTATTCATTCAGAAAATGTTTATGGATTTCTTCTTTTGTGTTAAGAATCAGAGGTTGCATCATGAATGTATCTAATTTATAATTCTATTACTTCTCAGGCTTAATTTTTTTCACTCCAGCCACTGTTTTAAGGATATGTTCCATATGGGCTTTTGAGGTTCACATAGTTAAAACCTTAAAATTTCCCATCTTGTGTATTTTATCATGTGCTTCCTGTTTCCTTCAAAGGGCTTCTCTGTTGCTTCAAGATAGGATAAAAAATGGATTTTTTTTTTTGTATTCATACGTGTGAAACCTGGATGCATACAAAAACTGATTCACACAGGCTTTCCTCTGACCAATAGGGAACAGTACTAAAGATAAAAAATATATATCTCTCTCTTGTAATCTCCAACTAATGGTTTCTGAGATTCATTTCATGAAAAGCTTGAAACGTCCCATTGAATTAAGTATCAGTCTCTCATAAGAGAGAATAAGTTTGTATTGCACCTTTGCACTAATTTTTCCTCCTTGACTATCCAGATCACCAGTGTCAGTCACCTACTCCCTGAAATCATATTGTCAATAAACTATCTTCATTCAGACCTTTATCTTTGTCTTCATGGTTACCTATGTTAAAGCAATTGGTAGCCTTAAGATAGGATTTTGAAGCTGGATCACTTGGCTGGTTGCAGGGAATGAGATCCCTATTTTTTTTGTAATTTAGAAAGATGATCACTGTCCATTTGTAGTAGCATCAAAACGATCAATACTCTCAGCTGAAATGACTGTGATTAGGTTTAGGTAGAAAAAGAAGTGCTCAGTTACAAGGAAGCTGTGGCATTTAAAATGAAGGGGCAAGGGTTACATAAAGAGTGTGCACTTATATGCTTTTTGTTGCCTTCTTTGGAAGCCTCAAAAATATAAAATGTGGTATATACATCATGCATGCAATGGAATACTATTCAGTCTTTAAAAAGAAGGAAATCCTATTATTTTCAATGATGTGGATGGATCAGAAGGCATTATGCAAGGTAAAATAAGCAAACATAGAAAGATAAATATTGTATGAGCTCATCCTTACATAGAATCTAAAATAATCTATGTCACAGAAGAAGAGAGTAGAATAGTGATTGCCAAGTGATAATCAAAATGTCCAAAGTTTCAGTTATAAGATAAGTTCTAGAGATATACTATATAGCAACATGCCTATAACAAATGATACTGCATTGTATAGTTAAATTTTTCTAAGAGGGTAGATGTTATGTTAATTGTTTTTACTACCACTGCTACTACTACTACTATTAGAGTCAGTAATAAACTCTAGAAGGTGATGGATATGTCTGTGGCCTTGACGGTGGTGATGGTTTCACAGATGTACATCTATACTGTATAAGTATACTTACATAATAAATGTGTACAACTTTTTACATGTCATATATAACTTAATAAAATGGTTTAAAAACACATTACTAAAAATTAAATTAAATTACTAAAGTAACTCAAGGCATGTCTTAAAAGCCAGAAAGCTTCTTTGACATCCTTTAAGAAGCCTCTTTTCTCACACAGGCTTGTGACACAACATGATAAAAATAAGTGCCCAGTCTCATATCAAGTTGGAAGAGCAACATAGGAACCTGAGAATGAAGCCTTAATGTATGTCCTGTGTCAAAATCAAGAACTTGATAGGAGAAGAGTTAGACACTGAAACTTGAGATGAGTTTGAAAAAAATTTGTACCTCCAGATTCTTCTGAATACTCTGAGAGAGAGAGAGAGAGAGAGAGATAACTATGTTATTAGTAACTTAATGTGTGTACAAAACACACATAAACATAGGATTTTCTTCTCTCACTGTCAATCTAATGACTTGTGTTTTTGGCCTCTATCCTTACAGGGATAACTTTTGCAAAGGATTAGAAATCTTGATTCAGAGGAGTCAAGATGATGGAGAAGTAGCAGGCTGAGACTACTTGAGGTAGCAGGAGATCAGTTAGATAGCTTATCTAAAGATTACAAACACCTACAAATCCAACAGGAGATCGAAGAGAAGAAGAACAGCAATTCTAGAAACAGAAAATCAACCACTTTCTGAAAGGTAGGACTGGTGGAGAAGTGAATCCAAAGCGACGGGAAGATAGACCATGGGGGGAGGGGCCGGCTCCCGGCAAGCGGAGGAGCAATGGAGCATAAAATCAGGACTTTTAAAAGTCTGTTCCACTGAGGAACATCGCTCCAGAGGCTTAACCGGGGTGAAGCCCACGCGGTGTCAGCATGGCCTCAGGTCCTGCAGGGTCACAGAAGGATTGGGGGTGTCTGAGTGTCACAGAGCTTACAGGTATTAGAACAAGGAAGCCGGCTACAGAGACAGAGCTGAGGAGTGAGCTCTCAGCTTGGGGTTACCTTGAACCGGTCGCAGGCTCGCTCAGCTCGGAGCACGGCCAGAGGCCAGGGTGACAGGAGTAACTGGGTGCTGTTCTCTGAGGGCGCACTGAGGAGTGGGGCCCCGAGCTCTCAGTTCCTCTGGTGGGAGACTGGGAGGCTGCCATCTTCATTCCCACCCTCTGGAACTCTAGGGAAAGTGGAAAGCACTCAGGGAACAAAAGCTCCAGAAAGCAAACCAGAGCAGATTACTCAGCCCGGCCCCTGGTAAGGGAGGTGCAATTCCACCTGGGGCAAAGACACTTGAGAATCACTAAAAACAGACCCCTCCCCCAGAAGATCAACAAGAAATCCACCAGGACCAAGATCACCTACCAAGGAGTGCAGGTTCAAAACCAAGGAGAGCAGCTGAATTCCAGAGGAGGAGAAAGCAAAGCACAGAACTCATGGCTTTCTCCCCATGATTCTTTAGACTTGCCATTAATTTAATTTTTTTTTCTTTTTCAATTTTTTTTCTCTTCTTCTGCTAATTTTTTTAAATTTTTACCCTTTTCTCTTTTAACGTTTTTTTAACTAGTTTATCTAATATATATATATATTTTTTTCTTTTTTATATTTTTTCTTTTTTTTTTTTCTTTTTTTAATTGTTTTTTTTTTTTTTTTTTTTTTCTTTCTGAACCTCTTTTTATCCCCTTTCTCCCCCCTCACGATTTGGGATCTTTTCTGATTTGGTTAAAGCATATTTTCCTGGGGTTGTTGCCACCCTTTTAGTATTTTACTTGCTCCTTCATATACTCTTATCTGGACAAAATGACAAGGTGGAAAAATTCACCACAAAAAAAAAGAACAAGAGGCAGTACCAAAGGCTAGGGCCCTAATCAATACAGACATTGGTAATATATCAGATCTAGAGTTCAGAATGATGATTCTCAAGGTTCTAGCCGGGCTCGAAAAAGGCAAGAAAGATATTAGAGAAACCCTCTCGGGCGATATAAAAGCCCTTTCAGGAGAAATAAAATAATTAAAATCTAACCAAGTTGAAATCAAACAGCTATTAATGAGGTGCAATGAAAAATGGAAGCACTCACTGCTGGGATAAATGAGGCAGAAGAAAGAATTAGCGATATAGAAGACCAAATGACAGAGAATAAAGAAGCTAAGCAAAAGAGGGACAAACAAGCTAAGCAAAAAGTGTGGACAACGAGGGGAGAATTCGAGAGAAAAGTGACACCATAAGACGAAACAACATTAGAATAATTGGGAATCCAGAAGAAGAAGAAAGAGAGAGGGGAGCAGAAGGTATATTGGAGAGAATTATTGGAGAGAATTTCCCCAATATGGCAAAGGGAACAAGCATCAAAATCCAGGAGGTTCAGAGAACTCCCCTCAAGATCAATAAGAATAGGTCCACACCCCATCACCTAATAGTAAAATTTACAAGTCTTAGTGACAAAGAGAAGATCCTGAAAGCAGCCTGGGAAAAGAAGTCTGTAACATACAATGGTAAAAATATTAGATTGGCAGCAGACTTATCCACAGAGACCTGGCAGGCCAGAAAGAGCTGGCATGATATATTCAGAGCACTAAACGAGAAAAACATGCAGCCAAGAATACTACATCCAGCTAGGCTATCATTGAAAATAGAAGGAGAGATTAAAAGCTTCCAGGACAAACAAAAATTGAAAGGATTTGCAAACACCAAACCAGCTCTACAGGAAATATTGAAAGGGGTCCTCTAAGCAAAGAGAGACCTTAAAAGTAGTAGATCAGAAAGGAACAGAGACAATATACAATAACAGGCACCTTACAGGCAATACAATGGCACTAAATTCATATCTCTCAATAGTTACCCTGAATGTTAATGGGCTAAATGCCCCAATCAAAAGACACAGGGTATCAGAATGGATAAAAAAATAAAATCCATATATATGTTGCCAACAAGAAACTCATTTAAACCCGAAGACACCTCCAGATTTAAAGTGAGGGGGTGGAAAAGAATTTACCATGCTAATGGACACCAGAAGAAAGCAGGCGTGGCAATCCTTATTTCAGATCGATTAGATTTTAAGCCAAAGACTATAATAATAGATGAGGAAGGACACTATATCATACTCAAAGGATCTGTCCAACAAGAAGATCTAACAGTTTTAAATATCTATGCCCCTAACGTGGGAGCAGCCAACTATATAAACCAATTAATAACAAAATCAAAGAAATACTTCGACAATCATACAGTAATAGTAGGGGACTTTAACACTCCCCTCACTGAAATGGACAGATCATCCAAGCAAAAGATCAACAAGGAAATAAAAGCCTTAAATGACACACTGGACCAGATGGACATCACAGATATATTCAGAATATATATTCTGAAAGCAACAGAATACACATTCTTCTCTAGTGCACATGGAACATTCTCTAGAATAGATCACATCCTTGGTCCTAAATGAGGTCTCAATCAGTATCAAAAGATTGGAATCATTCCCTGCGTATTTTCAGACCACAATGCTCTGAAGCTAGAACTCAATCACAAGAGGAAATTTGGAAAGAACCCAAATACATGGAGACTAAACAGCATCCTTCTAAAGAATGAATGGGTCAACCAGGAAATTAAAGAAGAATTGAAAAAATTAATGGAAACAAATGATAATGAAAACACAACGGTTCAAAAATCTGTGGGACACAACAAAGGCAGTCCTAAGAGGAAAATATATAGCAGTACAAGCCTTTCTCAACAAACAAGAAAGGTCTCAGGTATACAACCTAACCCTACACCTAAAGGAGTTGGAGAAAGAACAAGAAAGAAAGCCTAAACCCAGCAGGAGAAGAGAAATCATAAAGATCAGAGCAGAAATCAATGAAATAGAAACCAAAAAAAAACAATAGAACAAATCAACAAAACTAGGAGCTGGTTCTTTGAAAGAATTAATAAGATTGATAAACCCCTGGCCAGACTTATCAAAAAGAAAAGAGAAAGGACCCAAATAAATAAAATCATGAATGAAAGAGGAGAGATCACAACGAACACCAAAGAAATACAGACAATTATAAGAACATACTATGAGCAACTCTACGCCAACAAATTTGACAATCTGGAAGAAATGGATGCATTCCTAGAGACATATAAACTACCACAACTATGCCAGGAAGAAATAGAAAGCCTGAACAGACCCATAACCAGTAAGGAGATTGAAACAGTCATCAAAAATCTCCAAACAAACAAAAGCCCAGGGCCAGATGGCTTCCCGGGGGAATTCTACCAAACATTTAAAGAAGAACTAATTCCTATTCTCCTGAAACTGTTCCAAAAAATAGAAATGGAAGGAAAACTTCCAAACTCATTTTATGAGGCCAGCATCACCCTGATCCCAAAACCAGACAAGGATCCCATTAAAAAAGAGAACTACAGACCAATATCCTTGATGAACACAGATGCAAAAATTCTCACCAAAATACTAGCCAATAGGATTCAACTGTACATTAAAAGGATTATTCACCACGACCAAGTGGGATTTATTCCAGGGCTGCAAGGTTGGTTCAACATCCGCAAAGCAATCGATGTGATACAACACATTAATAAAAGAAAGAACAAGAACGATATGATACTCTCAATAGATGCTGAGAAAGCATTTGACAAAGTACAGCATCCCTTCCTAATCAAAACTCTTCAAAGTGTAGGGATAGAGGGCACATACCTCAATATTATCAAAGCCATCTATGAAAAATCCACCGCAAGTATCATTCTCAATGGAGAAAAACTGAAAGCTTTCCTGCTAAGGTCAGGAACACGGCAGAGATGTCCAATATGACCACTGCTATTCAACATAGTATTAGAAGTCCTAGCCTCAGCAATCAGACAACAAAAGAAAATTAAAGGCATCCAAATTGGCAAAGAAGAAGTCAAACTATCACTCTTCGCAGATGATATGATACTATATGTGGAAAACCCAAAAGACTCCACTCCAAAACTTCTAGAACTTGTACAGGAATTCAGTAAAGTGTCAGGATATAAAATCAATGCACAGAAATCAGTTGCATTTCTCTATACCAACAACAAGACAGAAGAAAGAGAAATTAAGGAGTCCATCCCATTCACAATTGCACCCAAAACTATAAGATACCTAGGAATAAACCTAACCAAAGAGACTAAGAATCTATACACAGAAAACTATAAAGTACTCATGAAAGAAATTGAGGAAGACACAAAGAAATGGAAAAATGTTCCATGCTCCTGGATTGGAAGAATAAATATTGTGAAAATGTCTATGCTACCTAAAGCAATCTACACATTTAATGCAATTCCTATCAAAGTACCATCCATTTTTTTCAAAGAAATGGAACAAACAATCCTAAAATTTATATGGAACCAGAAAAGACCTCGAATAGCCAAAGGAATATTGAGAAAGAAAGCCAAAGTCGGTGGAATCACAATTCTGGACTTCAAGCTCTATTACAAAGCTGTCATCATCAAGACAGCATGGTACTGGCACAAAAACAGACACATAGATCAATGGAACAGAATAGAGAGCCCAGAAATAGACCCTCAACTCTATGGTCAACTCATTTTCGACAAAGCAGGAAAGAATGTCCAATGGAAAAAAGACAGCCTCTTCAATAAATGGTGTTGGGAAAATTGGACAGCCACATGCAGAAAAATGAAATTGGACCATTTCCTTACACCACACACAAAAATAGACTCAAAATGGATGAAGGACCTCAATGTGAGAAAGGAATCCATCAAAATCCTTGAGGAGAACACAGGCAGCAACCTCTTCGACCTCAACCGCAGCAACATCTTCCTAGGAATATCGCCAAAGACAAGGGAAGCAAGTGCAAAAATGAACTATTGGGATTTCATCAAGATCAAAAGCTTTTGCACAGCAAAGGAAACAGTTAACAAAACCAAAAGACAACTGACAGAATGGGAGAAGATATTTGCAAACGACATATCAGATAAAGGGCTAGTGTCCAAAATCTATAGAGAACTTAGCAAACTCAACACCCAAAGAACAAATAATCCAATCAAGAAATGGGCAGAGGACATGAACAGACATTTCTGCAAAGAAGATATCCAGATGGCCAACAGACACATGAAAAAGTGCTCCACATCACTCGGCATCAGGGAAATACAAATCAAAACCACAATGAGATACCACCTCACACCAGTCAGAATGGCTAAAATTAACAAGTCAGCAAATGACAGATGCTGGCGAGGATGCAGAGAAAGGGGAACCCTCCTACACTTTTGATGGGAATGCAAGCTGGTGCAACCATTCTGGAAAACAGCAGGGAGGCTCCTCAAAAAGTTGACAATAGTGCTACCCTACAACCCAGCAATTGCACTACTAGGTATTTACCCTAAAGATACAAACATAGTGATCCGAAGGGGCACGTGCACCCGAATGTTTATAGCAGCAATGTCTACAATAGCCAAACTATGGAAAGAACCTAGATGTCCATCAACAGATGAATGGATCAATAAGAAGTGGTATATATACACAATGGAATACTATGCAGCCATCAAAAGAAATGAAATCTTGCCATTTGCAACGACGTGGATGGAACTAGAGGGTATCATGCTTAGTGAAATAAGTCAATCAGAGAAAGACAACTATCATATGATCTCCCTGATATGAGGGAGTGGAGATGCAACATGGGGGCTTAAGGGGGTAGGAGAAGAGCAAATGAAACAAGATGCGATTGGGAGGGAGACAAACCATAAGTGACTCTTAATCTCACAAAACAAACTGAGGGTTGCTGGGGGAAGGGGGTTGGTGGGGGTGAGGTTATGGACATTTGGGATGGTATGTGCTATGGTGAGTGCTGTGAAGTGTGTAAACCTGGCGATTCACAGACCTGTACTCCTGGGGATAAAAATATATTATATGTTTATAAAAAATAAATAGATAAATAAATAAATAAATAAATAAATAAAGGAAATCTTGATTCTCAAGGGGGTTGCTTTCATAAGGGGTCATGGTAGTATTTACACTCAATGCTTTATGTGCCTTGTGGTCACTTTGTGCTTCTCATTCAGTGGGCGAGGACAGAAAAAGGAGTTCATATAGTGGGGGGTTCAGAGGATAGGTTAATTGACACAGAATATCATGGGGAACTAAGGTACACAACTGAGGGAGGGACAAATATATCTGAAAACAGCTATACTGGAGCATCTCTTCAAGTTTCCTTAATGGTAATCAGTTATTAAAGGAACCAGTAAGTAAGGGCAAGTGAATTAAAAACCTAGATTTCTCATGGATGAGGTCAGGGTCATTCCATTAAGAAAGTAGCATGAACCAGCCATGTTTTGGCTGAGGATAAAAGAAATCGATGGAGTATGGTGAAGGAGAGAAATGGAACTATCAATTATAATATTGGTATTGGCTGAAGTGGTGGGTACTACAGCTTATTCCATTAGCTCACATGTATTACAGTTTTGAGATGTAATGACAAAACCAAGAAATAAATACAACCTTCTTTTTTTTTTTTTCTCATCCTCACTGGGGACAGTTCTGATAAGCATTCTCTAGGGATCTCAAAATATGCCTACAAATTGAGCATCAGTCACCAATAGTGGTGGCCAGTTTGATAAGACATCCTCATCAGCATCCCTCATTCCCTGTATATCCCCTCTGTTGTTTACACTAGTTCAAAGAAGTAATTTATAAATAATTATCTGCACACAAGCCTTTTATTCCAGGTTTGTTTTTAAGGAAACCTAGCCTAAAGGAATGAACAAAATAGATATGGCCTCTACTTACCTTGCAGTTTGCATCACTGAAGAGACATTTATAGAGCTGATAATCACTTGAATATGTAAACTACTAAAACAGTGATGAGGTTGTAAAGGAAAGTATAAAATGCTATGAGGACAGAAATAAGATGGATTTTCCAAGAAAACCTCTTTAATGAACTGATATATGACTTAAAAACTGAAGAGTTATCAAGAGTTAGTCATGTAAAGTCATATAGGATGAGCTGTTGAAGAACATAGAAAGGGCAGCTGAAACAGAGGCAAGCAGGACAAGAGAACTATCAGAACAAGTGATAGTATTGCAGAAGGAGGGCCTTCTGGGCCATATGTTAGCTATTAAATTTTATTTTAAATACAATGGGGCAGATTTGAAAGGTTTTGAACAAAGGAGTGATAAATTATGTATTTGTAGTAATTACAGCAAAACTAGAAAATCAGACAAGAGTGGACTCATAAAGAATAATACTGAAGATAACTGAAAGAGAAACATAGTTGGATGGACTATCAAGGGTTGAGTTCTATACAATAATTATTCACTAAGCAAAATTAAGATAATTGAATTAAAAAACCCAGTTATAGGAAGCATATGAGTTTATAATTATCATACTAAATTGTAACTACATAAATATTAATGATATTAATATCTACAGTATCAGGATTCTACTAGAGAAAGAGAACAATTAGTAAAAATATATAATACATGTAAAGGAATTGGATTATATGATTGTGGAGGCTCACCTCCACAGGGCAGAATCTCAGGAGGGTAGTCAGACTCTGGAAAGTTGCTGATGCTATAGTTCACAGGTATAATTTCATTTTTACCTGATGAAATTTGGTTCTGCTCTTAAAGCCTTTCAACTAATTGGATTAAGACCACTGATCACCAAGCCAAGTTAACACACAAAACTGACCATCGGGATCCTATCTGTTCATCTCTATTGAAACCATGTTTTACTCTCTGACTTAGAAAATTTAGACAAAAATATGGTGCATTCCTAAATTCTGTGACTATTTAAATCAACATTTCTTAGAGTTTTTCTTATATTTGCATGGAATTCAAGAGGAGTGCGAGTTAAAAATGCTGATATCTTGATTTTGAATGATATTCTTGCTGGTATTTAAGAATTATGTTAAAGAAGATATCTAGGTGATACTTTCCAAAATAAAGGCTTAAAAACCATTTGACTCAGACAGTTGAAGTTAATGTTCCTCAGTACTGATCCTGTAACTGTGACTAGTATTTCAGTATCTTACATATATCTTAAATTAGCTTGCAAACTTCTTACTTTATTTTGATTCAGGATATATTCTCATACATTTCAGATGGTAGTTGAAATTAATCAGTATTTCCAGATGGCAGTTTACCAGCCTATATCCAGAGTCTTAAAAACAGTTCATTATAACATTTGACCTAGTAATTATAGAAAATCATCCTATAACATCAAGATAGTTGGGAGATTCTTGGTGGGATGTCACAATCCTGCTATCAATCGTCTTTGCCATCTTGATGTTAAAGGCTGGCCTAAAGGCAACACTGATCAACCCGCAAGGCCTCCAGTATCCCAGCACCTTGTAGGCCCTCTTTAGCATATGAAAACTCCTTGAAACCTCCCTTTCCCTCACCTTCCCCAACCGCAGGGTACATAACCTGCCATCCCTCACAATCCGGGGCAGCAGCTCTTCCTGCCCATGGGTCCTGTCCCCGTGCTTTAATAAACCACCATTTTGCACCAAAAAGAAAGAAAGAAAGAAAGAAAATCATCCTATAAAAATAATTGAAAATATGTTCAAATCAGATTATCAAAAGTGCTAAAAATTTAAAAAACAACCTATGTGATGAATAATATAAAAATGCCTCAGTAAATTAAAATCAATCTGTATTGTATTTCCATCAAAATTATTCCTTATGAAATTTTAATCACATGAGAAAGTGTCTGGTCTAAAATTATAACTTTATTTATTTATTTTTCCTTTGCTTCCCTTTATTTGTGGAACATAAGGAACAGCATGAAGGACATCAGGAGAAGGGAAAAATGAAGGGGAGAAATCAGAGTGGGAGACGAACCATGAGAGACTATGGACTCTGGGGAATAAATAGGGAGTATTAAAAGGGAGGGGAGTGGGGTGAAGAGGGAGCCTGGTGATGTGTATTAAGGAGGGCACAGATTGCATGGAGCACTGGTATTATACACAAACAGTGAATCATGGAACACTACATCAAAAACTAATGATGTACTGAATGGTGACTAACATAACACAATAAACAAATATAACTTCAGAAAATTATAAAAAACAAATAATTTGATTAAAAATGGACAAAAGAGTAAAATAGATATTTCTGCAAAGACAACACAGAAATAACCAACAGATATGTTAAAAGGTGTTCAAGATTATTAGTTATTACAAAAATGCAATCAAAACTACAATGAAATATCACCTCATATCTGTTACTATGGCAAGTATTAAAAATAAATTAATTAAAACTAATGAACTAACTAAATAACTAACTAAATAAATAACAGGTACTAACAAAGTTGTGGATAAATTAAAAGAACCCTTGTACACTGGTCGTAATGTAAAATGGTGTAGAAGCTAGGGGAAATAATAAAATTACCATATGATCCAGCAATTTCACTTCTGGGTATATACCCAAAATAATTGAAATCAAAGTCTCAAATAGGAATCTGCACACCCATGTTCACTGCAGCGCTATTAACAATAGCCACAATACAGAAAATGCTCAACAGTTGAATTAAAGAAAATGTGGCATATAAATGCATTGAAATACTCAGCTTTAAAAACAAAGTAAGTATCTGCTTTGTGATAATGCAGATAAACCTAGAAGACATTAAACTATGCTAAGTGAAATACGCCAGTCACTTAAGATCATATGCTTCTTGATTTCATTTATATGAGGTATCTAAAATAATCAAACTCGTAGAAGTAGAGAATAAAATATTAACTGCCAGTGTCTGGAGGGTAGGAGAAATGAAAAGTTATTATTCAATGGATATAAAATTCCAATCATGCCAGAATAATAAATTCCAGAGATCTGCTCTACAACATAGAGCCTATAATTAACAATGTAGTATTTTGCACTTCAAAATTTGTTAAAGTAGGTCATGTTAAGTATTCTTACCACAAGAAAAACAAACAAGCAAACAAAGGGAAGTAAGGAAATTCTTGGAGGTGGTGGATATGTCTATTACCTTGACAGTGGTTTGCATGTCATTAAATTGTAAACATTAAATACATGCAGTCCTTTGTATACAAATTATACTTCAGTAAAGCTCTATTAAAAACTTTCAGTAGAAAACACTTCATTTTTGTTTTACTTAAAAAGACAAAATAGGAAATAAGTATTATGGATGTCATAATTTGAGATCACTTAGATGTTTATTTTCTCTCTTAATTCTCTCTCACATATTTTTATTCACTGAGGTTTTGTCTATGTACTTTTGAGTCAAAAAATTGTTTTGAATAAATGTTAATCTCTGGAAAAAACATGTTTCTCTGATGACTTTAGAAACAAACAGATGATATAGTAGAAAAAATATTTCTATCCTAAGGAAAGATTTCTGAGTAGAATAGATCAAACTAAACTCTGAATATAGGTACTGGTTTTTTGTTTTTCTTTTTGTTTTCATTTTTATGTTGAGAAAATGAGAGGGAAGTAAAGAAATCCTGAATAAGTACACTTAAGGATTTTAGTTGCATAATACACAATTCATTTTGTAAATACTTTGCTGCTGGGGTTTGACATCAATCAATTTTTAGTTATCACATATAAGGTAAATTACAAAGATATCTAGATCAATTAGTTTGAACAAATTTGGTTATCCTAACATGTCTAGATCTGTTCTGTAACAACATGGTAATCAACATTTACATGTAACTCTTTGATTTTAAATTAATTTTAATGAAATAAAAACTTTAGATCCTCAGTCACACTAGCCACATTTCAAATTCTCTGTGGCCACATCTAACTTGCAACCACAGCACTGGACAGGGCAGAAGCACAATATTCCCATCATCATAGAAAATTCCTATTGATCAGAGGGGGAGATGAACCATGAGAGACTGTGGAAACTGAGAAATAACTGAGGGTTTTAGAGGGGAGGGGCATAGGCGGATGGGTTGGGCCTGTGATGGGTATTAAGGAGAGCACATATTGCATGGAGCACTGAGTGTTAAATGTAAACAATGAATCTTGGAACACTACATCAAAAACTAATGACATACTGTTTAGTGACTAAAATAATAATAATAATAATGATAAAAGAAAATTCCTATTGGAAAGCACTGTTCTTGAACTTATTATGAAATTACTTCAACAATAACAACACAAACTTTTCAAAATATTTTTGAACTATTTACATTTACATTTAAAAGCAGTTGAGAGAAATTAAATTTCTAAACTGTGCTTATCAATTGCTTGCTTTCCTTCAAATCCATAGACTACCCTTCCCTTTTCCAATCTATAACTAAAAGAATTGCATTTAGAAGCTTCTTTTGTCCTTTAGTATGGGGTTGGCATGACCAGAACAGAAAATCTCTTTGCTTCATGGCATATCTTGCAGTGGCTGCATCTCTTCTCTCCCTTTGGCTTCCATACCTGGCTCCTCCTGGCAATGGTCTCCATCATCCATCTTGGCCCAGAGATCACCTGCTAAGATTCTAGCTGCCTTTCCACAGACCCAGCATTTCTGCCCTCGTACCAGCACCTTCACTTTTGATTCTCAACTCTGCAAATTAATGACTTCCTATCCTTGCAATTGTCTGGAGTTGCTCACTGTTTCTTGCTTGTCTTCTCAGTTCTCTCAAAATGGTTTAACCAATTACCTGTATTAAGTCCCTTCCCCCTTTTTCTCTACTTTTTGTAAACCTAGATTGATTTCTGCTTTCCTGACTGGATCCTGATTAATACAGACTAATCCAAGTAAGTCATGATATTTTGTTTTTAATAAGCCAGATGATTTAGAATAACACATTATTGCACAATGTTCTCAAGGCAAAAAACATTGAATGGAAGAAAAACGAGCAACTTAAAATAAAAGCAATCTTACTGTACTTTTACTTTATATGTTTGCAGAATAAGAAATGACTTTGAATTACTCTATTCAACAACAACATCAACAACAACAACGATAACAAAATAACTGTGTTTTATGCTAGGGTTCTAAATAGAAGTTATAACAACTAAAATTTCCCAAAAGTCATTTCTGAATCCCTTAGGGAGTCTTTCAGCTAAAGTCTATTTTGGTGTTAAACTTCATGAAGAAAAAAAGGAGGTTAAGTATACGAAAAATAAAATTTGTGCATATTTTTCCATTAAGAGAGTTCTAAAATTAGTATGCTGCTTGCATGAACTTTTCCTTGACAAAACATTTGAATTTTCTTATTGGGATTAATTTGGGAACCCTGTCTAAGATGGAAATTGGAGATAATTACATCCCCTTAACAAAGGGGGAAAATCCTCAGGGACATTTAAAACAATGATAAAATTTTGCTTTTATTAAATGGAATGGTTTGTGAGGAGTTTTCTACTTAAATTAAGGCTATGTTGGTTTAAAATCTCAAAGTAAATCTCAGATAAGGCTGAAAAATTCTTTTTATTGGCAATCTGTTCCTTACTTTCTTTTTTTTTTTTTTTTTTAAAGATTTTATTTATTTATTTGACAGAGAGATCACAAGCAGGCAGAGAGGCAGGCAGAGAGAGAGGAGGAAGCAGGCTCCCTTAGAGAGCAGAGAGCCCGATGCGGGGCTCGATCCCAGGACTCTGAGATCATGACCTGAGCCGAAGGCAGCGGCTTAACCCACTGAGCCACCCAGGCGCCCCTGTTCCTTACTTTCTAATAGAGTATATATTTTCCATAAACTATTTCTCCCACCATCTATATATTTCCAGAGTTCTAATATCATTAAAACTATATGACCAGAGAAATTCTAGGACCTTAAGCTTTGCTCTATACCCACATGTTCATCCAAAAAAGTGAATACGATCTTTTTGGATGTGTTTTCAATTTTCAAATCTTTCACTATGTATATTGTTGACTTCTGATGGGACTATATATTGTTTTTGTTATTAACATTCTGATTTATACTAATTAGTTACTATTGTATTTTTTAAAAGACATTTACTGAATGTCAGAAAAAAATACATACTTTTTGAATTGGCTCCAAAATCTTCTGAGCAGGTTTCTAACTCCCCCTTTAAACTTATTCCAAGCCACTAGTCCCAATCCTGTCAAATTATTTTTCCTCTTATACCCAACACCTATCATTGCTACATAAATAGAATTTGTAATATTAAATCAGGGTGGTAAGGTATAAAAGTTAATCAGGGAGTTAGAGAATCTCAGCTCAAATCTTGGATCTTTCTTGAGTAAATCATTAATGCTACCTCTTCCGTAAAATAAGCTTATAGCACTAGGTAGACATTAAGGTCCTACCATTGAACTCTATGCAACATTAATAGATAAAAAAGAGAGAAAAGATTAATTCAAACCTGTAGTTTTATTAAAAAAAAAAAACGCTTTCTGTGAGAAACTCAAGCCAATTAATGATGATTCAGTAGAGCAAGATGACTAAGATCATGAGTTCTAGTTAAAAAAAGAACTGGCGGAGAGAGTCAAGATGGCGGAGAAGTAGCAGGCTGAGACTACTTCAGGTAGCGGGAGATCAGCTAGATAGCTTATCTAAAGATTGCAGACACCTACAGATCCAACGGGAGAGCGAAGAGAAGAAGAACAGCAACTCTAGAAACAGAAAATCAACCACTTTCGGAAAGGTAGGACTGGCGGAGAAGTG
>NW_019154086.1:63399181-63524239 GCF_002288905.1 Enhydra lutris kenyoni | reverse complement strand
ATCATATGATCTCCCTGATATGAGGGAGAGGAGATGCAATATGGGGGCTTAAGGGGGTAGGAGAAGAGTAAATGAAACAAGATGGGATTGGGAGGGAGACAAACCATAAGTGACTCTTAATCTCACAAAACAAACTGAGGGTTAATGGGGGGAGGGGGGATGGGGGGGTGGGATTATGGACATTGGGGAGGGTATGTGCTTATGATGAGTGCTGTGAAGTGTGTAAACCTGGCGATTCACAGACCTGTACCCCTGGGGATAAAAATATATGTTTATAAAAAATAAAATTTAAAAAAAATAAATAAATAAAGCATTTTCCAAGTAAAAAAAAAAAAAAAAAAAAAGAACTGGCTTTGGGGCTCCTGGGTGGCTCAGTGGGTTAAAGCCTCTGCATTCGGCTCAGGTCATGATCCCAGGTTCCTGGGATCGAGCCCTGCATCGGGCTCTCTCTTCAGTGGGGAGCTAGCTTCCCCCTCTCTCTCTGCCTACCTCTCTGCCAACCTGTGATCTCTGTCTGTCATAAATAAGTAAAATCTTAAAAAAAGAAAAAAAAAAAAAGAACTGGCTTCAAATCCTCATCTCACTCTTGACTTACAATGAGACTTTAAGAAATATTATTAATTTTAGTCGCCTTATACAGTTAAATGAATTAAAAAAGTACTCCTTCTTTATGTGTGTCTGCATGTGTATATGAAAAAGAGAAAAAAAGAGAATTAAATGGGTTAATATATGTAAAACACTTAGAGAAGTACCTGACACAAATATGTGTTCAAAATTAAATATTATTATAAATATTAATTTAGAGTTTGTTTTTTGTAGGCTATTTTGCTGGTAATCAAATGTAAATTAGATATAGTCATTACACTTTGATTTCAATTTTCAATATATGTTTATTCAGAATCTAATAGTTGATAAAGTTATTAGAGTTATAAATATTAGAATAGTAAGTCAAGGAAGAAAAGAGATAGTGATGACTTTTTATTAGTTCAATCATGGGAAATCTTATAAAGTACAATCTAAACTGAGCTTTAAATGAATGGGATCCTGTAATTAACAAGGCTTGGGCATTTGGAATAAATGGGAAAAGCATGGAACATGGAGAAGTAAAACATATACAAAAGTACAGTTGACATAATTGTTGCATGGAGGTAGGGACAGGTTATAGGGATTATGTTCTATAACACTTGCTATGAAATCTAGCTCCCAGTAATTCAACACAGTAAGGGCAAAAATACATAAAATGTAGCTTCTTGGACTTTGGGAAGTGAGTTCAATAGTAGGAAGCAGAAAAGAAGCATAATAGTAGTGAATTTATTCTTTTTCTTCTATTTTTTATATCAAAATGTTTCATGAATTCCTCCTGAACATAAATCATGTAGTGATCCAAATTACTTAGCAATACATTCTTCTTCAAATAGATCACAGAAGAACATCTTTGTGGTAGTAGATGGATAGGATAGACTGTTAATCATTATGACCACTGATAAACCACACTCCTGGTAGTTATGCCCTTTTTTAATCTCCCACAATAACTCTAGGTTGGTCATGTATATGACTGACATAATCTATGGGACATGGCAATAGCAATCTAGATGTAAAGAAAGGCCAATTACATATTTGCACATGTAAACATTCACTTTTTTTTTTAAGATTTTATTTATTTATTTGTCAGAGAGAGAGAGGGAGAGAGAGCGAGCACAGGCAGACAGAATGGCAGACAGAGGCAGAGGGAGAAGCAGGCTCCCTGATGAGCAAGGAGCCCAATGTGAGACTCAATCCCAGGACACTGGGATCATGACCTGAGCCAAAGGCAGCTGCTTAACCAACTGAGCCACCCAGGTGTCCCTAAACATTCACTTTTGCAGCCAGATACCACAAAGCAAAGAAGTGTAAGCTGGACTCTTAGAAAGACCACACTAGACTGAATAAGGTTTTGGCCTTTGAGTTATCACAACATCAAGATGTCAGATATGAAAGAAAAGCCATTTTGGATGTCCCAGCCTGACTACCTCCAAGTTCAGGTACATAAGAAATCTTAGAAAGGCTAGGAGAATGTTTCAGCTGAGCTCTTGCCAAAACAGAGACCCAAGAATTATAACAGGATTTCTTAAGTTGCAGGATGGTTTGCTAACATGGCCATATATAACAGAAACAATAGCAAAAGATGGCAGTAAAAGATACCTTCTGAATATGTAGGAATGAGGGAGTACACACCTGCTAAGACTCGGAAGATTGCCTGATTTCAAGCTTTACTACAAAGCTGTGATCACTAAGACAGCATGGTACTGGCACAAAAACAGACACATAGACCAGTGGAAGTGAGTAGAGAGCCCAGATAGTGGAACAGAGTTGAGAGCCCCCAACTCTATAGTCAAATAATCTTCAACAAGGCAACAAGGAAAAAAATATACAGTGGAAAAAAGACAGTCTCTTCAATAATTGGTGCTGGGAAAATTGGACAGCTATGTGTGGAAGAATGAAGCTTGACCATTCTCTTACACCATACACAAAGATAAACTCGAAATGGATAAAAGACCTCAATGTGAGCCAGGAATCTATCAAAATCCTAGAGGAGAACATAGGCAGTAACATCTTCGACATTGCCCACAGCAACCTCTTTCAAGATATGTCTCCAAAGGCAAAGGAAACAAAAGCAAAAATGAACTCTTTGGACTTCATCAAGATCAAAAGCTTCTGCACAGCAAATGAAACAGTCTACAAAATAAAGAGGCAACCCACAGAATGGGAGAAGATTTTCACAAATGAACTGCAAAGGGCTGATATCCAAGATCTATAAAGAACTTCTCAAACTCAACACACACAAAACAGATTATCATGTCAAAATATGTTCATGTCAGAAGACATGAACAGACACTTCTCCAAAGAAGACATACAAATGGCTAATAGACACATGAAAAAATGTTCATCATCATTAGCTATCAGGGAGATTCAAATCAAAACCACATTGAGATACCACCTTACATCAGTTAGAATGGCTAAAATTAACAAGGCAGTAAACAACAAGTGTTGGAGAGGATGTGGAGAAAGGGGAACCCTCTTACACTGTTGGTGGGAAAGCAGGTTGGTGCAGCTACTTTGGAAATGGTGTGGAGATTCCTTAAAAAATTAAAAATAGAGCTTCCCTATCACCCTACAATTGCACTACTGGGTATTTACCCCAAAGATACTGATGTAGTGGAAAGAAGGGCCACCTGTACCCCAGTGTTCATAGCAATGGACACAGTTGCCAAACTGTGGAAAGAACCAAGATGCCCTGCAACAGATTAATGGATAAAGAAGATATGGTCCATATATACAATGGAGTATTATGCCTCCATCAGAAAGGGTGAATACCAAACTTTTGTATCAACATGGACGGGACTGGAAGAGATTATGCCGAATGAAGTAAGTCAAGAAGAGAGAGTCAATCATCATATGGTTTCATTTACTTGTGGAGCATAAAGAATAACATGGAAGACACTGGGAGAGGGAGAAGAGAAGTGAGCTGGGAGAAATCAGAAGGGGAGACAAACCATGAGAGACTGTGGACTCTGAGAGACAAACTGAGGGTTTGGGAGGGGGTAGGGGGATGAGCCTGGTGGAGCGTATTGTGGAGGGTACATATTGCATGGAGCACTGGGTGTGGTGCATAAACAATGAATTTTGGAACATTTAAAAAAAAAAATTTAAAAAAGAGAGAGAGAGAGAAACCCAAGAAGGTATGCCCATCCTGTTACCAAAGGAAAGATTTATATAAAGCTCTTCAAAATTAGGTCAATAAAGTAAATTTAAAAAATGATAATTATCTAGTGTCTCTTTAATAAATGAATGGAAATGTTACACTAAAGACATTTATGAATGGCTCATTTGGAGAAACATTTTTTTAACTACATTTTTAAATGCTTAGTGGGCTTCTGGTTGAAGGGGTGATTTGAGCAAAATGTTTTACCTTCTCTTTTTCCTAAGACTTTATCAAAATTATAATAGAGAAACAAAAATACATATCCACAGAAAAGAGACAGTATAAATAAAAGTTAATTCATCCATTTATGGAGGATGGAAATTAGGAAGAAAAAGTGACAAATGAATGAAAGTAAAGAAAGCAACTCTAGGAGGTGCATTCCAAAATAGAATAGAGCAGACCTACCTAGCAGAACCCTGTTGAGCCTCTAGACCTTGGTGCCACAGGTGTCATGTGTGGAAATGGAAGATATCAGGCTGAAAACAAAAGGACAAAGTAATATTTGCTTCAAGAATTATTTTACTTTCCCACCTCCATTTACTCTTAAGTACAGAATGATTGTACTCAAGTCCTCAACAGAGAAAATAATTCAGAGGCTTCTTGAGTAAAGACATTTCATTAAATTATCTGGAGGAGGGGAACAGCTAATGTGAATGTTAGCACCCTGTCAATCTAGAATTTAAGGCTCCCACAACCTTAGAACTGTAGCATAGAGTATACAGAAGTTGCCTGATCAAGAAGGCTAGTGGGGCTAAAGCATTGCTCACACTCTACTTACCAAGCCATGTGCTAAGACAGCATTTTTCCAGAGAAAATATTGTCTTTTAAAATTTTTACCAAAAGCAATTTATGGCCTAGAAGCCATTAATGGAGATTACAATCAGTCATTCCCTCATCTTCTGTTTAAATACAAAATTGTACACAGAGGTTATCAGGCACTTTAAGGAAAACATAAAAAGTAAAATAAATATATATGAAAAGGAAAAAAAGATTAAATTCAAACATGTAATTTAATAAATATATTTAGAAAATTTTAAAAATATATTGATTACATCTAAATAATTTTTTAAAATGCCACGATTAAGGAGTGAATGGCCAAGAAAGAGATGTTTGAAATTGAAAAGGAAATCCCTGAAAATGCCAGGAATATTGGGTTTCTGGATAACAGGTGAAATTATTGGATTTCTACTGTTCTATAGTTGGCAACTTTTCTACAACAAACGTATTTATTTTAAAATCATAATTTTTAATGGCCATCATACTTGCTAATATAAGGAACATTACACAAGCTGAGGATTTCTGACATGTGTATGTTTTTAAGCAAGTGTGTATATTTCTTTGTATACATTTACATGCAGTTACCAAGAATTCATATTTTGATAAATGAAGTTTTGTATGTCTCTTAGACATACAAGTAAGGGTGTAAAGTAGACAGTTACCCATATTGATTGATTTTTTTGTAATGCTAGAGATAAAAACTTGGAAGTTATCTATTTACAGATGGCAAGTCAAGTCATGGAATTGGATGAATTTAGGGAGAATATGAAGTGAGAAGGTACCTCTAGATTCTAGATAAACTCCATAAAGTCTAAACATACACTATAGATTAGGTGCCAAATAACCATAAAATCAGACATAAATCAGACTTTTCACATAAAATCAGAATTTTATTGTAAAAACAAATCTTCAGATAAAGAATAATTTTTTTTTCCTTTTGAAACACCAAGAAGAGTACTTGGAATTTTAAAAAAGAATCAAATATAAATATGTACCAGGTTTGAATTTGTTGGATTGATACTTGTCTTTATAAAAGAAAAAAAAATGAGTTTCTTCAAGGACTATTGCATAATAAACTTGGCTTTCATCACCATGCTTAATATCTAAGTGCTCCTTAAAAATAAAGCAGTATTTTACTTGTTTCACAGTTTTGTATTTTGTATTTATACAAGACACTTTTTAAAAGAACTGAGCATGGTATTCAGGATGGACTTCCAATATGTGGTTGGGTAAAATGACTGAACACAATCTAGATTCCAGAACATGGATGTCTGCAGAAATGTCAGGACTTTTTGTCAGAGTTGATATACACTTAAGCTTTTATTTTGAGGAGGTAGAGAAGAAAGTGGATAAGTGTTTGTACCAAGAAGCTTTGTAAGAGAGAAAAATGAGTTAATGGAAGCAGACATAGTCCATACTCCATGTTTTTATCAAAATATTTCAACTATCTTTATAAAAAAGAAAGTTTCTAAAATTATTTTCACAAATTTACAAGAAATAACTCAAAACTAATTATTATAATTTATTTTAATTCAGTTTTCATTCTTAATTGTGACCAGATTCTGCCATAAATATTATTGAAATACAAATGACAAAAATGAATATTTGAATCTCTACTGTTGATGATCTATAAGAGCTGGAGATTGTCAGTGCTGTGTTGGAAACTAAACACAGGAATCTCATATTCTCTCAGGGGGAAAAAAATGCCTATAGGACCTTTGGCAAGAATTACACTCTAGCCAGCTGTACACTACTCCTCAGCTAATATTCCCCGAATACCTCCTCTCTAGTTAGTCTGCTCTTCCCCTGTGTTCTTTATAAATACTGAACAAGCTTCCATTCTTGCAAATTACAAAACAATACCAAGTACTATAGCTTATATATGCACTTTTAATTCTCCTACTTGACTATAAGCACCTAAAGAACACACTTTATCTTGTTCCTGGTATCTAGCAGATAAAATGACAATTAGAAAGTACTGAAGAAACATCTGATATATTAATAAATGAATCTGAATGGATGAGAAACGGACATTTGTTGAATCTTATGAAGAGAATTATCCCGCTGAAGTGTGCAAAAGAGCAGAAATGTTCCAAATGATCTCCTCCCCACTCCTTTACCTGGGGTCAGAGAGAGGAACTGGAGTGTAGAAAGACAATGGAATATAAAAAAAATTGAAAAATGACAGAACATTAGAGTTTAAAGAGATTTTTCAAGATGATTTACCCTATTATCTAATTTTACAGAGGAGCAGACATTTTAAGTGACCTCCCAAACCAAGGCTATTTAATACCAGAAATAGAATTATAACTCTAGTTTTTAGCCTCCAAAATCCTTTATTTTTAACTTCAATAATTTTTGAACTTGCTAAATATGGTAGCTTTTATTATTTTGCCCTTAACTCCTAAGTTTTAAAATATCATCTCTATAAAACAAAGTGATTTTTAATTAACAAAAAAACCCCAAACTTTTCTTGCTTTTTGGTTAACAACCACAACAATGCTTAATAATATATTTTACCAGTAGAGAAATTAGACATTAAATTCAGTTAATTCCTATTTTAAAAAGAAAATGTACCTCTAGTTCACAAAATACTAAAATATGTAATTTAGAATTTACAAAAATATTAAAAATAGTTCAGACTTTTTTTTTTTTAAAGATTTTACTTATTTGTTTGACAGAGATCACAAGTTGGCAGAGAGGCAGGCGGGGGTGGGGGTGGAGGAGAAGGTTCCCTACTGAACAGAGATCCTGATGTGGGGCTCGATCCCAGGACCCTGGGACCATGACCTGAGCTGAAGGCAGAGGCTTAACCCACTGAGCCACCCAGACGCCCCTAGTTCAGATTTTTATGAATAATTTTGCAAAACTTAGAGGTGCAAGGATTCTGGCTGGAGCTCTTTTACTACATCCTTATGCTTACAAAAGGTGTTTTCCTTTGCTGCGTTGTCACCATTGCCAATACGCTGGTGAGCAGACTTCTTACACAGCAACCTATGGTTCTGAAGAAGTGCTTCTATGACATTGAGTTTTTGAATAATGTGGAATTTTTGAGTAATGGCATTTAGTGAGAATATCAGTGGATAATGTTCAGGGAAGATACCCAGCAGATAATCAAATAAATTATTATAATTTAAACTGTAATATTTTACTCATTACAGAATCTACATTTGCTGCAAAACATGAAAAATCATTGTCCATCTATCTTATTTTTCCCATGTCATAGGGCTGAAGTGGTTGATGAAGTGAGTATGGAGGATGTTGTGGAACATATGGACAACTTTTAACTTCAATTCTGGTCTCTCCCTCTCTTTACATAACCCTCACAATGAATGCTATTAGAGTCAAATAAATAATACTAAAAGGCTATATGTTATGAATTCTCTATTTAAAATTATGTCTGTTCATCTCTTGAGGAATTACATTATCCTAGGTTCAGAAGATATTAATTTAAACACTGAAAATGCCAAATGTTTTCCAGTTACAGACATTACTCTCTCTATAAATTCTATACCTGAATATCAGAAAAAAAGTATGAGTATCTACAAGAGAGAATGATTTCTTTTTTTATTTTCTTGGTTGTTGATAGTCTACTGACATTTTACTATACTACTAGGAATCACACAGGGCATATATATTGCTAATTAACATTATCTTAAAATCATCAGCTAAGGGGCTCCTGGGTGGCTCAGTGGGTTAAGCTTCTGCCTCTGCTCAGGTCATGATCTCAGGGTCCTGGGATCGATCCCCACATCGGGATCTCCGCTCAGCGGGGAGCCTGCTTCTCCCTCTCTCTCTGCCTGCCTTTCTGCCTACTTGTGATCTCTCTGTCAAACAAATAAAATCTTAAAAAAAAAATCATTAGCTAAAAGGAGCCTGGGTAGCTCAGTTGGTTAAGTGTCTGCCTTTGGCTCAGGTCATTGATCCCAGACTCCTGGTATCAAATCCCATGTTGGGATCCCTACTCAGCAGGGAACATACTTCTCCCTCTGCCTGATACTCACCTCTTCTTGTGTTCTCTCACTCTTACTCTCTCAAATAAATAAATAAAATCTTTAAAAATCATTACCTAAATAGAAATTAAATAATAATTAGAAATGTCATTTATCTATAGGTGCTGTGGTAGACTGACCAAAACTCCCTGCTTTGGGCCCTAGGTACCAATTTCCCCATCAGCCTGCAGATTTTCATAGGGTAGTTCTATTTTCAACTTTTTGAGGAAAACTTCATACTTGTTTTCCAGAATGGCTGCACCAGTTTGCATTCCCAATAGTAATGCAAGGTTTCCCTTTCTCCACATTCTTGCTAACATCTGTTGTTTCCTGAGTTGTCAATTTTAGCCATTCTGACTGGTGTAAGATGGTATTGCACTGTGATTTTGATTCTTATTTCCCTGATGCTGAGCATTTTTTCATGTGTTTGCTGGCCATTTATAGGTCTTCTTTGGAGAAATATCTGTTCATACCTTCTGCCCATTTCTTGATGGAATGGGCAAATGTCTTAGATAAAGGACTAGTATCCAAAATCTATAAAGAACTTATCAACTCAATACCTAAAAAACTACAGTTGAATCCTTTTTTCAGGAACTGACATCAACTAGAAGTGAATGACTGCATTAATGCTTAGTTGACCTGAGGGTCAATCCTAATTATAGAGAACTATGGAGACATCTTCAAAGGCCAGTCAGCCTGATAGCTTCCCATGGGCTATCAACTGTAATGCAGTTCAACTTCTTTATCCTAATGTGATTTCCTCTCCCACTTATGGTATTGTTCCTGAGAATAATCCCTAATAAACTCTGCACACAAATCCATATTTCAGAGGCTGTTTCTTGGGAAATTGACCTATGATATTTATGTGTTCCTTAATATCTATAATGCTTTTCATTATTAGGATAAGGAAAATATCCTTATATGACTAAGGATTTCTTCACACCTTTGGGAAGACTTGGTTTTAAATGCTTAATTGGAATTTTTAAAATTATCTTCTAAAGTGTTATTGAATATATAACTCTGCATATATCTAATGTATGGATAAGGATTCTTGTGATTGCAAATAACCAAGACCTGACCTGAAATAACTTAAAGAAGATTAAAAAAAATGTTTTATAAAAAGAATTGGAATAGAACTAAGTCTGGGACAATGGTTTTGAGGAATTAAAAATTATCATGATTTTCTTTCAGTCTTTACCAATTCTGTGAGAATGCTTCTATTTCCACTCACTGAATTTTTCTCTCTTTTCTTTTTAAGATTTTATTTATTTATTTGAGAGAGAGAGAGAGTGAGAGAGAACATGAGAGGGGAGAAGGTCAGAAGGAGAAGCAGACTCCCCATGGAGCTGGGAGCCTGATGCAGGACTCGAACCTAGGACTCTGGGATCATGACCTGAGCCAAAGGCAGTTGCTTAACCAACTGACCCACCCAGGTGGCCATCCATTCACTGAATTTTTCTTGAAGCTATATGGAAACATGGTTGTCAATAGCTCCCACATAGAAATTTAACAGTCCATTCACTCAGAAGAGTGATGACTTTTCTTTTTAGATTACATTTACAAATATCACAGAAAATGACTCATTTCCTTGAATGAGTCAGATGCTCTCCCCCAGAGAGCAAAAACCATTGGTCAAGCTTAGCAACATATTTTATTCATATGATAGCTCTAATAATTATGTAGTGTGTGGGGTAAGATAATCTCAGATTAAGATAAAGGTGGATAGGATGATACACAAATTAAATAATAGATATTGGGGCACCTGGGTGGCTCAGTGGGTTAAGCCACTGCCTTCGGCTCGGGTCATGATCTCAGGGTCGTAGGATCGAGCCCCGCGTCGGGCTCTCTGCTCAGCGGGGAGCCTGCTTCCTCCTCTCTCTCTGCCTGCCTCTCTGCCTGCTTGTGATCTCTCTCTGTCAAATAAATAAATAAAATCTTAAAAAATAATAATAATAATAGATATTAAACCATGGTGTATGCCTTAAAGTGAAAAAGAAAAGAAAAGAAAGAAAAAGAATGTCTTAGTTCATAGAACTCATCAGGAAAAACCCATACCAAAAGGCAGAAGATTTTAACACTGATTACTTTGTCCTCATAAGCTAGATGAGGGCAAAATGCAGTCAGAGCCATAGCTGAATTTCTCAGCGGCCTCATTTTCCATCCTAAACAAAAGCCCTTAATACCACCACCATACCTTAAAGACCATATTTCACTCTCAGTTCTAGGAGAAAGATTTTACTAATTGTCCTTTCCTGGGCTTGTGAAACAATAAGGAGATAACACATGCCTATGAGTTACCCTGAAGTCAGGAGAATGTTGACTTTTATGTCATTCTTAACTGAAACAAATGGATGAAACCACATCAGAGGAGTGGTTAGTGGGAAAAATTATGTTGCCACAACAACAGCTATTGTATAATTGCACCTCTTGTGACTTGCCTATACTGCAGCCATAGGCAAAGATTGCTTTTCTTGCCCCTCTGCCACTCCTGAATATTGAAGCTTGGCAGTCTCCCTTATAGGCTTTCCCTCAAACAGGTATGGGCCATGTAAAAATATCATCTTGCATTTGTTCTTCTCTTTGAAAACCATCCAAATCAAATTCAGCAAAAAATTAGTATAAAGGAATCATCAATTAGTCAAAAGGCAAATTTTGAAACACACTACAGAAATTTGTTGTCATTAAATATATGGTGTGTGAAATCACTAAATTCACATATGAATACTACTATACAAAATGGATGCTAATTTTAATATCAGCATTACTTCACATATTGTCCTAAAATTCATATGAGTGTAAAAATGAATATATATATATATACACTCTATTAAATAATCTACTATACTAAAACATATATATACTCTATATATACTATTTGTATATAATTATATATACTTATTTAATTTACATTTCTTATATTGATTTATTTATATTTATATTTCTGCTATATATTATATATATTGTGTATGTATATACACATACATAATTATTTTAATCAGTTAGACTCAGAGTCAAGAATACATTCTCATAAAACCAGAATAAAATCATGCTCTGTTGCTAATTTCAAACCTAAAAGTGGCTGGTGTATGAGATATTGAGCATGTATAGATATACAAAATGTTCAACACCAAGACAACTTAGATTAGGAAAATGATGTGGTCTCCCCTCCCCCAGATTTAGACAAAGTATTTGGTGAAGCATTGACATTTAACTCCCTTTTGTATAGCTTTGTCAAATGAACTTACTTTCCATTAAATTTTCTGTGATAGGCTGAAAGTTTATAAATTCAATCTCTTAGTAGAAAGATGTATTTACAAAGAAATCAATAAGCTATACATGGGTGGAAATAAAATCCTACAGCAGCAATTACAGAGAAGAAGAACCTATTTATCCACTCCCTATCATTAATATGCATCATCTTTTAAGAAGTATTCTGGTGGTAATATTCACATTTCTAAATAGTATTTAGTAACTTTATACAGATTCTGTTAACCATAATGAAAGATGAGGATTTAACACACATGACTCTCTCCCACTTTTTTCTATTTCATTCCAATTAACAGGAAAAAATGCACTACATTGTTGTTGTAAATGGGAAATATGCTAATAATTATAGGGAATTTATGCAGAAAACAAAAAGTAAAAGATTCTTAATCCACTCTAACCCTAATAAAATATCCATGTATATATATTTTCTATATTCTGTAAGTGGTGGATAGTGAAAGAAATAAAGGAAAGATATAAAGATGTGCTCATAGAAAAATATCACAATACCATAGCTCTTAAAAAAAAAAGACTTTATGTTAAAAAAGGAAGAAAGAAACTCATGTTAAAAGAATTAATCCACTAAAGATAACTGTAACTTCATCTTAAATGATAGATGTCACTTCCTAACATCTTTTTGTTAAAGGAAATAATAGTAATTTTAAAAAAACAACACAGATTGCCTAATTTATTAGCATATATCTGCTCATATGTTCTTATATATGTTTTTTATTTCTTTGGTGTTGGTTGTGATCTTTCCTCTTTCACTTATGATTTTATTTATTTAGGTCCTTTCTCTTTTCTTTTTGATAAGTCTGGTCAGGGGTAATCAATCTTACTAATTCTTTCAAAGAACCAGCTCCTAGTTTCATTGATCTGTTCTACTGTTCTTTTGGTTTCTATTTCATCAATAACTGCTGAGTCTTTATTGTTTTTCTTCTCCTGCTGGGTGGGTTTTACTTTCTGTCCTTTCTCCAGCTCCTTTAGGTGTAAGGCTAGGTTGTGTATTTGAGACCTTTCTTACTTCTCGAGAAAGGCTTGTAGTGCTATATACTTCCCTCTTAGGGCAGTCTTTACTGCATCCCAAAGATTTTTTTTTTAAGATTTTATTTATTTTTTGACAGAGAGAGATCACAAGTAGGCAGAGAGGCAGACAGAAAGAGAGAGGGGGGAAGCAGGCTCCCCATTGAGCAGAGAACCTGATGTGGGACTCGATCCCAGGACCCTGAGATCATGACCTGAGCCAAAGGTAGAGGCTTAACCCACTGAGCCACCCAGGTGCCCCATCCCAAAGATTTTGAACAGGTGTGTTTGCATTTTCATTTGCATCCACAATTTTTTTTTCCCCCAAGTACATGACTGCTAAATTTAATTCAATGGTTATACCCAGTCCTGCCTTGTAAAAACAGCAAAATGCCCCTATCAAAACTATATTGTAATGTGAGTACAGGCTTGTTTTTGATATAGGTCTAAAAAAAGTTGGCACCAAGTACACATAAAAAATGTTTTAAGGCTTAATAAAAATACAGACTAATAATTTCAAAATGCAGCTTAGAGGTTGAAAACAGAATGCTAGGTTAATAAATTTCCAAATACAGGCAGTTCCCAACATATGGATCATTTTGCAAATATAAATGGCCACCTCCAGCAGGCTCACAGGGGCAGAAAGTTCTCTCCCACTTCTCTCAGTGACCAGACTACCAAGCACTCTAAACCTAGTTCTGAGGCCCCAATGAGGGAAGGCTGGGGAGAGAAGAAGGGCATCTCTTCCTATGGCATAGAGGCTTCTGCTATAGTTGTCCTCTGCCTTCATCCCCACCTCTGCTCCCCATCTGCACCCATGATCTCTGCTGGTGGACAGAATTAAGTGGACAGCGATTAAAATTCTTCTTTAATTTCCTGGCTGACCCATTCATTCTTTGGTAGGATGCTCTTCAGTCTCCATCTATTTGAGTTCTTTCCAACTTTCCTCTTGTAATTGAGTTCCAGTTTCAAAGCATTGTGGTCTGAAAAATATGCAGGGAATGATCCCAATATTTTGGTCCCAGGTGAGACCTGATATGTGATGCAGCATCTGATCTATTCTGGAGAATGTTCCATGTACACTTCAGAATAATGTGTATTCTGTTGCTCTAGGATGGAATGTTCTGAATATATCTGTGAAATCCATCTGGTCCAGTGTGTCATTCAAAGACGTTGTTTCCTGGTTGATCTTTTTCTTAGATGATCTCTCCATTGAAATGAAGGGGGTGTTAAAGTCCCATACTATTATTGTATTATTATTGATGTGTTTCTTTGATTTTATTACTAATTGGCTTATATAATTGGCTGCTCCTATGTTAGGGGCGTAAATATTTACAATTGTTAGATTTTCTTGTGTGATAGACCCTTTAATTATGATTTAGTGTCCTTCCTCAACCCTTAATATAGTCTTTGGTTTAAAATCTAATTTATCTAATATAAGGATTGCCACCCCAGCTTTCTTTTGATGTCCAGTAGCATGATGAATGGTTTTACACACCTTCACCTTAAATCTGGAGGTGTTTTGGAACTAAAATGAGTCTTTTGAAGACACCATATCAATGGATTTTGCTTTTTTATCCAGTCTGATATCCTGTGTCTTCTGATAGGGGCATTTAGCCCATTTACTCAGAGTAATCATCAGAAGATATGAATTTAGTGCCACTGTATTATCTTTAAAGTGACTGTTGCTATATGTTGTCTCTGTTCCTTTCTGGCCTATGCTACTTTGGGGCTTTCTCTTTGGTTAGAGGATCACTTTTAATATATCTTGTAGGGCTGGTTTGGTGATAACAAATTCTTCAAGTTTCTCTTTGTTCTGGAAACTTTTTAATCACTCCTTCTATTTTGAATGATGTCTTACTTGGATAAATTATTCTTGGTTTCATATTTTTCTCATTTAGCACCATGAATATATCATGCCAGTCCTTTCTGGCCTTCCAGGACTCTGTGGATAGATCTGCAGCCAATCTAATGTTTCTACCCTTGTAGGTTACAAACATCTTGTTTTGAGCTGATTTCAGGATTTTCTCCTTGTCTCTGAGACTTCAAAGTTTCACTATTATATGGCAGGGTGTTTACCTATTTTTATTGATTTTTGAGGGAGTTTAGGCAATCTGGAAGAAATGGATGCATTCCCAGAGATGAACAAACTTCCAAAACTGAAATGGGAAGAAATAAAAAACCTGAACAGACCCATAATCAGTAAGGAAATTGAAGCAGTAATCAAAAATCTCCTAAAAAAACAAGAGTCGAGGGACATGGCTTCCCAGGGAAATTCTATCAAACATTTAAAGAACAATTAATACCTATTCTTCTGAAATTGTTTCAAAAAATAGAAATGGAGGGAAAACTTCCAAACCTTTTCTATGAAGATGGCATTATCTTGATCCTAAAACCAGGCAAAATACCCCACCAAAAAGAATTATAGACCAATATCCATGATGAACATGGATGCAAAAATTCTCACCAAGATACTAGCCAATACAATCCAACAGAACATTAAAAGGATTATTCACCACAAACAAGTGGGGTTTATTCCTGGGCTGCAAGGTTGGTTCAATATCTGCAAATCAATCAGTGTGATACACTACATTAATAAAAGAAATGACAAGAACCATATGATCCTCTCAAGAACTGCAGAAAAACTGTCTGACAAATTACAGCATCCTTTCATGATTAAAACTCTTCACAGTGTAGGGTTAGAGGATACATACCTCAATATCATAAAAGCCATCCATGAAAAAACCCACAGCAAATATTCTCAGTCAGGAAAAGCTCTCAGGTCAGGAGCTTGGCAGGGATGCCCACTATCCTTACCACCGATGTTCAACATAGTACTAGAAGTCCTAGCCTCAACAATCAGACAACAAAAAGAAATAAAAAGTATCTAAATTGGCAAAGAAGTCAAACTCTCACTCTTTGCAGATGACATGATACTCTGTGGAAAACTCAAAAGATATATATATATATATATATATATATATATATATATATATATATGATCCTAGAGGAGAACATAGGCAGTAACATCTTCGACATTGCCCACAGCAACTTCTTTCAAGATATGTCTCCAACGGCAAAGGAAACAAAAGCAAAAATGAACTTTTGGGACTTCATCAAGATCAAAAGCTTCTGCACAACAAAAGAAACAGTCAACAAAACAAAGAGGCAACCCACAGAATGGGAGAAGATTTTCACAAATGACACTACAAAAGGCTGATATCCAAGATCTATAAAGAACTTCTCAAACTCAACACACACAAAACAGATTATCATGTCAAAAAATGTTCATGTCAGAAGACATAACAGACACTTCTCCAATGAAGACATACAAATTGCTAACAGACACATGAAAAAATATTCATCATCATTAGCCATCAGGGAGATTCAAATCAAAACCACTTTGAGATACAACCTTACATCAGTTAGAATGGCTAAAATTAACAAGGCAGTAAACAACAAGTGTTGGAGAGGATGTGGAGAAAGGGGAACCCTCTTACACTGTCGATGGGAATGCAAGTTGGTGCAGCCACTTTAGAAAACAGTGTGGCGATGCCTTAAAAAATTAAAAATAGAGCTACCCTATGACCCTGCAATTGCACTGCTGGGTATTTACCCCAAAGATACTGATGTAGTGAAAAGAAGGGCCACCTGTACCCCAGTGTTCATAGCAATGGCCACAGTTGCCAAACTGTGGAAAGAACCAAGATACTCTTCAATGAACGAATGGATAAAGAAGATATGGTCCATATATACAATGGAATATTATGCCTCCATCAGAAAGGATGAATACCCAACTTTTGTATCAATATGGATGGGGCTGGGAGAGATTATGCTGAGTGAAATAAGTCAAGAGTCAATTATCATATAGTTTCATTTACTTGTGGAACATAAGGAATGACACAGAGGAAATTGGGAGATGGAGAGAAGTGAGTTGGGGGAAATCAGAGGGGGAGACAAACCATAAGAGACTATGGACTCTGAGAAATAAACTGAGGGTTTGGGAGGGGCAGGGAGTGGGAGGTTGGGTGAACCTGGTGGTGGGTATTATGGAGGGCACATATTGCATGGAACACTTGATGTGGTGCATAAACAATGAATTTTGGAACACTGAAAAAAATTAAATTTAAAAAAGAATAATTTAAAAATTAAAAAAAAATCAATGCAGAGGAAACAGTTGCATTCCTATACACTAGCAATGAGAAATTAAGGAGTCAATCCCACTTACAACTGCACCCAAAACCTATAAGATACCTAGGAATAAACTAACCAGAGGCAAAGGATCTGTACTCAGAAAAGTATAGAACAGTCATGAAAGAAATTGAGGAAGATGCAAAGAAATGGAAAAATATTCCATTCTCATGGATTGGAAGAACAAATATTGGTGAAATGGCTATGCTACCTAGAGCAATCTATGCATTCAAAGAAAACGTATCAAAATACCAAACTTTTTTTTTTTTTTTAACAGAGCTGGAATAATCCTAACATTTGTATGGAACCAGAAAAGACCCCGAATAGCCAAAGGAATGTTGAAAATATTGAAAAAGAAAACCTTAACAATTTTGGACTTCAAGCTCTATTACAAAGCTGTAATCATCAAGATGGTATGATACTGACAGAAAAATAGACACACGGATCAACAGAACAGAATAGTGAACCCAGAAATGAAACCTCAACCCTATGGTATGTTCAATGGGAAAAAGAAGGTGCCTTCAACAAATGGTGTTGGGGAAATTAGACAACCACATTCAGAAGAATGAAACTGGAATATTTCCTTAAACCACACACAAAAATAAACTAAAAATCAATGAGAGACCTAAATGTGAGACAGGAATCCATCAATATCCTAGAGGAGAACGCAGGCAGCCATCCCTTTGACCTTGGCTGCAGTAACTTCTTGCTAGACATGTCTCCAAAGGCAAGGGAATCAAAGACAAAAATGAACTATTGGGACTTCATCAAGATAAAAAGCTTTTGCACAGCAAAGGAAACAGTTGACAGAACCAAAAGACCACTGACAGAATGGAAGAGGATATTTGCAAATGACATATAAGATAAGTGGCTAGTATGCAAAATCTGTAAAGAACTTATCAAACTCAACACCCAAAAAACAAAGAATCGAATCAAGAAATGGGCAAAAGACATGAACAGATACTTCTTCAAGCAAGACATTGAAATGGTCAGCAGATAAATGAAAAAAATGCTCCACATCACCTGGCATCAGGGAAATACAAATCAAAACCACAGTGAGATACCATCTAACACCAGACAGAATGTGTAAAATTAACAAGTCAGGAAATGGCCGATGTTGGTGATAATACGGAGAAAGGGGAACCCTTTCTTACACTGTTGGGGGAATGCAAGCTGGTGCAGCCACTCTGGAAAACAGTGTGGAAGTTCCTCAAAAAGTTGAAAATAGAGCTACCTTACAACCCAGCAATTACACTACTGGGTATTTACCTTACAGATACATATGTAGTAAACTTAAGGAGCACCTGCACCCGAATGCTTATAGCAGCAAATCTCCACAATAACCAAACTATGGAAAGAGCCCAGAGGTCCATCAACAGGTGAATGGATAAAGAAGATGTGACATACAATGGAATACTACACAGCCATCAAAAAATGAAATCTAGCAATTTGCAATGACATGGATGGAACTAGAGGTTAGTATGCTAAGCAAAATAAGTCAATCAGAGAAAGGAAATTTCATACGATCTCACTCATATGTAGCATTTAAGAAACAAAACAGAGGATCATAGGGGAAGAAAGGAAAAAATAAAACAAGATGAAACTAGAGAGAGAGAGAAACTATAAGAGACTCTCAATCATCAGAAACAAACTGAGGATTGCTGGAGGGGAGAGGTAAAGTTATGGGATAACTGGGTTATGAACATTATGGTGGACATATGATGTAATGAGCACTGGGTATTATGTAAGAATGATGAATTACAGGCTAGTACCTCTGAAACCAATAATACATTATATGTTAATTAATTGAATTTAAATTAAAATGTTTTAAAAAACATACCATGGGGTCATTATTTTTCTAAATGATACATTCTAAACACAGAAATAACTGATACTTTGAAATGAAAGATAATTTACTTAGCATTCTCTCATTTCCTCCCACCTCCTTTTAACCACTTCTTAATTTTGCCAATTTTTATGATTTTTACATTTTAAATACTTAGAACATTTTATGTTGCATCCTATAATCATAGATACAAAAGCTTAGTGTGGATTTTACATTAAATAGAGTACATGTTATTTTGTAGGTCATTTTGTCAGAGTGCTCTGATCATGTTTGTTTTTCATTTAATTTATATCTAAATCATCTTGATTTCAGTGTACAATCTTTCTATTTTGGAAGAGCTAATAGATGCCATGGTTTTTGTGTTCTTTTAAGTTTCAGAATATTAGTTGTCATATTTTGAATGGGATTTTGGTGGGATGAGTACTGTTAAACTACAATTTCTTCACTCTCAGAACCCTGAAGGTTCTGAACAATCTTTTGAGGCTGAATATTACTGTGGTGAAGTCTGAGGGCAACTTACTGTTTTCTCATCTTTCATGCCCTTTGTCCATTCATCTAAACAAACCTTTATATTTGAAGTTTAGCAAGTTTGCTTGGTGTTAATAATTCTGTATCAATTTTTCATAGAATGCAATATAAATTTTCATATATTAACTATTTAATTAATCCACTCATTCATCCAACAAATACTTGTTTAGTGTCCATCATTCAGTAAATGTCTCTGTGAAGTGCTAGGAATGTATCCGTTAAAGCACATACTATGGTGAACAGGATAGACAAAATGTATGCCTTCTTTAAGCTTATGATATATTGAGAGATAATATAATTTTATTTAATAGTAAGAGCTATTAGAGAGAACAAGGTGAAGTTTATTATCTAATACAAGTAAAAAAAAAAAGACCTTTTTAAAGAGCTGGAGTTTGACAGAAATAAAATTAGGTCGGGAAGTAAACCATAAGAGAAGGTTTTGTGCTAGAAGAAGATGGTTCCAGGCAGATGGAACAGCAAGTACAGTACCTATGAAAGAAATATATTTGGGGCACCTGGGTGGCTCAGTTGGCTGGACATCTCCCTTGGCTCAGGTCATGATCCTAGGGTCCTGGGATTGAGTACCATGCAGGGAGCCTACTTCTTCTTCTCTTCCCTACATGTGCTCTCTCTCACTATCTCTGTCTTTCTTTCCCAAATAAATAAAACCTAAAAAAAAGAAAAAGAAAAAGAAAAAGAAAGAAGGAAGTTTAGTGTGTTTTTCAATCCTTATATACCAGTGTGCTAGCTTACAGGAATAGGGGTAAAATGAAAAAAAAGTAAAAATGTGTGTCTAGAAAGAAGAAATGGTTATTCCACACCACCTGTCATCAATCAGGGTTTCTTTAAAGTTAACAGAAGACACTCAGGTTAGTTTAAGCAATATATTTAACAGTGAAATATGTGCACACAAATGATAGGAAAGGAAAACATAAAATAAATCATAGTACTGGAAGGAGTCAAGGGAGCAAAGGGAGAAGAAAGAGACTGCTGAAAAGAAATGAAGAGACAGCGAGACAATGCTCTTCTCCATCTTTATCCTTCTCCCAGGAGGCCCAGCTCCCATTTGGCCTATTGACAGTCAGCAGACAGACAGATCTGATAGAAGCCAACAGCTCTGCATCTCTTGAACCTTGAGTACTTGCATGACTCTCTCCTGAGGTTTTCCTTAGTCACAGGAACATGTTCTGCCTGGACTATAAATATGGCATGTTGGCTCCGGTGTTAATAATTCAGGAGGTATCTTCAACCAATCAAATAGAGGAAGGTGAAGAAATATCTCAGGTTTTTCAGCCCACACTCAAATTGAGGTATTATCTACACAGATTCTCTGAGATCAGCCCACTCTCTCTGACTTTCCTCCCTTCCTTATCCCACTTCCCTACACCCTTTGTTACATTTTATGAGATCTTCTTCCGAATATACTACTTGCCCCTAATTTTTTTTCACTAAGTTTGCTTTTGTGGAGGTACAAACCAAAACAAAGTGAAGATGATAAAAATAAAATATTATAAATAAGAAGTAAAAATTTAGAAATAAATGTATATGCATTAAACATAGAGATCTAAGACACTGTTAACTGGAGTGTCCAAAGAACCAGTATGTCCAAGTATTTAAACTTCTCCAGGTCAGACAATTTTTTTTTAATTTCCAAATTACAATATTTATGAGAACAGACTGCTGACACCTTAAATTTCAAGAATATAGCAGCCTCCCAAAAAATCTACAGATGTCTCACTTATTGATAAAGAAGATAAAATCCTAAATAGAGTATTATTAGAGAGAAAAAATATATATATACATAAAACATAAAGTGGAGGTAAGAATGGTTCAGTAGAACGAAATCTGTTAATATAATTAATCACATGAATAAATATAAGAAATCACATGACCACTTGGTTTATATATTTTGAAAACAATCAGTAAAATTAAACATCATTATGGATAAAAATTCTAACAGAAATAGTAATAGTTTCTCTATTTAACAGCAAACTTCAGAATAAATATGAATGTTCTTCTCTTTTTCATCATTATTCCTCTAGGCCACATGGCATAGGATTATTCCTCAATGAAATTTAATATAATCTATAGTTTCAAACAGCATGCCTACCCTTATTTCAAAATTTCTGACCAATTTAGAGACATTCATACACCTGCTTTGGATTCGAATACCATATTGGGAAAATTATATCAATTGGCAAAAATGCAATATCACTTTAAATCGTATTTTCATGAAAATATTTAATAATACATTTTGCTGAAGCATAACAATATTTGCTCTTCTATGCTTTTGATGACACTTCAAGAAATTCTCTCTCATAGGTTATGTCACCTACATTCAAAGTCAGTTACCTTACTTAAAAGATCTAAAAACAAAAATTTAATCCTTTAAGTTATTTAAATCATTGTATAAATATATAGTAGTTTCTTTGTACTTGTTATTTACTTTTTTAATATCACTTAATTTTTGTGACTACAAATTTAGAAAAAAATTGTCGGAGGTTACTAAAACTCCTTTCATGCTCATTTGAGAAAACTAATAGCAAGTTAAAATTCCATACTTATATTTTACAATTTTTCATCTTTGGGATCTGGCATTTACTTATTTATAAAAAAAAAAATCTGTTCAGGGGTGCTTGGGTGGCTCAGTCAGTTAAGCATCTGTTTAGGTCATGATCCATCCAATTTCCTGCTCAGCAGAGAGCCTGCTTTTCCCCTCTCCTTCTACCAATCTCCAGCCCCTTGTGCTTATTCTCTCTCTTGGGCTCTCTCTTTCTCAAATAAATAAATAAAACCTTTTTAAAAAAAATCTGCTCAAATAGCATTAGAAGTCCCCATTAAAAATTTTTTTTAATAAATGCCTTGTTCTTTACTTGCTAAACTGATTTCATTGGCATTTACTTATGTTATACTCATTTACCACTGCAATTTAAGGAATTTAAATTATTTCTAAATCAGTTTCCATTATTTTTTCCAGTGTTTAAGTATATTGCACAACAATCAAGAACAGGAAATTTTAGCTGAATAGATGAAGAAAACCTTTGGCAATGTGAAAATATGTGTGTATATGTACCAGAGGGAAAACTGAGTAGAAAGAAATATTGAAAAATGAAGAAAAAAATGAGTCATAAAAATTAAGTGAACAGTTATTCCCACATGATAAAAAAATCATAGAAAATAGTTTAGTAGTTTAGAATACTTCCTAAACACCTTAAGACTTTACATATTTGCAAGTAAATATGTAATTATATTGTCAAAATTTATTTTTATAGGATATTCACATAACATAGTCATGTTCATGAATAACATATTTCATTTTCATATTCATTGAGGTCAATGAACATAAATAGTCTTGTTCATGAATGACCTAACTATGCAGTGACTACTTAAAAAATAGTATATCATGATGTTTTCCAAGAATTCATTCATTGGTTAGTTATACATTAATGAAAATAATATTTCATCTTTTTAAATAATGAAATTTAATTAACCACTAAATTAGCTATATACAAACCATGCATCCTTGTCCAATGTCTCTATCACCCATCCATTTATTATTTGCTTGTCATCCTAAATTTCCAAGCTTAATGCCAAAGCTCTATTATTATAACTCCCCAAAACTTTCTCTAGTCCAGTATGTTCTATCTCACCTCCATCTTTCCTTCTCTATTCCCTCTGGATTTAATACCTTTGAACTTACTCTTTTCTAATTGAAAACTCTTATCTCTCAACCTATTTTATCTAACTAACTCCAATTCATACTTTGTGTTGATGTTTAAATATAAGCTCCCCTAAACTTTAGTAAGCTTAAAGCTCCCTATTATACATTCTCAGATTAATTTTTGCTTCAAAACAATTGACAGATTTTAAACAATTTATTACGTTGCTTAATATTTACATTTTTCCTTAGATTATTAGTAAGTACGTCTATCTTAGTGATAGGTGAAAGCCAGTGCTAGACACATAGTGGAAAATTAATACTTGTTCAATATTAAATGAATTAATTGTGATAGGAAGTAAGAGAGTAGAGGGGGAGGTGTGGCAGTAAAGATTTTAAGTATGAGAATGGATGGAAATACTATATGAAAGGAAAATATAAGACGTAGAATGTGAGGATGAGGGGCACCTGGTTGGCTCAGTCAGTTAAACATTCAACTCTTGGTTTCAGCTCAGGTTGTGATTTCATGGGTCATGAGACAGAGCCCTCTGTTGGGTTCCACACTCAATGGGAAGTCTGCTTGAAGATTCTCTCCTTATACCCTTTTACCCACTCATGCTCACTCTTTCTCCCTCTCTCAAATAAATAAATCTTAAAAAAAAATAATGTAAGGATGATAGGACAGTGTGGAATCAGGAATGGTTCATTATTTGAGGTTTTTACAGGTTATACATATTGGAGTATTATGATTATTAAACTATCAGTTTTCAGTACAAATCATATTATTTTAATCATATAATTGCTAACAATGTGTTAGACTTTAGAAGTTCAGTATAAGTCACTGGCTCGATAAATAAGGATACTAGACCAGACAAAGGAAATACTTCTCATTTTTTAATGGATTTATCAATAAAATAAACATGCATGGATAATGCATTATTTATTTGACACTGATTTTCTAAGCTGTAAACTTTATTTAGAATATATAATGCTGAAACCAAGTGTTGACAGTTTTATAAAATAAAATAGTGGTAACAGTCCTATAAATGTGTTAAAGTTTATATTTCCAAAATAGGCATACTCTTAAGTGGGTCTGCTAAAAATGTTTTTTTTTTTTTGCTTCTTAAAAATAATTAATAGTTTAATATTTACTGTTCTTGGTTAACATATGAGTTTAATGTAAGTAAATGTTGAATATCACTGACTTGATATATACTTGCATTAATATAATTTTTGGTATATTTCAGTTTGATAAGTACATTTAAAAATTAATTTCATTTATTTCTAATTCATCAGTTTCTTATATGAACATACTGGTGACTCATTTAACTGCATTTTTTTTTTTTTAATAATGAGGCTTCATTCAGATGCAATGTGAAAAGATTATAGAAATAATGTGTATAAAGCACCTACACATCTTGGAAGAAAACTATCCACATAAAAGTACTTGCTACTTTGATGCTTGTATACTTAAATATATTATGTAAATACGGGGTCTCAAGACTATAATATGTCTACTGTTTTATTTCTCAGAGGCAGTAACTTTTTGTTTTTCATTTTTGTTGCAATAATCGTAGGACTTTTTTTGATGTTTACAGAAGGTAGGATTGTTTGTTTGTTTTTTTCTGCAGTAATAAAACCTTATTTTATTGCCTATTCTGTTTCACAATAATAATTATTATGACTTTGAATCCCTCCTGGCATTTTGTAAGTAACAGAACGAATAAAACCATGTCAATTTTCCTGTTTATTGCAAAATTCTAGTACTTGAAAGTTGGTTGATAAGAGAATGTGAAGCTCAGACGTTTTATAATTGGAAAAATATAATTCAGCTCTTCAGCCATGTTTCAAACATTATCCAGGGCAGCAGTGATCAAATTACTAACTACCTCAATGATAGTTATTCTTAAGGAAAATACATATATAACTATAAATAAGGGTTTATAAAACAATATAGTGTATACTATACCAGGGAATGTAACTAATTTTTTTCAGTGATGCTGGGTTAGAGATATGTTCATATTCTCTACAAAAGATTACCAGTTATTTGTAAGCAAATTTGAATTGATAGCTATTGTAAATGCAGTATTTTTAGCATAAGCCATCATTTTTTAACTCATTGTAGCTGGGTCCAAGCATACTCTAAAAACCTTCCTGGTGATCCTGATAGGCAACAAGCTAAGAGCCTCTGATTTAAATGGATGTAATTTGTTTACATTATCTAGCATGCTGCCTCATACATGGTAAGCAGATAGTAACTACTCATTATTAATGGTGATGACTATAATTTCAGTTCTGTCATATCTTAGGCTATTTGCCTGCAAGGATGTGCTTGGATTGGTTTTGTTTACCAACACAGTTTCAAAGTGTGAATTTGATCCCCATACTCTATAAGCCCTTCCTGAATGTGGCTATTCAGAAAATAACAGACAAAAGGTAATGAAATATTCTTTATGAACATCGTGCAAGCATTCCATTGTTCCCCAGTATAGGACTTCTCTTGTAAGTCTTGCCAGGCTCATGACATAAGGCACTTCTTCAACTTGAGATGACTGAGTCTGTAAAGCAGACCCTGGCTTCTTCCTTAACCACCTACATGGATAAGGATGGCCAAATGCACTGCCCTTAGACAATAAAACCTGCTTCAGAAGTGAGGAACAGAACATGTGAAAGACTGGGTAAAGTGTTCATTCCTTTATTTTTTAAAAAAGATTTTATTTATTCACTTAAGAGAGAGAGCACAAGCAGGGGGAGAGGCAGAGGGAGAAGGAAAAACAGACTCTTCACTGAGCTGGGAACCTGATGTTTGGCTTAATCCCAGGACCTGGGGATCAAGACCTGAGTTGAAGGCAGACACTTAACCATCTGAGCCACCCAGGTGCCCCTGCTCTTTTCTATAAAGAATAACATTAGGAGGAGGGGCAAGACGATGGAGAAGTAGGAGACCCTGTTTCAACTGGTCCCCTAAGGTAAGCTAAATATCTACCAGAACACTCTTAACACCCATGAAATCAGCCTGAGATATAAGATTATACACTTCTCTAGGGGGGTCAAGATATCAGTGGAGAGGTAAAGCACAGTGGGAACGCTCAGACTGATACTGGAGGATAAACAGAAGCAGGAGGAAGCCACCAGAAGCAACTAATTGGAAAGCAATACCCCAATATGAAAGTGCCCTGTGGTTGGGGACCAGCATTAACTTGGAGACTGCTTAAAATCACTCAAAAAGAGCAAAAGATCTTAAGGGGCTACTGGTGGAATCAGGTGGTCACAGACACAGGCCTAAGCCCAGGGTCCCAGGATAGTCACCTCCAGTGACCACCTGTGCCAGAGAGAGCCTGGCGGGGTCTCCAGTCTATGGTCCCTGAGCCCGCAGCTTTCCACCGCCACTTTGCACCACCACTCAGGCTGGGTTTACTACTGCCTACACCTGAGAAAGCCTGGTGTGGGTGCTGGCTGGCAGTCTTTAGGCCCAGAGCCATCCATGACTAGCTGTAGGGTCTGAGTGCATCCAGCCCAATCCTGAGAGAAACCAGCATGGTCTCCACTCGGGGTCCCCCGGCCAGCAGCTTTTTGTGACCTGCATATCTGCTGGGTGTAAGAGTACCAAGCATGGGCGTGGACCCCAGACAGCTGTCCTGGCAATGGCAGCCACCCAGTTCGGGGTTGCCTGGACCAATATTGCTCACGTTTTAGTGGCACAGGGGTGCAGAGACAATCAGGGGCCTTAGGTGACCACTGAGATGGTGGGTGGGGATGCACACCACCTGTGGGAGCTTTCAGTGTTCAGTGGAGTTTGCAGAGGGGGAGTCTGTGTGTTCTGGACCACACAGAGGGGAGCAGACTGTGGCTTCTCTCTGATGGGGAGGTCTGGGTGCAGACCATTTACTTTCCACTTAACTTCCAAAAAGCTGCAAAAAGCCACCAAAGAACAAAAACCTCCAGAGAACAAAAGACCGAAAAACCAGTTTCTACAGAGCCAACCCTCTTGAGGGGGGGCAGGGCTATTCAGCCCAAGGAGGACTGACTGAAAAACAACACTGCAGGCCCCTCCCTAGAAGACAAGCCAAAAGAACAAGAGGACAACCACCACAGGGTCCCCATAAAACTGCAAAACTGCAACATCAGAGGAAAACAATATATTAAGTTCCTGGTATTGTCCCCAAACCTGTATATTTCATAGATACAACTTTTCTTTCTTTTTTTTTTTTTTTAATTCATTCTCAGGATTCTTGTTCTTTTAATTTTTTTAACCTACTTACCATTACAACTAGAGGTTTAATACAACATTTTCCATAACTTTTTAACTTGAACTTTTTTCATACATATACCTGTGTTTCTTTTTCTTTCTTTCTTTTTTTTTTTAAACATATAGATAAAAGCTTTAAGGTAATCCTTTTTCCCTATTCAATACTACTCCAATATATAAACCAGTTTTAATTCCCCTGTATCTCTGGAAAGTTGAGTCCTTTAACAAAGATAACAAGATTCACCCAGGAAGAACTGAAATAACCTTCCTCACCCACATGGAGGGTTTATGACCACCTTCCCATCTTATTTTTCTGTTACTGTTTCTGTGTATTTGTTTTTGTTTTTGTATTCTATAAATCTTATTCTTGGGGTTCATTTTGGCTGGGTTTTTCCTTTTTTCTTCTCTTTTATTTGCTGGTCTTTTTGTTTGTTCATTTTTGTTTATGTACCTTATAAATCTTAATTTGGGGCTCATTTTGGCTTCGTTTTCTCCTTTTTTGGCTCTCATTTTCTTTTCTTTCTCTTTGGTGGTGACTTCTAATTGCTCCAAAACTTTCCAGGGTGCACCTTGCTTAGATCAGCTATACATCCTCTCAACCACCTCTCACCAAAATGACTAGGAGGAAAAACACATAACAGAGGAAAAATTCAGAGATTGTGCCCTCTGCCTCAGAACTATTGGATATGGACTTATGTATATTGGAAAGGGAATTCAGGGTAACAACTATCCAGGCAATGGCTAGGTTGAAGAAGACCATTAATGGCAACATAGAAACTCTAAGGGCAAAAGTGAGGGCTAATCTGTCTTACTAAAAAATGCTATCAATGAGATCCAATCTAATCTAAATACTCTAACAGCTAGGATACCTGGGACAGAACATTGAATTAGTGATCCAGAAGACAAACTGATAGAAAAAAATGATCAGCAGAAGGCCTGGAACAAACAGCTTAGAAGCCATGAAAATGGAATTAGGGAAATCAGTGACACCATGAAGCGTCCCAGTGTCTGAATTATTGGGATCCCTGAGGTGGTGGAGAAAGAGAGAAGACTAGAAGATATAGTTGAACAAATTCTGGATGAAAATTTCCCTAATGGGAAATGTGTTCGTGTCCTAGAGGCAGAAAGGATATCCCCAAAGATCAACGAGTCCAGTGAAAGTCACAAATCATAATTTCAAACAGGAGGTCTTAAGGGCACCTAGTGGGACGAGATTCCTTATGTACAGAGGAAGTTCAGAATAACATCAGAACTGTCCACAGAAACCTGGCAAGCCAGAAAGGGCTGGCAAGATATATTCAATGCACTAAATGAGAACATGCAGCCAAGAATATTTTATCCAGCAAGGCTGACATTCAAAATGGATGCAGAGATAAAGAGCTTCCAACACTGGCAAGGTTTACAAGAGTGCATGACCACCAAGCCAACACTACAAGAAATATTAAGGGGGAGAAGGTTCTATAAAAGAAGAAAGAACCCAAGAGTGACATAGAACAGAAATTTAGAGACAATCTATAGAAACAAGGATTTCACAGGCAACAGGATGTCAATAAAAACATTTCTTTCACTAATCACTCTCAATGTGAATGGCCTAAATGCTCCTATAAAATGGCACAGGGTTGCAGATTGGATAAAATGACAGGACCCGTCCATATGCTGTCTACAAGAGACCCATTTGGAAACTAAGGATACATCCAGACTGAAAGTGAAGGGATAGAGAAGACTCTTTCATGCCAATGGGCCTCAAAATAAAGCTAGGGTAGCAATTCTCATATCAGATAAATTAGATTTTAAACTAGACTGTAGTCAGAGATAAAGAAGGGCACTACATCACTCTTAAAGGGTCTGTCCACCAAGATCTAACAACTGTAAATAGTTATGCCCCCAATATGGGAGCAGAGAACTATAAGCCAACTGTTAATCAAGATAAAGAATCATATTGATATGAATAAATTAATAGTAGGAGATCTTAACACACCACTCTCAGTAATAGATCATCCAAACAGAAAATCAATAAATAAACAAGAGCTTTGAATGACACATTGGACTAGATGGACCTCATAAATATATACAGAACATTCCACCCTGAAACAATAGAATACTCATTCTTCTCGAGCGCACATGGAACTTTCTCCAGAACAGGCCCCCAAACTGGGTGGCAAATCAGGTCTCAACCAATACCAAAAGAATGAGATTATTCCCAGCATATTCACAGACCAAAGACTTTGAAATTGGAACTCAATCACAAGAAAAAGTTTGGAAGAAATTCAAACACTTGGAAGCTAAAGACCATCCTACTCAAGAATGTTGATAAATGAATGCTCAAGAACCAGGAAATCAAAGAACTTAAACAATTCATGGAAACCAATGAGAATGAAAACACATTGATCCAAAACCTATGGGATAAGGTAAAGGTTGTCCTAAGGGGGAAGTACCTAGCCATCCAAGCCTCACTCAAAAAAATAGAAAAATCCCAAACACACAAACTCTCTTTACACCTTAAAAAAACTGGAGAATCAACAACAAACTAAGCCTAATGAATGCACAAGAAGTGAAATAATTAAGATTAGAGCAGAGCTCAATGAATTAGAAATGAAACTAGAATCTGGTTCTCTGAAAGAATCAATAACATCAATAAATCAATGGCCTAAGCCAAAAGAAAAGAGAAAGGACCCAAATTAATAAAATTATGAATGAAGGGTGAGATAACATGATCAATACCAAGGAAATAGAATCAATCATCAGAAATTATTAATAGCTATATGCCAATAAGTTAAGCAACCTAGAAGAAATGGATGCATTCCTGGAAACCTATAAACTACCAAGACCAAAACAGAAAGAAATTGACAATCTGAATAGACCAATAACCAGTAGCAAGATTGAAACATTGATCAAAAACCTCCCAAAAAACAAGAGTCCAGGACCTGATGGATTCCCTGGGGAATTCTACCAAATATTCAAAGAAGAGATAATACCTATTCTTCTGAGCCTGTTTCAAAAAATAGAAACAGAAGAAAAACTTCCAGACTCTTTCTATGAGACCAGCATTACCTTGATCCCAAAACAAGGCAAAGACCCCCTCAAAAAGGAGAATTTCAGGCCAATATCCATGATGTATATGGATGCCAAAATTCTCAACAAGATGCTAGCTAATAGGATCCAACAGTACATTAAAAGGATTATCTGCCACGACCAGGTGGAATTTATCCCTGGGATGCAAGGGTCATTCATCATTCACAAATCAATCACATTTGATTGATAGGATAGAACACATTCATAAGAGGAGAGAGAAGAACCACATGGATGGTCCTCTCAATTGATGGAGAAAAGGCATTTGACAAAATACAGCATCCTTTCCTGGTTAAAACTCTTCAGAGTAGAGGGATAGAGGGAACATTCCTTGATTTCATAAAATCCATCCATGTAAAACCCACAACAAATATCATTCTCAATGGGGAAATGCTGAAAACCTTTCCTTCCCTTTGAGATCAGGAACATGACAAGGATGCCCACTCTCACCACTATTGTTCAACGTAGTACTAGAAGTCCTAGCAACAGTAATCAGACAACCAAAAGAAGTAAAAGGTATTCAAATTGGCAAATATGAAGTCAAACTCTCTCTCTTTGCAGATGACATGATGCTATATAGAAAACCCAAAAGTCTCCATCCCCAAATTAGTAGAACTCATACAGCAATTCAATAATGCGACAAGATACAAATACAATGTATAGAAATCAGTTGCTTTCTTATACACTAACAATTAAAATATAGAAAGGAAAATTAGAGAATTGATTCCATTTACTATAACACCAAGAACCATAAGATACCTGGGAATAAATCTAACCAAGGAGGTAGAGGACTTCACTGGCATTTTTCAAAGTGCTGGAACAAACTATCCTAAAATTTGTATGGAACCAGAAAAGACCCCTAATTGCTAAGGAAATGTTGAAATAGAAAAACAAAGCTGGGGGCATCATGTTGCCTGATTTCAAGCTTTACTACAAAGCTGTGATCACCAAGACAGCATGGTACTGGCACAAAAACAGACATATAGACCAGTGGAACAGAATAGAGAGACCAGATATGGACCTGCAACTCTATGGTCAAATAATCTTCAACAAAACATGAAAAAATATCCAGTGGAAAAAAAGACAGTCTTCATTAAATGGTGCTGGGAAAATTAGACAGCTGTGTATAGAAGAATGAAATCGACCATTCTCTCACACCATACACAAAGATGTCAAGATGCCCTTCAAGAAATGAATGGATAAAGATGATGTGGTCCATAAATATAATGGAATATTACTCAGCCATCAGAGAATATGAAAACCCAACTTTTATATCAACATGGATGGGACTGGAGGAGACTATGCTGAGTGAAATAAGTAGAGTAGAGAAAATCAATTACCATATGGTTTCACTTACTTGTGGAGCATAAGGAATAACATGGAGGACATTAGGAGAAGGAAAGGAAAAGTGAATTGGGGGAAATCAGAGGAGGAGATGAACCATGGAGGCTATGGACTCTGAGAAACAAACTGAGGGTTTTTGAGGGGAGGTTGGTGGGGGGATGGGTGAGCCTGGTGGTAGGTATTGAGGGCATGTTTTGTATGGAGCACTGGGTATGGTACATAAACAACGAATCTTGGAACACTGAAAAAATAAATAAATAAATAATATTCTTTTATATTAATGATTATGTAATTGTTATGTGTAAGAACCTCTTGTAGAACAGGATTGACTGTTATTGAAATATTTCATTAGTTAACGTGTATTCTTTTTTTTTTAAGATTTTATTTGTTTACTTGAAAGACAGAGATCGCAAGTAGGCAGAGAGAGAGGGAGGAAGCAGGCTCCCTGCTGAGAAGAGAGCCGGATGTGGGGCTTGATCCCAGGACTCTGGGATCATGACCTGAGCCAAAGGCAGAGGCTTTAACCCACTGAGCCACCCAGGCGCCCCGTTAACGTGTATTCTTAAAATATTTACACTGAATACTATGATATATGCAAGGTTATCAAGAATAACACAAGAAATCCCCATATCCCTATTACTCAATTTAAGAAATAAAAAATTATTAGCACATTTGCTGTTCCCTGGATATCCATATTTTTTTTGCAAGATGAAAAGCTTCACATAAAGAATAAAAACAACAACAAAATAAAAACAAAAACAAAATAAATTATCATTTATTTTTAAACCTGGCTAAAAGAGTGTGCTGTGTTTTGATCAATTGATTTAGCAGGGCTTCGTCTCTGGAAAAGAAGTAAGAGTGAGATGTAGTTCCTGCATAGGGAAAGGAGAGGAATAAATATTTGAGGCCAACTGTTAGTGTGTGTAGAACATAGAGATACAAAAAGAAGAAATAATCTTGCATTTTAGTTTCACTTAATTGTTGTAGCTTTTGGTTGATTTGGAGATAATGTGAAATAAAAGCACACATACAAATCATCAAATGCTACCTCTTTCAGGTACTAGAATTCATCTTGAAAATAATTTTGAAATATCTAATAATCCTACTTTCTATCCATAAATTGGTTGTAATATTAGTCATATCTCAGGAATTTGATAAGAATCAAATAAGATAGACTTCCAGAAGTAACAAGTAAATTATTTACATGCATTAACAATAAAAGGGGTCCACAATCAACTATGTTTGAGATGAATTATCTTTATCAGATGCTTTAATATGCATTATAAACCTCCAGGGATAATGTGGCAGGATTTTTTCCCCAAAATTATTTATCTATAGAACTTCTTTTTCAAAGAGCATTTCCAGAATTAATAATTTGCTAAAAATCCTTTGGGAACATTGAGTTAGGCATCATAAGTAAAACGACTAAGAAAGCACTTAGTGTACTGCAGTTTTTGTACTCTGTGATTTGTGAACAATGCATATTTTGTGTTAACCATTAAGTTATGTTTTTGAAAAGGTAACAATTGTGCAGATTTATATATTACATGAATTGGAGATTTCAGGAAAGTATTGTGGGCACCAAAGTTCCACCAGAAAAGAGCAGTGGGCTGTGAGACATAGGAATAAAAGTTCTTTTAATCTGAATGTCTCTTAATCTGAGTTTTGAGAAAACTTGCATGAGGAAAAAATATGAAGGCAGGGGCATGGCTCTTCATCAATCAAGAGCTTAGAAACAGAGTTTTAAGAAGGGCTGGATTAAAATAAGGCTAAAAATAGGAAGAAAGGAAGGAAGGAAAGAACAAAGGAAGGAAGGGAGAAAGGAAGGAAGGAAGGAAGGAAAGAAGGAAGGAAATTGTGATCCTTAAAATACAGACAGAGAGATTTTAGGTTAGGAATTATGCAATTGAGGAGAATCAACAAAATATTCCAGAGCAATGGATTTTCCTGTACAGTGTCAGTAATTGTTTTTTCTCTTGAAAGGAGTGAGTCTAGACTCTTTTGTTCTATGTATGAATACTATTTATTTCTGGAAAATTCTCATATATACAGTGAAGTAATAGCTAGGTTTAGAGAGAACAGGAAAATATTATGACAGTTAAGATCAAAGACTAGAGAGAAGACCTTCCAGCTTCTTGAGCAATAATAGTTGTGGGCATAAAACTAAGAATAATACTGATCATACAGAGAGTTCCCTTTGTTAAAATGACAAGATGTTTCATCCTGTTGTCTCTTACAGTCCTCCTTCACTAGGGAAGAATTAGCATCTTTGTTTCCTTATTTATTATGATAGCTCATAAACTAAATATCAAAAGGAAGTGCAATTTATTAGAAGTCACTAATTCCTCAGTACTTCTGTTCTACCTTTACACTAGAATAATGATATTTAATCATTTAATTGTCAAAAACACATTCTGAAATATTAGCACAACACACACACGTACACACACACACACACACACACCCCACCCACTCACCCCCCCACCAAAAAAAAAAAAAAAAAAAAACAGAACAACCAACCCTACACGAGTGTAAACTCTTATTGTAACCAAAATCTAGGTTAAAGAAAAATAGATCCTTGGGGCGCCTGGGTGGCTCAGTGGGTTAAAGCCTTTGCCTTTGGATCGGGTCATGATCCCAGGGTTCTGGGATCGAGCCCCACATCAGGCTCTCTGCTTGCGGAGAGCCTGCTTCCTCCTCTCTCTCCCTGCCTGCCTCTCTGCCTACTTGTGATCTCTGTCTGTCAAATAAATAAATAAAATATAAAAAAAAAAAGAAAAAGAAAAATAGATCCTTAAGCTCTGGCTTTAAAAACTGCTTCTTATTGTTATATGGCTTCATCTGCACCCTATTCTACTATATGCTGCTGAGTGATTTTACAACCTATTTCCCACTCCACTCAGTGTAACTTCAATGAGCATAATTTCATATCTGTTACAACTAGAGTGTTTTGATGAATAAAAAGATATTCTAACAAGAAAAAGAAAAGAAAACCTATGATCCACTTCAAGGAAAGTCTGCCAAATACTATTTAAAATGCTAGCATTTCTCGTCCAGAAATCAATGTAAACTAAAATATAGATGACTTTATTCATGTTCCGTTTAATAAAGTTTCTTAATTCCGCAAGGCAAGAAATCCTGAACTGACATTTAGTTTTGCAGTAAGAGGAAGTAAAGTATTGTGCAGAAGCAAATAAAATACTATTACACCGCACAATTTTATATTCTTCCTCTAAAAGTCTATGAGATAAGTGTCACTGCTAATTGTGCCGCTAATCCTCAGGGGTCAGGAACTGGAGGTTCCTGATGTGACAAGCTATGCACACACCAAGATTAATCATAGGAAATGTTAAATATATCCCATTCTCTTAGAGAGAAAGTAAGAAAAAATCCATTGCTTGTGGATTAGCAGGATTTAAAAATATCTATAAAAATTCAACTGTATGAATATTTTCTGTATTAGCTCAATATAACCAGTGTCATGCTATGGTTGTCAAAGGGAAGAAAAACTGAAAGTGTCTGTAAGTCTTTGCAGTGCAGTAACATGGATGCAGGGATGAGAATCTTCCACACTGAATATTTGAGTTTTATTCCTATGGTCTCTAGTTCAAAATGCTCCAGGTCCACCCAGTGCTTGTGAGAAAAATGAGGATATGCAAAAGGGGTATTTCAAAGGGTGCTCTGGACCCAGTCCTGTGGGGCTGTCCCATTTCTGTCTCTTCAATCTCACTTCAATTTCCTTGCTTCTTTGGAATGATCCCCCACTAAAGCGAGTCCCCTTACCTGCAATAAATGTAAAGCAGTTGCCTTTAGTCCTGCGTTAAGAGAGTTCAAGGCCATGTCCTGACCAAGAATTTGTGAGTAGGAGAGAAATCCTTACCATGCATTTTCTAACTCTGATAGACTCTTTACTTCTGAAATACAATTAGTTCTCCAGCTTAATAATCTTGGTTCTTTGCATCTACCTGCGATATTTTCCAATATAGTAACACTGGTGATGTTCTCTGCTATTTTTTCCATAGACAAGCTCTATCATATATCATATGGACATAGGACAGAACTACAAGGCACACATTTGTTTATCCAATTCCATTGCAGCCCCTTATTAAATTTGCTTCTGTAGTTGTAGGTCTTGTTGCATGGAGTAGCTTCCACAAGTCATCGCACACAATGCTTGTGATAGTTTTTAATTTATTGTATCTCAGCTCCAAATCCACTCATGATTACAAAAAGGGATTTAAAACTTCTAAATGCTCTTCCTTTGTCAGATGGCAAGGTATAAAGCTTTGTCAGTGCAGAGTGATAGAGATAAATACAGGAAACAGAAACTCACATTCATGGTTCTGATGGTTTTTTTTTTTTTTTTTTTGCAAGCTCCTGCAGCACATTAGGCTTTATCAGGGTCCACTCCTACAGTGTGGACAGTTTCCTCCTGCCAGCGCTTGTACACAGGCAGCCTCTTCAGTGCTCAGTTTTTGTAGTACACAGAAGTCAGATGCATCCAGTGACCAGTAGCTTCCCTGGATCCCCACTTCAGCAGTTTCACAGAGTGACTCTAATGTGTCATTATTTTCTATGGTGACCTAGAAGATAAAATTTCAAGTAAGTTCCTCTGTGCAGCAACACAGCTACTTTTCTGCATCCAGTGAGGAGCAGCCATTCATTTGCAAGGTCTAAAATTTAACTCTGGGGGTCCAGAGGTCTCTTCTTAAAGTGCTCTATCTTAGCTCAGGGAGCTGGCTACTCCTTATTATCTGTTATTCTTAAATTCTTTAGAGTTCTTATTACTTCTTCCTAGCCATAATGGTTAATTCTATTTGTGAAGTTGGCTAGATTATGCTAACCAGTTGATTGTCAAACACTGCTCTAGATGTTGTTATATAATTGTTTTTAGAATAATTAACATTTGCATTTAGTTGACTTTAAGTAAAGTAGATTGTGCTCCATAATGGGGGTGGGCTTCATCCAATCAGTTGAAGGTTTAAGAGAAGGCTGTGGTTTCCTGAAGAGGAAGGAATTCTCCCTGAGTTTTCAGTCTTTGAAATAAAACTGCAACATCAACTGTGATGTGAATCTCCAGACCACCAACTTTGCCCTACAGATTTCATTTAGCTGCCTTCACCATTCGATTCCTCAAAATGAATCTTCCCATGTCTTTCTGTCTCTATCTTATTTACTTGTGTCTCGGGAGAACTCTAATAAGTCAGTCCTTCATTAATCAAATCCCTTGTCTGAATTAATAATTTCTTATTTTAAGCTTTTCCTATACATATTACTGTGTAGTTTCTGTCTTCTGATTGAACCCAACTAATTCAATGCTCTTGCAGTATTCTGACAGCATATACATTTGTGAGAGAAGTTTCTGGTGACAGAGTTGGGATACTGAAGAATACCATCTAGTATCAGGAAAGTTTCATATGTTTCCTTTATGTACGTTCCTATTTATATTTTTATAGGCTTCTAGTCATCTTGGTTTCAGGTGAGGTGGGTGGTACAGGGAGCAAAAAACCAAATCACTACCTAAACCAACCAGGGACACACATATACTTTAAAAATAGAATTAGAATTATGTGGCTCTTGTTTTTGGCATACATCATTTTCCTGATTTTTATTGTGAATATATTTGGAACTAAAGAGAAGAGATAAAGAAGAGTAATCACTCAGTAATTAGAGAGGACATCTTTTCTAATAATGTAGATGAAGAGAATTATCAAAAGTGGTAGAGCAATAGACGATCAGCTTAGAAATAAGGCTAGAAGAGCTCACAACTGGCAAATACACTAGAAATAGGAAGTAAACTTAAAGGTTTTTTTTTTTTAAGAGGTAATTCTATGAGAAAAATAAGAGTTCCTTCATTCTTTTCTTTTTAAAAAAAGATTTTATTTATTTATTTTAGAGAGACAGAGGGAGAGAGAGGGAGATAGAGGAAGCACAAGCATGGGTGGTGTAGAGGGAGGAGGAGGAGGAAAGGGAGAGAGAATCTCCAGCAAACTCCATGTGGAGCACAGAGCCCAACACAGGGCTTAGTCTTAGGACCATGAGATCATGACCTGAGCTGAAACCAAAAGTCATATGCCCAACTGACTGAGCCACCCAGGCACCCCAAGAGTTCCTTCATTCTTTTCAATCTATATGAATATGCCTTTAGTAACCAGATATTTGGGAATCTTTTTTTTTTTTTTAACACCACCTCTCTTAACTCACTATATCCAATATTTTGCCAAGTTTGGTACCTGTTAGCATAAAAACGTATCTCAAGTCAATTCATTTCTCTCTAATTGTACATACACTATACCAACACTTAAATTATTAGTCAGTTAATTTACTATCATTTCTCTCCTGGATTATTGCATTGGTTTCCTAATATCCTCTCAGATTTAATTATCACCTTTTTCAGCCCAGTCTTTACAATCAGTCCAAGTGATATTTGAAAAGGTCTATAGTATCATGTCACTTTGCAACTTTAAGCTCTTATTCATACCTCTGAAAATGAAAACTAAATTCCTTAACATGAACTTAATTAAGAACAAAAGCAACAGCAAAAACTAGCATTTATTCTACTTTTATCTTAAGTTGGTAGTCTGTATAAATTAAATGATTCATATTTCACAATGACCTTATGCCTTATATTATGTAGACTGTATTATTACTATTATTATTGTTGTTATTATTTCATAAGTGAGAAAAATAGACATAAGAAGATTGAACAATTTGCTCCACAACTGATGACTGGTATGATCAGAATTCAAACACAGCTTATCTAATTCCAGAATTGACAATATTAATCTACATGCTTTGCCCAAGCTGTTGCTCACTATAATTTTCCATAGGTTTCTTATGCAGTATTCCTTATGTTCTAACCACACTGGTATTTTTAATGTTTCTACAATGTATCAAACTCCTTTCCTGTTCAGGCTTTCCCACTTGCTGTTTCATCTTCTTAGTATGCTTTTCCTCCCACTGTCCACATGATTATTTTTACTCATCTTTTAGGACTAAATTTAAATGGCACTCCTCTAGGAAATGTACAGATCACTGTCCAATCTAAAAAGGTCCTATATTTTTTAATGTATTATACTTATAATTAAAAGTGTATATATTTTTCTCCATTTGATTAATCTCTCTTTTCTCTAGTAAAATATATAAGGGTGAGGATTAAATCTGTTTTGTTCACCAAAAGACTTCCAGTGCCAAGCAATAAATAGTTTGTGAATGACTGAATAAGTGAGGGGTGGAGGCAGAATGCTCGATAGGAACCTGAAGGGGTTCCCATCTGGCAACTTCTGTTATTTCTGAATACAGGACCTTTTGCTCAGTGAGGAACAGGAAAGAGTTGGGTGTGTGAGAAACATGAGAATATTTAATATGCTGTTGCATAAGGTGAACAATGAATATGGAGTGTTTTAACAATCTGTCCCATGGTATAAATATTTTTAAGCATCATTCATTTGTGGTAGTATGAGGGAAAAAAAAAAAACAGATGACAAACAGAGTGTAGTCATATTTGGGTTTCAGATACATGGTCAAGAAGAAAAAACAGAGGTCAAGAAGCAACCCTGAATGGTGGAGCATTAGAATGGATACCAGGTATTGGGTTGGAATGTGGGTGTTAAGACAAAATGGCCTTATGTTTCAATCATGTTATGAAACAGTTGTAATCAGGATGATTAGGTAAATAGGAAAGAGAAATCTTGTGGTAGGAGTGCTCATGAAATCAGAGGAGTTCTACTAGAAGCAGGTGGCTGTGGTACAATGGAGATGGTCACTGGAGATAAGGAGGTCAAGGAACTGAAAGTCCAGTGTGTATGTAGTGAGTGGGCCATGTTGAGGATGAAACCTCTCAGGATAAAGAGAGAAGCTGAGGTGGAGATAAACCCCGAGATAAAATAATTTTTCCAATAATTCAATGGAACAGTGTGGCATCAATAAGCAATTAAGTCATCAGTCTCAGCTCTGAGTCATGAGGATATGAAAATACACCATCCAGATTTTCATAGAGTTATACAAGAAATAGTCTGCGAGGTAAATATAAATTCTGATTTTGGCAAAGAGATGGAAATGTTCTCTGAGAGATGTCAAGGATGTAAGTAGTTTGACTAATTAGAATATAAGAGTTTTGGAGAGCAGGGTGGTAGATTTGGGGAGAGAATGGAGAAAATGGCAGGTGAGTATCATAAAGGGTAGAGAGTTATGAAGATAACACAGAAGAAAACAGTGGAAGGGATGGAGCTTTATACTTTGTTCATTTCTTTTAGGAAAACATATGATAGGCAGGGTGAATTTCATCTTGATATTCTAGTGTACCATTATGATCCACTGAACCTTTCATGATATATATAGCTCTAGAATAGAATGTAAGTTCTTGAAGTTGTGATATAAGAGCAACTATTGCTTTGTTCATAAGCATAGACAATGGCAGCTTCCATATCTATCCAGGGACCTGTACTTAGAATGTGGGGGAGGGAGCACGAGGACAAATAGTCATAAATGCATCAAACTGGTACTCAGTGTAGTTTGGTTGCACTTTTACCATGCCTGAAATAGTAGGACACTCTCCTTATCTTTCTCATTATCTGCCAAGCTTAAAGTCTATATGGTCTCTAAATATAAATATTAAAGGTTTTTGAAAGTTAGTGATTTTTAAAAATTTCTCACTTCAAAAGTCATTATTACTTTTCTTGTATAAAATATCACAAATGTTCCTGTTTTATCGTGTATCAATAACAATGTCCAGCCTTTATAAAGCATAATAAATCTATACCTACAAAGTTATGATCACTTTTTCACTCTCCTCTTCATTTTTTCCCTGTAGCTCATCTCAGGCCTATCTGCTACATCACACCTTTCATAGAAAAAGTGTTTGCGGGTGCATAAGTGGCTCAGTAGATTAAGTGTCCAACTCTTGATTTCAGCTAGAGCCATGATCTCAGGCTCCTGAGATTGAGTACCCCCCTTCAACAGGCTCCATACTCAGTGGGGAGTCTGCTAGAGATTCTCTCTCTCCTTCTGCCCCTCCCCTCACTGCACTCACTCTCTTTCCCTCTCTCTCTCTCTCTCTCTCTCCAAATAAATAAATAAATAAATAATTAAAAGAAAGAAAAAATGCTTCAACTTTTTCTCCATATTGAAACCACTTTTCCTATCACTTAAATTCCAAACCAAGTTTTCCTTAGAATCCTTTCCTAGCATCCCAAATAAGATGTACCCAAATACACCATATGATTGGCTTAAGACAATTGCTACCATAGCCAAATTTTTACCTTTTGTTGTTTTGTAATCTGTATAGAACATCTCTTTTATCTTCTGTCCAAATATTGAGTTAAGTTTAACAGTCAATCCAATTAAATCAATATAATTACGTCAAGACATATATGATGGGTATACACTATTATTTGATGAAAACTGCATGAAATAATAAGTTTGTAGATAGAAGTATCTATCTGTATGCATATATGTTAAAAATAAACATGTTAATTTTGAATATTTATATAGTTGAAAAATTATGACATAATCCATTTATGATAACACTAAATAATAAATTTATGATAAAATATTAAATTTTACTGTGGCACACACAATATGATATCACCTAATTGAAGTCTGCTAAAAACTTTTAACTCAATTTCTCAATATGAGTTATTCATGAATACAAAAATTAGTTTTATTTGCAGAAATAAAGGAGAAGGCAGAAGCAGAAAAACATGGAGGGAGTAAAGAAGGAACAGATGGAAACAAAATATAAGGAAAAAGAGGAACAAGTGGAAGAACTTGAATGTCTCTCAGTAAATGACACATTTTCACAATATGAATAATAGAAATAAAGAAAATATGATTAACTAAAATAAAGCATAGCTAAATACTAGCATGTTTCCAAAACTAGTGTGCCCAAATATTAACAGTTACAGAAAAGAGGTGGTGTAGCACAGAATTCTATGCGAAAGACTACCACAGAACTTATACAAAAAGATGCATCTGTAACTTACTATTTAAGTCCAAATTTTGGGTACAATTCATATACATTCAAGTTATAAGTTGTTCATTAATAATTATTTTAGAAGTATGGTCCATAAAAACAAGGAAAATATTACTGCCCATAGTGTTCAGCAGCATTTCATCTTCATGATGACTCAAGAATTCCCAAAGCTTTTCGTGTCTTACAAGTGAATAAATAAAACCCTTTCCCCAAGTGTTGGGAAGCCCCAAACAAATCCTGTATTATTAAATGAAAGATTCCACCTTTCTTCATTTTATCTTTAAGAATCTAATACACAATGGAAACAAAAGTCACAATGCTTGCTGCCTCCTATTCTATATATATTACCAACATAAACCCACCCAGGACACATCCATCAACACTTGTGCTATGTATTTCCTTGCCAAATTATAGAGACTTTGCCTTAATACATTTTTAGTAAATTAATGGTGAATTGGGGGTCATTCATGTTTATTACTCTCTAGCTTTACAGATTCCTGTTATGTCAGTTCTAAAATACCTTAAGAGATCACCTTCTCCTATCATTTCAATGGGATGTAGAGAAGTGAAATTAAGAAATCGAGTAATTTATTCAAAATTCCACAGATATTCTGTGAAATAGGAGTAAAATTTACAATTAAAGACTTTCTCCCCATCTGTCAAAGTATTTCTATTTTAACCATCACATCTAGAGGCAATGAATGCCCTTCTCCTTGTGCTCTAACTCAAAGAAATGAATTTACTGTTAGAAATGTGAGGCCAGATGGAAAGAGAAGGTGGTTATAACAAGCTGGAGAAGATAGTGTCAGTAATTTCTTACACTACGTCTCAGATTCCAGGATGCCTAAGGAATGAACCAGGGTGGACCAGGATAATATGATAAATGAGATGAAGTTATAACGGAACATTGATTCTCTTGCAAGCTGGCTGGTGGATTCTGTATATGTGTCCTTTTAAATGACCCAGAGTTGGTAATCCTTTGTCCACCCATCTTTAAACTCAACTTAAAGAGCCTTCACATTTCACAAGCAACTACTGAGAGACAGTAAGCACCTGGCATTAATTATTTCCTAGAAACTGGAATGACTTTCAGGAGACTGTAGGAGGACAAGCTTGCCTAGACAGCACATTGTCTAAGGGTACTAGGCCCTCTAGTGGACTGGAAAAAAATTTTTTGAAACATTCAAACTGATCTTTTCCTAGTGAGAAGTTTATAATGATATTGTCAAAGAAGTTTAATTTTCATAGACTTTAATAATCTTCTTGATTTATACTTTTAAACTTATACCTGTACTCTCAACAGATTTGCCTAGATCCTCTACTTCCTAAACTTTCTGCCTTGGAATTATAAACCATGTTTCTGGACCCTACATTTTCTATCTTGGACTAGAGGCCAAGCTGAGGAAAGTTATTAACTCCTCTCAGTCTCAAATTTGTCATCTGTAACATGAGCATGTGAACCGCCACATACAGAACTGCTGTGAAGATATAATGAATTTAATGAAATAAATGTATAAAGTTCTTAGCATCATGGGTGGTACATTGTGAAAAACGATGTAAGTAGAACCATTTTTAAATAAAACCAGAGTAGCCATATCACAGGAACTGCCTTGCACATTGTGTTTTCTAAACTTTTAATTGGGCCAAACTACTAACATTTCAGTAAATCAGAAAGAACAAGAAACTCCTGTTTGAAAAGACTGATAAAGGTGAACTTTGGCCTAGGGACCACAGCCTGGCCAATCAATAAAGCGCAAATCTAACTCTGCTTTTCAGTTCCAATGAACTCTTAAACACAACTTATCAAATCATCTTTTCCTTCCCCCCCAGGAAAATTCTGAGTCCACCTCCTATTATTGGCATACGATGGGTTTCTACCTAAATCTGTGTACTCCAAATGTAATTCTTTGATTCCCCCCAAATTTTTTGCCATTTGAACTTGTCTCTTGTTTTGGGGATGACAACACATTTCATACCCAACACATTTTATCTAATAATTGCATGTCATCTTAGTTCTTTCTGGCATTCAGCCCCCAGAAGAGTGTTTAACATATACTAGACCCTGGTTTCATGTGTACTAAGTAAATGGATATGCCTTTGATATATTTCTCCCAACAAGTAAGCTTATGTAATTTCTAAAAATAGTTCTTTTATGTGGCAATCTCTTTTTGTGATGAACCCTAAACTAAAAAACAAACAAACAAACAAAAATCTGTTAGCAGTCTTTAAGAACAGGAACATTGTTTAAAAATTATTTGCATTATAACAATGTAGTAGTTTGATTAGACGTCTCATTATTTCATTGCCTATCATGAAAAGAATTCCAAGAGTTGAATTCTTTTCTCAAAAGGTAACAAACTGGGACGCCTGGGTGGCTCAGTGGGTTAAGCCGCTGCCTTTGGCTCAGGTCATGATTCCAGCGTCTTGGGATCGAGTCCCACATCGGGCTCCTTGCTCAGCAGGGAGCCTGCTTCTCCCTCTGCCTCTGCTTGTGCTCACTCTCGCGCTCTCTCTCTCTCTCTCTGACAAATAAATAAATAAAATCTTTAAAAAAAAAAAAAAAGGTAACAAACTCCACAGGAGAATGTATTGTAAATATGTGTGTGTGTGTGTGTGTGTGTGTGTGTGTTTGCACAAATATTATATGACTTGGTTTAAATACTATTATTTTTAGCCATTTCTTACTTGGAAATCACTAAATATCATTTTTATCATGTTACCTAAATGTTAATTTTTTAAAGTTAATTTTTGGGATTGTCTCATTCTATGTTTGCTTTAGCCAACTGCTCAACTTACTTTTTATTGCTTTTAAAAGCCTGTTTGGCATATGTCCATGCTTAGAGCTTTAGTTCTGTTGAAATATGCATTCACAATTTTATATGCTTATTTGAATTTTACCATAACATGGAAATCTATACTTTGAATTATTTTAACTAAATCATGTTCTTTCATCCCTACAATCTATTAGTTTAAGCAGATTGTAAGTTCCAACTTAATTGATTTTAGTCTTTTTGATACTTGTTTTTTATCTTCACATAAGAAATTGCATTGATGGAACTACAATTCAGAAAATTTATTATTTTTTATTCCCTCATTTCCCTCTTTTAACTGATGAAATTAGAAAATTACTAAAATTGTAACAAAAAATCTGTAACATTCCCATTTTATATTCTATTCAGAAATACTTAATTTCTAGCATGTATTTTATTAGTTTTAACATAGAATACTCATCTATTTGGTATTATGACCTTTAAAAAGGGAAAAGAGACCAAATTATATTTGATAGAGGTAACAATACTAATCCTTGACACTGACTACCTATCTAGGTACTTTTTAAAACACTATTAAATTTAAGAGCTATTTTAATTAAAGATATACAAAAAGTCTAAATTCTATTTGCTTGAATGTAACAAATAACTTCTTTTAAAAGTTATATAGTAAAAGAATTCTTATTTCCTGCTGTCAGTCCTATCCTGTAAGGAAGTAAATAGACAAAAGGTAAAAATTCTATTGTTGCCATCTCAATTTGCTTCACAGAGTTCACTCATCTGGCATTATAAGGGAGTTACACAAATTAAGCATGATTGTGGTATGTTAGTCTTATAATTAGTACTTTCTAAATCTATTCACAAGAGGCAACCACCTAGTGTTCTTAGTCACATCTGATCTACAAAGCAAGAAATTTGCATGTGGTAAATGGCAGTACCTTCCAAAAAGCAGTTAATCATTAAAGGGGAAAAAGCCTCTTGGCATTTATTGTTCACAGCAAAAGAGAAAGGTATTAACATGGCTGTAATTTTCAATTCTAAAAGAATTTCTTCAAGTTGAACATAGATTAGTGCCCAAATTCCATTAAGAGTTTATAACTTTCTGTTAGAGACTGGAGCTCTTATACAAACTGATAATATTTTTGTGCTAAAAATACGGGTCAGGTAACATTTTGAGGTATGAAGAGGCAATCAGTAATTTAAAAACTAAATTACTGTTTTTACATTGCAGAAAAATAAGAGAACTTCTGTGTTGGTAACTGGTTAGTAGCTGAAGAGTTCACTGATAGGTTGTCTGTAGTTCTCTCTGCCTCTAGTTGCCTAAGAAGTGGTTGTCATGGATGACCTTACTCTCTGAGTAAAGGAGAAGCCATTATAGCAGCCTAGGCAAGTAATCCCTGTATCCATAGCAGGAACTGAAAGAAATGGAGAACTTGGCATCGGCCTAGGCCTACCTATTAGCCATGAGTAACACCAAGAGCATCAAACAACCTGTATTAAAGCAGCTAAATTAATTGTTAGCCTATTGACTTGTAAAATTAAAATCGTAAAAGACAGGGGCATGAATACCCATGAGAATTGGAAGGAGATGTAAACCCCTCTCTAACAGCAAGTGATGTCTTGACAGAAAATCGAATCTGATTAATTTTCACTTTCCCAAATTTCAGAGTTTGGGTCATTTTCAATTGTATTGTTATCAGGTCCAATTCTTTTATTTTTCCCCTAATTTTCCTTCGCCACCTTCTTCTTTTTTAATTTTTCCATTATTTCTAATTCCTTCCCTTACTCAAATTTCTACATTTTTAACTAAGTAGTATTAGTGATGGGTTTTAAGATATGCTACTATGTGCATTTGACTCTCTGGTAAAAATCAAGCACATTTAAATAAGTCTTGACCCCCAGAGTAATATGTATCAAGCTCAGGATGGACACAAGGAAAGAAAATGGTGGAGATTTCTAAACCAATTTATCAAGGACACTACTCTGTCTTAAAAATAATTATACTAAAATCAAGATGTCCTTCCTTCTCCAAAAGGCTTTTTGTAAAAATGCCTTAAAAGCTTGTTCAAATGTAAGAAGTAACATAAATGCATTTTTTGTCACTAATATTGTTATTAATATGCCCCTTGTTGCTAGCTAGATGTGTGTTTTTCTCTCTTTTACGATGCTCCACTTACACATTTTTCTACACCATAATTTCAGCCAATTTATAAATAAGGGCAATGGAAAATAATGTCTGTATTCTTTTCTATTATCATTGCAACTATTCAAGAAAAGAAGAAAGAAAAAACACAAACTCGGAACAAAGTGTTCATTAGGAAGAGCCCTGGACTTAAGTATAGAAGTAAAATGCTGAGTGAGTTTTGTATTTTAGAACATGAACTCTGTTCTTTGCAACATTTAAATTTATTTGTAAAATAGGGATGATACCTAACTCAAATTGCCATGGGGCATGTTATATATGATGATTTTTAAACTATTTTACACATATAGAATGAACTGCATAAATAGCAATAAAACATGAACCTATCAACAATTTTTATTTTATAACTACATACACACTTATACCTAGTCAATGTATTTTTTAGACAATTGCCCAGGAACCTTTTGGTTATGTTATTGGACAGTTGACATCCAACAATTTTAAGTGTATTTTCCAAGCACTGAATATACATTTGCTTTCAAAGTCAGTAAATATATTTTTTTCTATATTTTAAAGCACACACACACATACATTGAAATTTCAGAAGGAAAGTATTACTCTAGATGTCTTAAAAACACATTATGTCAAAGAGTGGTTAAATAAAATGCAATATAATAAAGGTAACTTTAACCTGGGTAAGAAATCTAGAAAATTTAACATCATCAAAAGAAAAGTATATTTGAAATTCGTTTCATAATAGGAATTATCATCTTGTTTTAACTCTTATTTTTCTTTATACTACAGGCTAGTATAAAGTATGCATGGTATGCATGGCACACACTGATTTTTTTTCTCTAGTGGCACCTGGTTTCACAATAAATGATTTTCAAGAAGAAATATTTTTTCTATAATATATTCAGATTATCTTTCTGAGTTTTTAAAACAAACTCATACGGTTTACTGGATTAGATAAAAATTATATGCAAGTGTTTAAACTTTTAAAGCTGGCTTTTATTGGAACTTAAAAAATAAAAAAGGATAATAAATTACATAGAAATAGAAAAAATTGGCATCTGTTCTTGAAACTAAGAATGGCAGTTTTAGGGGAGGAGTCAAGATGGCAGAGAAGTAGCAGGCTGGGACTAATTCAGGTAGTGGGAGATCAGCTAGATAGCTTATCTAAAGATTGCAAACACCTACAAATCCAACGGGAGATCGAAGAGAAGAACAGCAATTCTAGAAACAAAAAATCAACCACTTTCTGAAAGGTAGGACTGGCAGAGAAGTGAATCCAAAGCGACAGGGAGATAGACCACGGGGGGAGGGGCCAGCTACCGGCAAGCAGCAGAGCAACGGAGCACAAAATCAGGACTTTCAAAAGTCTGTTCCGCTGAGGGACATCGCTCCAGAGGCTTAATCGGGGTGAAGCCCACGCGGGGTTAGCATGGCCTCAGGTCCTGCAGGGTCACAGAAGGATCGGGGGTGTCGGAGTGTTGCAGAGCTTACAGGTATTAGAACAGGGAAGCCGGCTACAGAGATAGAGCCGAGGAGTGAACTCACAGCTTGGGGTTACCTTGAACTGGTCGCAGGCTCGGTCAACTCAGAATGCGGCCGGAGGCCAGGGAGACGGGTGTAATTGGGCGCTGTTCTCTGAGGGCGCACTGAGGAGTGGGGTCCCGGGCTCTCGGCTCTTCCGGACCAGAGACTGGGAAGCTGCCATCTTCATTCCTGTCCTCCAGAACGCTACGGAAAGCGCTCAGGGACAAAAGCTCCAGAAAGCAAACCAGAGCAGATTACTCAGCCCAGCCCCTGGTAAGGGTGGTGCAACTCCTCCTGGGGCAAAGACACTTGAGAATCACTACAACAGGCCCCTCCCACAGAAGAGCAACAAGAAATCCAGCCAGGACCAAGTTTACCTACCAAGGAGTGCAGTTTCAATACAAAGGAGAGCAGCAGAATTCCAGAGGAGGAGAAAGCAAAGCACGGAACTCATGGCTTTCTCCCCATGATTCTTTAGCCTTGCAGTTAATTTAATTTTTTTTTCTTTTTCAATTTTTTTTCTCTTTGTCTGCTAAATTTTTTTTAACTTTTACCCTTTTCTTTTTTAACGTTTTTTAACTAGTTTATCTAATATATATATTTTTTTTCCTTTTTATATTTTTTCTTTATTCATTTTCTTTTTTAATTGTTTCTTTTTTTTTCTTTCTTTCTGAACTTCTTTTTATCCCCTTTCTCCCCCCTCATGATTTGGGATCTCTTCTGATTTGGTTAAAGCATATTTTCCTGGGGTTGTTGCCACTCTTTTAGTATTTTACTTGCTCCTTCATATACTCTTATCTGGACAAAATAACAAGGCGGAAAAATTCACCACAAAAAAAAAAAAAAAAGAAGAACAAGAGACAGAACCAAAGGCTAGGGACCTAATCAATACAGACATTGGTAATATGTCAGATCTAGAGTTCAGAATGATGATTCTCAAGTTTCTAGCCGGGCTCGAGAAAGGCATGGAAGATATTAGAGAAACCCTCTTGGGAGATATAAAAGCCCTTTCTGGAGAAATAAAAGAACTAAAATCTAACCAAGTTCAAATCAAAAAAGCTATTAATGAGGTGCAATGAAAAAAGGAGGCTCTCACTGCTAGGATAAATGAGGTAGAAGAAAGAATTAGCAATATAGAAGACCAAATGACAGAGAATAAAGAAGCTGAGCAAAAGAGGGACAAACAGCTACTGGACCACGAGGGGAGAATTCGAGAGATAAGTGACACCATAAGACGAAACAACATTAGAATAATTGGGATTCCAGAAGAAGAAGAAAGAGAGAGGGGAGCAGAAGGGTATTGCAGAGAATTATTGGAGAGAATTTCCCCAATATGGCAAAGGGAACAAGCATCAAAATCCAGGAGGTTCAGAGAACCCCCCTCAAAATCAATAAGAATAGGTCCACACCCCGCCACCTAATAGTAAAATTTACAAGTCTTAGTGACAAAGAGAAAATCCTGAAAGCAGCCCGGGAAAAGAAGTCTGTAACATACAATGGTAAAAATATTAGATTGGCAGCAGACTTATCCACAGAGACCTGGCAGGCCAGAAAGAGCTGGCATGATATATTCAGAGCACTAAACAAGAAAAACATGCAGCCAAGAATACTACATCCAGCTAGGCTATCATTGAAAATAGAAGGAGAGATTAAAAGCTTCCAGGACAAACAAAAACTGAAAGGATTTGCAAACACCAAACCAGCTCTACAGGAAATATTGAAAGGGGTCCTCTAAGCAAAGAGAGACCCTAAAAGTAGTGGATCAGAAAGGAACAGAGACAGTATACAATAACAGGCACCTTACAAGCAATAGAATGGCACTAAATTCATATCTCTCAATAGTTACCCTGAATGTTAATGGGCTAAATGCCCCAATCAAAAGACACAGGGTATCAGAATGGATAAAAAAACAAAACCCATCTATATGTTGCCTACAAGAAACTCATTTTAAAACCGAAGACACCTCCAGATTTAAAGTGAGGGGGAGGAAAAGAATTTACCATGCTAATGGACACCAGAAGAAAGCAGGAGTGGCAATCCTTATATCAGATCAATTAGATTTTAAGCCAAAGACTATAATAAGAGATGAGGAAGGACACTATATCATACTCAAAGGATCTGTCCAACAAGAAGATCTAACAATTTTAAATATCTATGCCCCTAACGTGGGAGCAGCCAACTATATAAACCAATTAATAACAAAATCAAAGAAACACATCATCAATAATACAATAATAGTAGGGGCCTTTAACACTCCCCTCACTGAAATGGACAGAATATCCAAGCAAAAGATCAACAAGGAAATCAAGGCCTTAAATGATACACTGGAGCAGATGGACATCACAGATATATTCAGAACATTTCATCCCAAAGCAACAGAATATACATTCTTCTCTAGTGCACATGGAACATTCTCCAGAATAGATCACATCCTGGGTCCTAAATCAGGTCTCAATCAGTATCAAAAGATTGGGATCATTCCCTGCATATTTTCAGACCACAAGGCTCTGAAGCTAGAACTCAATCACAAGAGGAAATTTGGAAAGAACCCAAATACATGGAGACTAAACAGCATCCTTCTAAAGAATGAATGGGTCAACCAGGAAATTAAAGAATTGAAAAAATTCATGGAAACAAATGATAATGAAAACACAACGGTTCAAAATCTGTGGGACACAAAAAAGGCACTCCTGAGAGGAAAATATATAGCAGTACAAGCCTTTCTCAAGAAGCAAGAAAGGTCTCAGGTACACAACCTAACCCTACACCTAAAGGAGCTGGAGAGAGAACAAGAAAGAAACCCTAAACCCAGCAGGAGAAGAGAAATCATAAAGATCAGAGCAGAAATCAATGAAATAGAAACCAAAAAAACAATAGAACAAATCAACGAAACTAGGAGCTGGTTCTTTGAAAGAATTAATAAGATTGATAAACCCCTGGCCAGACTTATCAAAAAGAAAAGAGAAAGGACCCAAATAAATAAAATCATGAATGAAAGAGGAGAGATCACAACTAACACCAAAGAAATACAGACAATTATAAGAACATACTATGAGCAACTCTATGCCAGCAAATTTGACAATCTGGAAGAAATGGATGCATTCCTAGAGACATATAAACAACCACAACTGAACCAGGAAGAAATAGAAAGCCTGAACAAACCCATAACCAGTAAGGAGATTGAAACAGTCATCAAACATCTCCAAACAAACAAAAGCCCAGGGCCAGACGGCTTCCCGGGGGAATTCTACCAAACATTTAAAGAAGAACTAATTCCTATTCTCCTGAAACTGTTCCATAAAATAGAAATGGAAGGAAAACTTCCAAACTCATTTTATGAGGCCAGCATCACCCTGATCCCAAAACCAGACAAGGATCCCATTAAAAAAGAGAACTACAGACCAATATCCTTGATGAACACAGATGCAAAAATTCTCGCCAAAATACTAGCCAATAGGATTCAACAGTACATTAAAAGGATTATTCACCACGACCAAGTGGGATTTATTCCAGGGCTGCAAGTTTGGTTCAACATCCGCAAATCAATCAATGTGATGCAACACATTAATAAAAGAAAGAACAAGAACCATATGATACTCTCCATAGATGCTGAAAAAGCATTTGACAAAGTACAGCATCCCTTCCTGATCAAAACTCTTCAAAGTGTAGGGATAGAGGGCACATACCTCAATATTATCAAAGCCATCTATGAAAACCCACCGCATATATCATTCTCAATGGAGAAAAACTGAAAGCTTTTCCGCTAAGGTCAGGAACACGGCAGGGAGGTCCGTTATCACCACTGCTATTCAACATAGTACTAGAAGTCCTAGCCTCAGCAATCAGACAACAAAAGGAAATTAAAGGCATCCAAATCGGCAAAGAAGAAGTCAAACTATCACTCTTTGCAGATGATATGATACTATATGTGGAAAACCCAAAAGACTCCACTCCAAAACTGCTAGAACTTGTACAGGAATTCAGTAAAGTGTCAGGATATAAAATCAATGCACAGAAATCAGTTGCATTTCTCTACACCAACAACAAGACAGAAGAAAGAGAAATTAAGGAGTCAATCCCATTTACAATTGCACCCAAAACTATAAGATACCTAGGAATAAACCTAACCAAAGAGGCTAAGAATCTATACTCAGAAAACTATAAAGTACTCATGAAAGAAATTGAGGAAGACACAAAGAAATGGAAAAATGTTCCATGCTCCTGGATTGGAAGAATAAATATTGTGAAAATGTCTATGTTACCTAAAGCAATCTACACATTTAATGCAATTCCTATCAAAGTACCATCCATTTTTTTCAAAGAAATGGAACAAACAATCCTAAAATTTATATGGAACCAGAAAAGACCTCGAATAGCCAAAGGAATATTGAGAAAGAAAGCCAAAGTCGGTGGAATCACAATTCTGGACTTCAAGCTCTATTACAAAGCTGTCATCATCAAGACAGCATGGTACTGGCACAAAAACAGACACATAGATCAATGGAACAGAATAGAGAGCCCAGAAATAGACCCTCAACTCTATGGTCAACTCATTTTCGACAAAGCAGGAAAGAATGTCCAATGGAAAAAAGACAGCCTCTTCAATAAATGGTGTTGGGAAAATTGGATAGCCACATGAAGAAAAATGAAATTGGACCATTTCCTTACACCACACACGAAAATAGACTCAAAATGGATGAAGGACCTCAATGTGAGAAAGGAATCCATCAAAATCCTTGAGGAGAACACAGGCAGAAATGTCTTCGACCTCAGCTACAGCAACATCTTCCTAGGAACATCGCCAAAGGCAAAGGAAGCAAGGGCAAAATGAACTATTGGGATTTCATCAAGATGAAAAGCTTTTGCACAGCAAAGGAAACAGTTAACAAAACCAAAAGACAACTGACAGAATGGGAGAAGATATTTGCAAATGACATATCAGATAAAGGGCTAGTGTCCAAAACCTGTAAAGAACTTAGCAAACTCAACACCCAAAGAACAAATAATCCAATCAAGAAATGGGCAGAAGACATGAACAGACATTTCTGCAAAGAAGACATCCAGATGGCCAACAGACACATGAAAAAGTGCTCCATATCACTCGGCATCAGGGAAATACAAATCATAACAACAATGAGATATCACCTCACACCAGTCAGAATGGCTAAAATTAACAAGTCAGGAAATGACAGATGCTGGCGAGGATACGGAGAAAGGGGAACCCTCCTACACTGTTGGTGGGAATGCAAGCTGGTGCAACCACTCTGGAAAACAGCATGGAGGTTCCTCAAAATGTTGAAAATAGAACTACCCTATGACCCAGCAATTGCACTACTGGGTATTTACCCTAAAGATACAAACATAGTGATCCGAAGGGGCACGTGCACCCGAATGTTTATAGCAGCAATGACTACAATAGCCAAACTATGGAAAGAACCTAGATGTCCATCAACAGATGAATGGATCAAGAAGAAGTGGTATATATACACAATGGAATACTATGCAGCCATCAAAAGAAATGAAATCTTGCCATTTGCGACGACGTGGATGGAATTAGAGGGTATCATGCTTAGTGAAATAAGTCAATCAGAGAAAGACAACTATCATATGATCTCCCTGATATGAGGGAGAGGAGATGCAACATGGGGGGTTAAGGGAATAGGAGAAGAGTAAATGAAACAAGATGGGACTGGGAGGGAGACAAACCATAAGTGACTCTTAATCTCACAAAACAAACTGAGGGTTGATGGGGTGAGGGGGGTTGGGAGAGGGGAGGTGGGGTTATGGACATTGGGGAGGGTATGTGCTATGGTGAGTGCTGTGAAGTGTGTAAACCTGGCGATTCACAGACCTGTACCCCTGGGGATAAAAATATATTATATGTTTATAAAAAATAAAATTAAATAAAAAAGAATGGCAGTTTTATGCTAGATATTTACAAAAATAATAGTGCTAATGTAATACAATTAGCATCAGATTAAAGGAAGGGCTGAACAGAATTTTAACTTACTATAGTAAGCAGAATGGCTATTATTTGGGGAGGTAAGTAAATAATATGACAGAAAAAAAATTGCTAAAATTCTTAACTAGGGAAAGGCCCTCAGTTGCCTTGGTAAGTTTTACCACCTATTGTACTCCAGAGCATCTGGTAACATTTCAGAGAATACACCACTCACCCAGAGATGAGCTTGACTCTACCATCACCTTATACTTGACATAGTTTAAAATATGTTCTAATTCGCTACCCACAAACCACTTGTGACTTTTGAGCACTTAGAAGTGACTAGTTAAAATACACCAAATTTCAAAACAACAATGAAATTGTGTATAAACATAATTTAAAATATTTCATTAATTATTTGTATATGGATTACATTTTGAAATGATAACATTTTGGATATATTAGTTTAAGGAAAATATATCACTAAAATAATTTCACTTGTTTTTTTCTTACTTTTTAAAAAATAACTACTAGACAATTTAAAATTATATATGTGGCTGTCTCTTAGTGTTCACATTATGTTCCTACTGGACAGTGCTTCTTTAAGACAATAGACATAATGTCATGATTCTAATTAGCTCATGACAGGAAAACAATGTCATATAGAAAACCAGAAGTGAGGGCACTATATCCAAGATGGTGCTAAAATGTCCTAATGATGCAGAAAACAAACAAGCGTAGGATGCTGACAATGTAACACTGCTATATGTGAGCATTTCAAACCCTATATGGGTGTTAAAGATTCAAGAGAGAAAACAACAGAATTTCTGAGAGATCTAATCTAATTTCTACTATTACATGAGTGTACAATTCCCTTTATAAGTGTGAAGAAGCAGAGTAATCATGAAGCATATGAAAATATACAGCAATTCAAAAGAGGAGAATATGGGGAAGGACCAAATCAAATCTTCTTATGAAATAAAATCTCTGCATTCAATAACAAGAAGGAACTCTTTATCTTATAGCTCGAAAATCCAGAGACAAAGACAAAAAGTAGACCAGGACAAACTATGTCAAGATAAAAATATTAAAAACTAGTATGCCAAGTACAGTGGAGGGAAGGATGAATTTATAAAGGCACTAATAATGCTTACGCTTCAAGGATTCTTGCCAAGATTCTTTTCTATGCTTGGGGAGATGCTTTGTAATTTTTTTTTTTTAATTTACTTATTTATTTGAGAGAGAGAGAAAGAGAGAGAGAGCATGTGTGAATGGCAGGGGGATGTTGAGGAAGAGGGAGAGGGAGAAAATCTCAAGCAGACTCCCCACTGAGTGTGGAGTCTGAGGCAGAGCTCAGTCTGAGGATCTTGAGATAATTACCTGAGGCAAAATCAAGAGCAGGATGCTTAACTGACTGAGTCACACAGGTGTCCCAATGCTTTGTAATTTTGTATTTGTGACTTATATTTATTTATATATTAATTTATTTTCTTTTCTTATTTTAAAGATATTATTTATTTATTTGAAAGGGGGAGAGAATATGCAAGCCAGGGAGGGACAAAGGGAGAGGGAGAAGCAGGCTCCCTGCTGAGCAGGGAGCCTGATGCAGGGTTGATTCTCAGGACCTCAGGATCATTATCTGAGCTGAAGGTAGATGCTTAGCTGATTGAGCCACCCAGGTGGCCCTATTGATTTATTTTCTTAAAGAGGATCTCTAATTGTATAAATTTTAGGATCTACAAAGTTTTTTGAGCTCCTGATACACTGAGGAACTGATAGTTCACTATAATCACTCATATATTTATCCACAAATTGTCTCAAAACACCTGATATGTGCCTGACATTTTTGAGAAATGTGGTGATCCTATATATTGCTGTCCTAATGAAGCATGTTTTTCCAGACACAGAAAACAGATGACATGTTATGATTGGTTAATATAGACTGACAAACAATGAGGGAAAGGTATTAGAAAGAACCTATTCACCTAATATATAGGCATATTTCTTCTTTCTAATTGGTTATCAAGATAAAACACAAAAATAAGTCCAGATGACAATCTGAAAAATGAATATGCTGATTTTCATTTGCACATATAGATGTAAACACACATATGTATACACACACATGCATATGCATAAAGTATACATATTATTTGGGGGTATGCATAGTTTTTGTTTTCTTCATTGCACTTTGCTATGTTTTCAATTTCTAGAATAAATAGTTATTACACTTTAAACAAATAAAATAAATAGAATTAAAACTTTAAGTTTTCCTTATAACAAAAGTTTTTGGTTTCTTTTCCCCTTCAAAATCTCCTAGTATGGAAATATTATAAATTTGTTATTATTGATTGCATTTGCATTGATACATAAGCAGAATTTCATAGATCATATCACAGTTTAGAAATGGCCAGAATTCAACAGAATTCTTCACATACACTAACAATTTCCTGGCCAACTGGGAACAATAGATGTGAGGAAAGATCAGGGTGTTGCTTCTCTGTTTCTCTATTTGACTCTCTAAGTTGTTTCCTGCCACACTTGCCAGTCCACCTTCTTTTCTTTTTAACCTAGGAAGGTAACATTATTTACCTTAGGAGAGGGACTTCTACAGAAAACAGATGAGAAAAAATATAACTGTAGATATCAATGAGTTGATGCATAAAAGTAGATGAGTAGGTAAGTATATACATTGAGTATTTTTGCGTTACTAAGCAGAATTAAAAAAGGGGTAGACAGAGTGAACACATGCTTAATAACAGGTATCATGAAGCAAAGGGCATACACAAATGTTATTACATAATGAGTAATAGTAGCAAAAGCAAACAATGTTTTGGGAATCATTTATATTCATTCTTTAGAATCAATGAATGAAGAAAACTGATATGAAAGTAGCAATCAATTGAAATTGTGCTTCTTTGGTTAAAATGATTTTGGTATGCTGACAGTGAACCCCATTTTCAGGTATTGGTCTGATTTGTGGCTACCTATAAAATGATTGTCATATCCAAAGTTCAGAATCAATAATTTATGAATAGATACTGTGTGCTGCCAGAACTATTGTTTTTTGTTGGCAAGTATTCCATGTGGTCTGTATGGGGGGTCACCAGGTATCTTTCCACACTCAAAATTACCCCTCTTGATAGTTACCAAATAACCTGATATTCTATTAGTGGAAATTTTTTCCTATGGAGTTAAGTATTTCAATGCTAATATAAAGAAGAGGTCAAAGGTAAAACTTCTGTCCATATTTAATACATTATTGAATCACATCAGATACATTACAAATGGCAGATAGCCAAGAGAAAGAAGTGACTTGGAATAAAATTTATAGTAGATAAGCATCGATAGACCACATGTGGAGAGATCCAGAAATGCTTCAACATGATGCCAAGAGTGGGGTAAGGGAAACAAGCAGGGGTAGAATGGGGACTTAACTTTATAAATGAAGATAATGGGAAGAGAAGGAAGTTTTATAAATGGAAAATAAACTTTATCATAGCTAGCAGTAACTGAGATCATTTAGCCTCAAGAAAGGTGACTAGAAATGGATGATTGGTAGAAGTAGAATATAAAGGGCAGTCTGCTAGAAAATAGAGTTGATTAGATGAATCTCTAATGAATATGAGCAGGGTCTATTAAGGTAAGTAACTAAAAATATATAAAATCCAATCTAGGTTTTGGAACTTAGCAGCCCCCTTCTTTATCATGTACCATTTCTTCTTTTTCCATAGACTTCCATGCACACAGTTGCTCTGCTTGTGGGTAGAAGGAGAGTGATTCTTCCTTCCTTTATTTCTGATTCAAGGATGGTCATGAAAAATGAGATATTAAAGCTGCCCATTCTTAGTGGAGGAAACACCTAACGGATCAATTCCTGTTTCCTGTGTGTTTCCTGTTGGGTTCCAGAGAAGCAGATGATGATGAGGTGTTTCTTAGGAATCAACAGCTGCAAGGGAAAGGGGAGCAAACAGATTGAGTAAAGGAAGAAGTCAAAGTGCACCATAGGCTTAATAAACCCTCAGAGACTTGGTGAGGAGCTCTGGAACACAAATCACCCATTAGATTGTCCCACATTAGGGTGAAATGGCTGGGGCCTTTATGCCAGAGGTTAGCAAACTATGATTAACCTGCCATCTACTTATCTATGCCCTGTTAGCTAAGAATGGTTTTTACATTTTGAAATGATAGAAAAAAGATCAAAAGAAGAATAATATTTTTTGAAATGTAAAACTTCATTAGAAATTCAAATTTCAAGGTCTATAAATACAATTTTATTGGAATACAGCCATATTCATCCATAATTTATTATCTCTGGCTACATTTGAGCTACAACAGCAAAGTTGAATAGTTGTGACAGAGACTCTAGCCTGTGTAACCTAAAACATTTACTATCTGTCTCTTTACAGAGAAAGTTTATGAACCCCTCTTATGTTCCTCTGTTAGCCAGTCAGCCCTTGGGTGAGTCAGCCCTCTCTACTGAGGCACACCCTTAGCTGACAGCCAGAAACTGTCTCACGATGTCTCTCCAGAGTAGAGCAGCAAACCCCTTCTTTAAAAGGCTGTGGTGACACATCCCTGGTGTCTATCACAATGCTAATTTCAGCAGATCATATGTTAAATGAAAGCTATTCAAACTAGAAATTGTCACATTTAAAATATAATTCTTTTTGCAGTTTCTTCAACATATTATGTGAAAAGAGATGTTAGGATAGTAGGAGAAAAAAAATACCCCCCGGCAGTTTCAGCAAATGTATACAAACTTCTCATCAATTGTTTTATTATTACACATAACTTGCTGAAAAGGAGGAGTGCTATAGGACATTCCAAATATAAAGTATTGTACTGCCATTATGTAGAAATTAGCCTTGTAATTTTTTCCTGAGCCCCAAGAAGCATCAGTTGTTCCAGTTTTCACTTCCTGATTATTGTTCTCCTTGTTCCTTTGGATACTTTCATGGATTTCATTCTAGAACTTTTCCTATAATAGACTTTGCTTTTGTCATTATTTTCTCTGACAAATCAGACTCAGTTCTTTTTTTCCCCTTAATTTCCATTTTTTGGTCTAATTGCAGTACTTTTCATTCATTCTTACAAAAGACATGAGCTTGAAAGAGGGTTTTCGCTGTTGCTTTAATGGAGACTAATATGCAGTTATCTCATAAGCACTGTCCATTTTAAGAATATTTTTGTTAAATTCCCCATTAGCCCATTTACAAATTGGCCAAAATGACCTCATCCAGTTTGGATTTCAAATCCAGCGATTTCAAGATATTAATTATACTTTAGTTTTTATTCATAGGCCTTATTATGAGTATATTTTTATTTTATTTGTCAGTTTATTAATTTATTGTGTTTCTTTTACTCGAGTATAAAGGCAACAGTTGTTGCCTCACTTACTACAGTATACCTGGCAAATAATGGATATTCAAAAAATATGTGTTGAGTTGAAATAAGTTAGAGATATAAAGTTGGGATTCATTTGCTTATTGATAATATTTGAAGCCTTAGAGTATATAAAATGACCTAAGGAGTACGCTAACAATATAAGCTTGAATCAAATAATATAACAATAATAGGAGGGGGGAAAGGTACAGAAGGAACTGACAGAGCAGAAAGGATCACAGAAAGGAAGGGAGTGTTTTAAAAAATAAATGTTTGTGTGGAATGCTACAGAGACTATACTCCTGATTAATAAAATGATGTAAAAGTTATTTTTAGCGAGAAAGATTTTTAGGGAGACCTCACTCAGAAAAGTGGTGGGAACAGAAGAACAATTAGAATGGGTTCCAGTCGGCGTGGAAGGTGAGGAAATCATTTCAGAATTGATTATCCTTCTAAGGTATATGGTTGTAAAGAGAGGAGCTGGGTTAGGTAGCTGTGGGGGTGGGGTGGGGTATAGGATGACTGGTTAAAAGTCACTTCTACAGAAACTTGCATGTACCTATTAATGCCCTTTTACCTACTTAAACACATATATTTCACACAATCTAGCTAGTACAATTGAGCAAGTTATTAGCATCTGATTTCATTTTTTTTAAAGATTTTATTTATTTATTTGACAGAGAAAGAGAGATCACGAGTAGGCAGAGAGGCAGACAGAGAGAGGGGTAAGCAGGCTCCCCGCCGAGCAGAGAGCCCTATGTGGGGCTCGATCCCAGGACCCTGGGATCATGACCTGAGCTGAAGGCAGAGGCTTTAACCCACTGAGCCACCCAGGCACCCCTTAGCATCTGATTTCAAGTGAAAAGAACTTCATTGTATTTCAAAGGACCACCTATCAATACTTAAGAAATTTAATGGATATTTATAATGGAATTCTCCATAAAAATATGTTATCCTTTAACATTCCCTAGAAACCACAAATAATTAAACAAATGAAAACGTCAACTTTATTCCTGATTAGGCATTAATTTACACTTGTCCTGAAAAACTTTTTCTGTAAAGCTAATATCCATAGGGCATTTTAGAGCAGTACATAGTTCAAAACGTTTTTTCCCTACAATCTAAGAAGATGTAGAATTAATCGACTTTTCATTTTAATTAAAGAAGCAATCTGAAGTGTCAAGTTTTTACTTATAAGGAAATTGTCTTGCTTTGTAGTAATGTCTTCCCAAAGAAGAAGCAAAAATCATCTAATTGCTTCCCATTAACATAACAGCCAAATTTCAGATAAGCCTTTGAAAGAGAATATTATGTGACAGGTGTGTGCACACACGCACATACACACACAAAATCTCAGCACAAATATTAGGAGTGAATATTACTTCTAAATCAGGTAACATTAAGTTACTTGTAGTTCCCCAATGTACATCTAGAATTGACATTTTGTTTTTTGAGAGAACACAGCATGTGTCCTCAGGTTATGAGAGAATTAGAAAAGGAATCCTTCTGCAGTCTAAAAGTAATTTCTCATTACAATATGTAATGATCCTCTTCTTATACTCCATTATTTATGGCTTGACTAAGTAAATTATTGTCTAAACTGGGCACATAGACAGTAAAAAGAAATACTGTTAATTATCATGGCAGAAAAATACAAATAACCTGGGACTTTTCCAGGCAATCACCTTAAGTATGCTCGCCAAAATTATTCATGCACCCCTAATATCACTTCTAATACATGAACTATGACAAATTAATTTAACTTTTCTATGGCTTGGTTTTATAGTTTGTAAAACATTCATACCTCTTAGAGTTGTACTGATGATCAAGTCTGATAATTTATTTAAGTAACTTTTAGCATAGTAAAAACTCCCTATATTCCCATATACTTATATATATGTACATACACAATATTTGTACCTAATCCATATTATTTTCTTATTATTTAAGTAGTAAATACTATGAGGGTAGTAGTTTGTGTTAGTGTTGATATTCTGTAACATTGTTCCTAAATTACTGGCAATTTTCTACCACTTTTCTTCTAAATTCTTCAAGATTATTAGGTATGACTCACTCTTTGAAACAAAAAGTATTGATTTTTTTAAATTGTTTTTATTTTATTTTTTATAAACATATAATATATTTTTATCCCCAGAAAAAGTATTGATTTTTTTATGATGTGCCTTCTCTGAAAATTGATAGCCATTTAAAAAAAAAAGCACAGAAATGGTATAACAGAACAAAAGAAGGAATATGAAAGAAAACAAGAAATATCTTGAAAGAATGTTTGCTTATTACCCATTGTACACATTACTAATTTTAGATGAGATATTTGAGAAACATGCGTATTCATTCCACAGATGTGAAAGATGCTTACTGTGGTGTGAATGTTTGTATTCACCCCAAATTCACATGTTGAAAACTTAATGTCCAATGGGATGGTAACAGGAAATGAGGCATCCATATAGTGACTGGGTCATGAAGGAAAGCCACATGAATAGTACAAGTGCCTTAAAAAGGAGGCTCCAGAGAACCAGTTTGCCCCTTCCACCATGTGGGGACACACTGAGAAGTCTACAATCTATAAGAAGACCCTCACCTGCCCATGACACCATGACTTCCCCCTTCCAGCTTCCGGAACTGTGAGAAATAAATGTCTGATGTTTACATACCACCCAGTCTACAGTATTTTCTCATAGCAGCCTAAAAGGACTAAAACAATGTTATGAATGCAAAAATATAGAAGAAGCAATTTTGTTTACAGATATTGATCCTGGACATAATTTTCCATTCTTCCTTGGAGAAGGCTACATGTTACATGACAAAAAAGTTCCACTGTCAAGTAAATGTGAAAAACCTTAAGCACATATAGAAAAACTAAGGTTTGCTTATTTGTTTGGTTTCTCCCATATAATTTCTCAAAATCATTAATACTCACTGTATATTATAAATCTTCAGAGCTGGAGATGTACCATGGACCTTTTTTTCCAAATTAGTTGACTAAAAAACATATTTGGTAAAAATCCTCAATAATTTGCTGTGTCCTAAGGCTCTTGCCATGGGATTACAGTTATTTGTCCAGACTCCAAATTTCTGACTGGGTTCAGGAAATCTAGATCACTGAAATCCTACTCTCTTCTTGTCTTTTGTAGATATGGAAGGTCTAACTCCTTCAATTTCTTATTTTAAAATTTATTAAAATATTCAGTTTTATCCTTCTTTACCCTTACATCATGACTGAAAATATCCAATCACAGCTGATATTCTTTGTTAATGATATCTACAACTAGGAAAAGCACTCAATATATTGGCTATTGCATCAGCTTCTAGAAAAAAAAATGTAGGGCTATATGGTATTTTCTTTTGCAGAACTTGTTTAAGTCATCATAGGTCTAACCTTCAGAACATGAAATGCCCAAATAAAGCTTCTCAGAGGAACTATTTGTTTATGTCTTAGATTTTTATTGCTTGGCATTTTCCTAATCTGCTATGTTCTCTTTCATCCTGGAGGAAAGGCAAGGGGATGAGAGGATGAGACTATGTGTTAAGACTCTACAGTATCTCCAGGCCTGCTTTGCAAAGTTTCCACAGTATTGAAAGAGGAAAGAGCAAGTCTTCACTGGTAATTTTTTTAGTAAATAAAGACTTCTTTTCCAGGTATGAACTCTATTCATGGTGCTAAAATTGTCCCATTAGGGCAATTAATCAGAATCTACTGAGTTGCTAAAGCACTAATACTAATTTCTGCCTATTCCAAGATTATTTTTATTACAAAGAAGTCTAGCATTCAAAAGAGTTCTGCTTCCTGGGCTATAAGGCTATTCAACACTCCTCAAATTCTTAGCACCACAGGCTGCAGGAATGGCTCAAGCTCTGCCTAAGTTAAATGTCTGTGAGCATGGCTTAACACAGACACTTTCAATTGTTGGTTATTCTTCAGAAATATTCAAATCTCACCTGCTGCCTGCTCCCCCTACCCCCATATTGTTTCAGGACCTCATACCTGATTCCATGGTGTAGTTGGTCATCCTGTCTCTGGACTTCCTCCCAAATCTGTATTCCTGTATTCCTTCCAAACCTCAAATCCAATCTGTACACTGCAGCAAAATTATAAGCAAAGACCTAATCTTGTACTACTCCCACTTAATTAGGGTGGCTGTTATTTGCAGGGCAACTATTTATTAAAGGTCTGCTTGTCTCCTCTTTCCAGCTTCACTCAGGCTTTTATTTCCTTGCTGTTTAGAAAATCTTAACTCCAGGGGCATCTGGGTGGCTCAGTCGGTTAAGCCTCTGCCTTTGGCTCAGGTCATGATTTCAGGGTCCTAGGATCAAGCCCCACATTGGGAGAGTCCTTGCTCAGCAGGGAGCCTGCTTCCCCCTCTCTCTGTCTGCCTCTCTGCTTACTTGTAATCTCTATCTCTCTGTTAAATAAATAAATAAATAAAATCCTTGGGAAAAAAAAAGAAAAAGAAAACCTTTACTCCAAATCCAATTCAAAAGTCTTTGTGTCCTTTTATTATTTATTCAGCCAAAAATTTTGAGTTCATATAATATACACATATATTTGTTCATTCAATGAATGTTCACTGAACACCTCTTTTACGCCAGGTACTTTTCAAAACACTAGAGATATACCAGGGAATAAAAGGGACAAAATCCCCTGGCTTGATAGAGTCAATAAGTGAGATATATACGTGAAATATATGATATAGTAGAAGGTAATACATTATGTAGATAATATGCAAGGAAAGGGACTAGAGAGTACCAGAAAGTGTGTAAAGGGTTGGCTTAATTTTAAATAAACTGGTTAAGATAAGCATCCCTGAGGAGCTAATATTTCAGCAAGTATATGTGGGTTGTGTGTGGGGAGCAGAGGGTGGGAGAATGGTGGTGAAACTAAATGTAGCACTTCAGGGGAAAGCCTTTGCTAGAGAGGGAAGAGCCAATGCAAAAAAAAAAAAAAAAAAAGGCCTTTGGGTGGAAGGAGGCCTGGTGTGTTTGAAGAACAATAGAAAGGTCAGTATCACTAGTAGAACAAAGAAGGATACTGATAGTAAATAAGATCCACGAATTAAAGAGGATCCAAATGATGTATCACCCTGTAGGCCATTAAAGGACTTTAGCTTTTACTCTGAATGAGATCAAAAAGTACATCTGATGAGATGATAATGCTACAGTGTATGAACAGCAGTGAGACACTTTTTCCCTATGTATTTTCTTTTCTTTTCGAGAACCCTAATACTTTGGGTAAGCATTAGCTGAAGGTGTCTGTTTCTCCAAATTGGGTTTTTTGAAGAAAGAGATTCAATGCTTGACACATAGTAGGAATTCCATAAAGAATTTACTGAATGACTCTATTAGAAAACATATCTTTATTAAGGGCAATTTAAGATTTAACTACTCAAAAGCACCAAGTGAAACTTTAATTGGATACCCGAAAATCAACTGGATGAGGACAAACTGCTGAAACATTCTACTTAGTTCATTTATCTGCAGCATTTCTCTCAGACAGCATATTTGGTTAGGATTAATCATAAAGTCCAAACCACTTTGCATTGAATCAAATACCTTTAAAATAGTTTGTTATGAAATCCAATGATATTTTTGGTTCCTAATTATTGTAACCTCACAAATTTGACCAAAACACATTATCTAATATTTTGACCTGTAAACACAATATTGCCATTTTAGAAATACTCGAAGGAGATTTCACAGTTAAACTAATTTATTTTTCACATGTCCTATTATAACTAACAGCTTATGAGTCAGTTGCTTGACAGAGCAAAAAAAAAAATCTATTTGTAAGTCTGAACATTTTTCATTTTTATGTTTTAATTGAAAAATAAAAAGAAAAGAAATAAGAAGCATTCCTCCCTCAGGATTGAAAATAATGAAGTGTTTAAAATAACATTTAGTTATTACCTTGGGGGTGACCAGTTGTGAAGAATATGAAGACATATTCTAATCATTTTTTACTCACTGATATAGATGTCTGTGACACCTACCATTTGCACTTTGATTTCTCCCTTGATTGACTCATATATTTAGCAATAAAATTTGTAGCAAGAGAGTATATGCTACGTTCTCATTGAACCTAATGAAATTCACAGTTAACACAAGAGAATGAGAATGGTTAATGGCACTGAAAGTATAATAGTAAACAAAACAGATATAATTCTCTGGCTTCATACAATTTATCTTCTAGTGGAGGGAGAAAGACTAACATAAAGGGAATATGTACGTTAATTAAAGTATGTTGGTTTGTTAGTATGCTGTTAATGATGGGATTTTAGTGAAGGTCGATCCAGGAATTGTTTGCTTTCCTAAGAGTTGCTAAAGAGCTATAGGTTGAGTTTTTAAAATGGCCCAGGTTCATTTTTTAGTCTGGGTTCCCCTGAAGATAACATCTGAAGTAAAGCCTTCTCTGAACTAACCTACTAGAAGGTGTAAATCATGGGAGGAGAAGGGAGAGAAAGACAGGATAAATTAGGGAATGAGAGAGACCTCTTTGGGGGTATACTGCTTAACTGGCTTTTGTGTGATATCAAGAACAATAGATTTCTGCCCCTCATGAAATCATCTTCTAAGATGCTGTTTAAATGACTGTTCTTTGCACAGTGCATGCAAAAGAAGAAAGAGGAAAGAACTGGTCCAGTGGCTTCCATATTCAACCATCCAAAGTTTTGCCCCAATGTTTTTTACGACTTCATGTTAACAAGGAAGCTCCAGAACAGGAGACTAAAGGTTCACAGGATGAGTGTGAGACAAAGCTTTGTCAAGTGCATCTGCATGAAAACCGTGGGCTATGGTAAACTGGTCACTGGAATAACTGAATCCATGCAGGTGAACCCAAGAAGTCCAAGTTAGTGCCTAAGAGGTTTCTGTGATAGTCTTTAACACTACTTTAACTATAGCAGAAAAGTTTTATGTATCTGAGTTTCCTGTAAGTTGTACCCAAAAGATTTAAAACTACTGATCTGTCTCAAGCCTCAATTATTTGCAGATGAAGAAACAGATCTAGAAGAGTAAACTGACTTGCCATAAGGTAGGTCAATGAATGTGAGTACTCAGTTCTCCTGAAGAGTTTATAGATTGGTGTTTACTGACAATTCTTCCTTCATAATGCCCCTGTTGCTTGAATAGGTTGCATGTCTTCTACAAGACCCACAGATCATATGTAAAAAAAGGAGTATTAACACATGTCTGATGCCTCAAAGATATCTGAATTTTAAGATTCCATTCCGGCTCATAGGATTCCTAGTATAGGCACTTCCAAATAGGCATGCTAATGTTAGTTGTAATTAAAAATTCCAGATCAAAAGCCTTTAATTGTGTGGGAAGAACAACATTGATCTTTTTTACCAAAACAAATTATTTTCTGTTATTGCCAACTAGATAGGAGTTCTCATCACATTTTGTTTGCATGTCTTTTTTGGCCTTTAGTTAATGAAAAATAATCGTTTTTTTAGTCACTTTATCCCTCCTACCAACTTAAATGCACTTATATACTGCTATTAAAATTTGGAAAGCACTGGATTTGGTAATATAAGATATATGTTTAAGTCTCCACACAACTACTCATACAACCTGTTTAAATAGATTAAATCACGTAGGTTCTCTAAAGCTCATTCTCTTTATCTGTAAACTTGCATAATGCCCTCAACAAACGGTCCTTATGCAGATCTCACTAACTCAACTATGGAAAGCATTTGTAATGTGTGATATGGATATAAAGTCAAAGTGATTACTTAGCCTGAATAATATTCCAAATAATAAGTGATGCTTTTGTTTTTCTTTTGTTTATTTGTTAAATTGAGATAAAGCATTTAAACAAAAATAGTAAGATTAGTCACTAGTTTCTGGATCAGTTATTGATTGAGAGTTAACTTGGCCAAAATGTAATAAGGTCTGAATTTAAAATTTTAGAAACATATGCAAACATCGTCTATTGTCCTGACTTTAAGGTCTCAAATATAAGTTAGTTGTAAGGCTTTATCTTTTGGTAATCTTTCCAGAACTCTTTGGTAGAATTAAACATTTTAAAATTAATATGTAATTTTTCATGTTTAATTTTGAAAAATCAGTCCAAGAAATTTAAGTGTTAAAATTAGGGTAGTTTCCATATTTAAATTAAATCTTGAATCATTTTGACATTCAAGCCATTTCCAGTGCATTTTATAAGCCATCTCTTTCTCTCTCTTTCCATATATATACACATACAATGTAAATTAATTATAACAATATATATGTAAATTAATAACAGTCTATGTAAATTAATGATAAGAATGTCTATTCACAAAATATCTGCAAATTGCTTGACATGAAAATAAATATACTGACAATCTTTAAAAAAAGATAATTTTTTTGCCAAGTAAATTGTGCCATGGGTCTGATTTTTATGTAAAATAACATTTTGTACATGTCTACTTCTTCATTACACAATGCAATGCCTAAATTATTTTTGATCACACGAAAAACATACAAGTACTTTCATCATCTCTGAAAACAGATGGGAAGAACTAATATAAATTTGAATATCAATACATAAGTAGAGGTTAGATGATACAAGGAGATGACCAAATGCCTTTGATATTAATAGAGGAATGTTCATACAAAGATTTCTGGAAGCCATTACTGTTCTGAAAGGAACCATGAAACTGAAGGATGGAACTGTCCAACATAGAATCACAATTTAATTGTCCTTGAGTAATATTGCTTAGATTACTTAATCTCTGAGCCACAGTCTCCTCATTTATGAGATCAAATAAATCAGTAAATGTGAACAAGTTTCATAAACTGGATTATATATGCAAATCTCAGAAATATTTTCAATAAAACTCACATGGCCAGCATACAAAGGAACACACATGTTATGATCAAAAGGAGGACTAGGTCCACCCAAAAAAAATTTAAAAGAAAATGTGCATATAGAAAAGCAATAATGAGGGGCACCTGGATGGCTCAGTGGGTTAAAGCCTCTGCCTTCAGCTCAGGTCATGATCCCAGGGTCCTGGGATCAAGCCCCACATCGGGCTCTCTGCTCAGCAGGGAGCCTGCTTCCTCCTCTCTCTCTGCCTGCCTCTCTGCCTACTTGTGATCTCTTTCTGTCAAATAAATAAATAAACAAAATCTTAAAAAAAAAAAAGCAATAATGAGTTAGCAAAAGAAGAAAAAATAACTACTAAATGATTATAATCTTAAAGATTTGTTTTAAAAAGCACTGGACTTTGTTATTTTTTAAAGAATATATTCTGATATACAAAGTGAATGTTTCTTTGCTAATAGTTAATCTGAATTTAAAGGCAAACAACAAGTTCACCAGATTATACTCTCTTCCTACTGCATTTTTATTGATTTTGTCTCTTGGTAGGCTATAAATTTTCACTTGTCATCTATCAATAAACTAGAGATACCAGAATAAGGTGATAGTCCTAAATCTAAACTCTTGGCAGTTGGACCAGACACTGAAACTTTCACATTTGGTTGGCAGAATAATATATAGAGAACTGCTAGGGTAGTATCACAGAAGTGAATGGTATTTTGGCAATTTGGGAAAAGTTGCATAGTGAGTTTAAAATCCAATATATCTCTGAAACATTGCCACTTATTTGCCTACACATTGCTAACTGAATAGTAATTCCTAAACATCCACTATCTGAAAAATATTGTTAGACATTAGAAATAGAGGTAAATATGATCAAAGCCTCTGCCTGATAGAATTTCTAACCTAGTAATAAGCACAGAAAAATAGACCCATGGTGATAAGTACCATGAAAGATTTATCATATAGGTCATTTACAATAAATAAATAAATACAGAAATAAATAAGACCTAAATAAATAGACAAATAGTACACTGCATTTATCATGTTTAAACTTTTCAGAATGGTCTTAACTATATATATAGTGTCCATTAGAGTATTTAATATTAAGATTAGCCTTTGATTATCCTGCTGCTTACTTACCTGGTAAAGTCTGATAAGTAATTGTACAAATAAATATAATAATGTTAAAAATATCTGGGAAGAGTGAGGTGGTTTCAAGGAAAATAAACTAATGAGGTATAAAGACTAATTGTTCTCATTCCTATTTCTCTCTTACCCTACCACCCCATAATCAAGTTGGATGTTGGTGTGTATATGTGTATGTTTGTGTTCATACTACATACTATGTAGGTAGGAACTATCTTCCTACCACTAAATTCATACATCAGACTCAGCCCACTCTTTTTCTTCCTTACTATTCTAAGTGATGATGGGCCCTGTCCAGTCTTATTACTCCAGATGTGTTTTGCAGCCACTCTTTCTCATATTTTATGGGATTTAGTTTTTGTTTATCTCTTCTGTCTCTTCAAAAAAGTGTGGGCAATTATTTAGAGGGTCAGATAGTAAATATTTTAGGCTTTGTGGACCACAGGGCATGTTGCAATAGCTTGTTACAGCTATTCAATTCTGCCAAAGTGGCATGAAAACAACTATGGACAATGTGTAAATGAATTAGTTTAGCTGAATTACAAAAAAGTTTTATTTACAAAAACAGGTGGTGGTGGTCTGGATTTGGCCCTTGGGTAGTAGTGGTCTGACTCTACCTTAAATGATACATTTCTCCTTCTATTGGATTATTTTTAACTGTACCCAAATGTATTCTAATACTACCCATCATAAAGGTCAGTTTTTAATAAAAATGTCCACACAGCATTTGTCTATTATTTTAAAAATTTACAAACCAAGCTTAAAAAAGGATAAGCTTGGCAAAGAAATAGCTTTCCTCTAATTTTGACAAATCAACTTCATAAACACCTTGAAGGCCTAATCTGGATTTAGAATTTTTGGCCTTCTTCAAGTTTCACTTCAGATATGATGATAGAGAGGACAAAGGTCATTTCCACCTTCTTTCAATTCTCACTCCTTCCCTTTCTCCCTGAAGGACATAGTTTATCCACTTCTCCTACTTATGAGTGTGAGGTTTGCTCTCAGGAATATTAAACTTGTAGATGAATATCCTAAAAGTTCTGGAGCAGATCCAAGGCCATTTAACCATAGAAATCCAGAGTCCCAGTACCCAGACTGTGATCAAGGAAATATGCCATGATGCTTGGAAGCCTACATCCTGTTGGCTACCTGGTCTCCTTACTCTCAGGGAAAGGTGAGACCAGGGAAGGGCTAAATTCGGGCCTGCTAAAGTACAGGGCCCAGAGCAGAATTGCTCTGCTCAGCAGGAAGCCTGCTGCCTCCCTCCCCACTCCCGCTGCTGTGTGCCCTCTCTTGCTGTTTCTCTCTGTTAAATAAATAAATAAAAATCTTAAGAAAGAAAACCCTCTTGCTAAGGTTTAGATACAGATATCATTAGTTAAGATGAGGTCATACTGTAGAAGCATAAGCCCCTAATCCAATATAACTGGTATCTTTAAAAAAAGGGGAAATTGGGCACAGACATGCACACAAAGAGAAAGCCATGCAAAGATGAAGGTAGAATTTGGGGGATGCTTCTAAAGGCCAAAGCATGCCACAGATTGCCAGAAAACTATCAGAAACTAAGGAAGAGTCATGAAGCAAATTCTCTTTCTTAACCCTCAGAAAGAACTAACACTCTGACACCTTGATCTTAGACTGTTAGCTTCTAGAACTATTAAGTAATAAATGTGTTATTTCAGCTACTCATTTTTTGGTACTTTGTCATGGTGGCCATAATAAACTAATGTATTTCCTTAAAGAGATTTCCTTGACAGGTGTTTCTAAATGGTTACCTTCCATTTAGTTTTAATCATTGTACTCTACTGTTTTCCTTGAGAATGCCACAAATTATAATTATGTCTTATATACCAATTTGTTAATATATGTCTCTATTACTGTACTGCATTTGTACAGGATCCACAATTATACATTGTAATTGCATTTGAGCAGGGTCTGCCTGTTTAATCACTACTGCCTTAACAGCACATAACACAATGATTGACATAACAAAGAATGTGCTATTTTATGAAGAAAAAGGAGGGAGAAATGAACAAAGAAAATGGAAACAATGTAAAAATATAGTAATTCTTTTTGCTTTGGCAATATTTATATATCATCATCCATTATTCCTTAGCATTTAATATACCATCCTGTACCTTTGAAAGCAATTGGAAATATCAGTGGATGTTAATAAATACTTCATTAAGTGAAATACTGAATAAACAACTATCTTAGAGACCTAGACAGAATTGGATTAAATAATTCATCAAGCGGCCAATTTGGGAGTTTGAATATGTCTACATTAACCAAATTGCCAAAATTTTACATAATTTTGAATTATATAAATATTACTTAAGTCATTAGAGCTGTACTCATTCACTTATTAATTCGTTCACTTGTTCTTTTATTTATCCAAAATATTTTTGAGAGCTTGACATTATTTTCTTTATTTTTTAAATTAACATATAATGTATTATTTGTTTCAGGGGTACAGGTCTGTGATTCATCAGTTTTACACAATTCACAGTGCTTACCATAGCACATACCCTTCCCAATGTCCATCACCCAGTCACCCCATCTGTCTCACCACCCTCCTCTCCAGAAACATTCAGTTTGTTTCCTGAGATTTAAGAGTCTCTTATGGATTGTCTCCCTCTCTGGTTTCATCTTGTATCATTCTTCCTTCCCCTATGATCCTCTGTCTTATTTCTCAAACTCCTCACATCAGTGAGATCATATGATAATTGACTTTCTCTGATTGACTTATTTTGCTTAGCATAACACCCTCTAGTTCCATCCACATTGTTGCAAATGGTAAGATTTGGGAGGGAGGGGGGTTATAGCTGTATAATATTCCTGTGTGTTTGTGTGTGTGTGTGTGTGTGTGTGTGTGTGTGTGTGTGTGTGTATAATCACCTCTTCTTTATCCATTCATCTGTTGATGGACATTTGGGCTTTTTCCATAGTTTGGCTATTTTGGACATTGGTGCTATTAATACTTGGGAGCACATGCCCCCTAGGATCATTACTTTTGTATCTTTAGGGTAAATCCCAGTAGTGCTATTGCTGGGTCATAGGGTAGCTCTATTTTCAACTTTTTGAGGAACCTCCATGCTGTTTTCCAGAGTGGCTGCACCTGCTTGCATTCCCACCAACAGTGTAGGAGGAGGGTTCCCCTTTTTCCCCATCCTTACCTCTCATTTCCTGACTGGTTAATTTTAGCCATTAGGACTGGTATTAGGTGGTATCTCACTGTGGTTTTGATTTATATTTCTCTGATGTGGAGTGATGTTGAGCACTTTTTCATATGTCTGCTGGCCACTTGGATGTCTTCTTTGCAGAAATGTCTGTTCATGTTTTCTTCCCATTTCTTGATTGGATTATTTGTACTTTGGGTGTTGAGTTTGATAACTTCTTTATAGATTTCAGAAACTAGTCATTTATCTGATATGTCATTTATCTGATATGTTATTTGCAAATATCTTCTCCCATTCTGTTGGTTGTCTTTGGTTTTAGGGGTGTTAAAGTCCCCTACTATTACAGTATTATTGTATTTGACTGTTTTCTTTGTTGTGCAAAAGATTTTTATCTTGATGGAGTCCCAATAGTTCATTTCTGCCCTTCCTTCCCTTGCCTTTGGTGATATTTCTAGGAAGAAGTTGCTGCAGCTGAGGTTGAAGAGGTTGCTGCCTGTGTTCTCCTCAAGGATTTTGATGGATTCCTGTCTCACATTGAGGTCTTTCATCCATTTTGAGTCTATTTTCATGTGTGCTGTAAGGAAATGGTCCAGTTTCATTCTTCTGCATGTGGCTGTCCAATTTTCCCAACATCATTCATTGAAGAGACTGTCTTTTTTCCATTGGACTTTCTTTCCTGCTTTGTCAAAGATTAGTTGACCATAGCGTTGAGGGCCCATTTCTGGGCTCTCTATTCTGTTCCATTGATCCATGTCTCTGTTTTTTTGTGTCACTACCATATTGTCTTAATAATTACAGCTTTGTAATAGAGTTTCAAGTCTGGAATTGTGATGCTGCCAGCTTTGGTTTTCTTTTTCAACATTCCTCTGGTTATTCAGGGTCTTTTCTGGTTCCATGTAAATTTTAGGATTATTTGTTCCATTTCTTTGAAAATAAGTTGATGGTATTTTGATAGGGATTGCATTAAATGTGTAGATTGCTTGAGGTAGCATAGACATTTTGCCAATATTTGTTTTTCCAATCCATGAGCATGGAACATTTTTCCATTTCTTTCTGTCTTCCTCAATTTCTTTCATGAAAACCTTATAGTTTTCTGAGTACAGATTCTTTGCCTTTTTGGTTAGATTTATTCCCAGGTATCTTACTCTTTTGGGTGCAATTGTAAATGGGATTGACTCCTTAATTTCTCTATAGAAATGAAATATAGAAATGAAACTGATTTCTGTGCATTGATTTTATATCCTGAGAATTTACTGAATTCCTGTATGAGTTCTAGAAGGTTTCCACATAAAGTAACATATCATCTGCAAAGAGTGAGAGTTTGACTTCTTCTTTGCCAATTCAGATGCCTTTTATTTCTTTTTGTTGTCTGATTGCTGAGACTAGGACTTCTAGTACTATGGTGAATAGCAGTGGTGATAGTGGACATCCCAGCTATGTTCCTGAACTTTTAGGGGAGAAGCTCTCAGTTTTTCCCTACTGAAAATTATATTCGCTATGGATTTTCCATAGATGGCATGAGGTATGTACCCTCTAACCCTACACAGTGAAGAGTTTTGACCAAGAAAGTATGCTCTACTTTGTCAAATGCTTTTTCAGCATCTCTTGAGAGTATCATACAGTTCTTGTTCTTTCTTTTATTAATGTATTGTATCACATTGACTGATATGCAGATGTCAAACCAATCTTGCAGCCTAGGAATAAATCTCACTTGGTTGCAGTGACTAATCCTTCTAATGTACTGTTGGATCCTACTGGCTGGTATTTTTGTGATAATTTTTGCATCCATGTTCATCAGGGATATTGGTCTGCAATCCTCCTTTTCGATGGGGGTCTTTGTCTGGTTTTGGGATCAAGGGAATTCTGACCTCAAAAAATGAGTTTGGAAGTTTTCTTTCCATTTCTGTTTTTTGGAACAGTTTCAGGAGAATAGGTATTAATTTTTCGTTAAATATTTGGTAGAATTCCTCTGGGAAGCCAACGGGCCCTGGGCTCTTGTTTCTTGGGAGATTTTTGATTACTGCTTCATTTTCCTTACTGGTTATGGGTCTTTTCAGGTTTCCTACTGCTTTCTGGTTAAGTTTTGGAAGTTTATATGTCTCTAGGAGTACCTCATTTCTTGAAGATTGTCTAATTTGCTGGTGTATTGTTGCTCATATGTTCTTATAATTGTTTGTATTTCTTTGGTGTTGGTTGTGATCTCTTTCATTCATGATTTTATTAATTTGGGTCCTTTCTCTATTCTTTTTGATAAGTCTGGCCAGGGGTTTATCAATCTTATTAATTCTTTTAAAGAACCAGCTTCTAGTTTCACTGATCTGTTCTACTGTTCTTTTGGTTTCTGTTTCATTGATTTCTGCTCTCATCTTTATTATTTCTCTTCTGCTGGGTCTGGACTTTATTTGCTGTTCTTTCTCCAGCTCTTTTAGTTGTAGGGTTAGGTTGTGTACTTGAAATCGTTCTTGTCTCTTGAGAAAGGCTTGTATCACTATATACTATCCTCTAGGACCACCTTTGCTGTATCCTAATGATTTTGAACAGTTGTGTTTTCATTTTCATTTGTCTCCATGAATTTTAAAAATTCTTCTTTAAAATTCTGGTTGACCCATTCATTCTTTAGTAGGATGCTCTTTAGCCTCCATGTATTTGAGTTCTTTCCAACTTTCCTCTTGTGGTTGAGTTCCAGTTTCAAAGCACTGTGGTCTGAAAATATGCAGGGAATACCAATCTTTTGGTACCAGGTGAGACCTGATTTGTGACCCAGGATGTGATCTATTCTGGAGACTGTTCCATGCACACTAGAAAAGAATGTGTATTCTGTTGCTTTGGGATGGAATGTTCTGAATATATTTGAATGTTCTGAATATATCTGTGATGTCCATCTGGTCCAGTATGTCATTTAAAACCTTTATTTCCTTGTTATGGGGGGGGTGTTAAAGTCCCTTACTATTATTGCATTATTGTCAATGTGTTTCTTTGATTTTGTTATTAAGTGGTTTATATAATTGGCTGTTCCCATGTTAAGAGCATAGGTAATTAAAATTGTTAGATCTTCTTGTTGGATAGACACATTAAATATTATATAGCGTCCTTCCTCATCTCTCATTATAGTCTTTGCTTTAAAATCTAATTTATCTGATAAAAGGATTGTTACCCCAGATTTCTTTTGATGTCCATTTAGCATGGTAAATTGTTTTCTGCTCCCTCACTTTAAATCTGGAGGTGTCTTTGGGTCCAAAATGAGTTTCTTTCAGACACCATTTTGATGAGTCTTGGGTTTTTTGCTTTTTTGTTTTTGTTTTCATTTTGTTTTGTTTTGTTTTTAAACACATTCTGATATCCTGTGTCTTTTGACTGGGCATTTAGCCCATTTACATTCAGGGTAACTATTGAAAGATATGAATTTAGTGCATTGCACTGCCTGTAAGGTGACTGTTACTATATATTGTCTCTGTTTCTTTCTAGTTTATATTACTTTTAGGCTCTCTCTTTGCTTAGAGGACCCCTTTCAATATTTCCTGTGGGGCTGTTTTGGTGTTTGCAAATTCTTTTAGTTTTCATTTGTTCTGGAAGCTTTTTATTTCTCCTTCTATTTTCAATGACAGCCTAGCTGGATATAGTATTCTTGGTTGCTTATTTTTCTCCTTTAGTGCTTTGAATATATCATGCCAGTCCTTTCTGGCCTGACAAGTCTCTGTGGATAGGTCTGCTGCCAATCTAATATTTCTAGCATTGTAGGTTACAGACCTCTTGTCCCAAGCTGCTTTCAGGATTTTCTCTTTGTCTCTGAAACTTGTAAGTTTTACTATTAGCTGATGTGTATTGACCTATTTTTATTGATTTTGAGGGAGATTCTCTGTGCCTCCTGGATTTTGATGCCTGTTTTCTCCCCAAATTAGGGAAGTTTTCCACTATAATTTCCTCCACAAAACCTTCTTCCCCTCTCTCTCTTTCTTCTTCTTCTGGGATCCCAATTATTCTAATACTGTTTCATCTTATGGTATCACTTATCTTTTGAATTCTCCCCTCGTGATCCAGTAGTTGTTTATCTCTCTTTTTCTCAGCTTCTTTATTCTCCATCATTTGGTATTCTATATTACTAATTCTCTCTTCTTCCACTTTTATCCTAGCATTAAGAGCCTCCATTTTTATTGCACCTCATTAATAGCTTTTTTAAAATTTCAACTTGCTAGATTTTAGTTTTTATTTCTCCAGAAAGGGATTCTCTAGTAACTTCTATGCTTTCTGAGGGTTTGAAGTTATTTTAGAACTTGTGATATTCCAGTGGAAAAGTAAAACAAAGGACCTTATAATTTACTTTCTATACAGGTTGGGGGAAGGAAACAGGCAGTAAGAAAGGTAAACATAATATATTGTAAATTACATAATAATTTCAGCATTAATAAGGCCTATGAAATATAGAAAAAAAGAACAGGATAGAGAGGATAGATGGTGTTGTTTGGATTCCAATTTGAAATGATGTGGTTCAGCATAGAAATCTTTTCAAGGAGGTAACGTCTGACTTAGTTATCATTTTTTTTTTTCCTGAGAGAAAAGCACTTCAGAAAAATAGAACAACCAAACTGAAGGCCAAAAGGTGTGAATATTCAAGCATATTTAAAAAGCAGCCAGGGAGTCACTGTGGTTGAACAGAATAAATGAGCAGAATACAAAGGGGTATACTCAGAGAGGCAATAGGATTGGTGGAGAGAAGGCTGTTCATATAGGGTCTTTTAGCTTGCCAAGTGCCTATATTTGGCTATATATCTATCTATCTATCTATAGATAGATAGATAGATAGATGTAAAATTACTCAGAACATATTTGTGTTGGGGAGACCTTAATGATAACTTAATTCAACTTTTGTACTTCATAAAGAAAATTAAGGTCAGAGATATTAAGATGCTCAAAGTCACATGGATAATTTGACCTATCACTGGAACCTATCTGATAGAACCATTCATCTTCCACTATTGAGTCAGTATGGTGCTTCCTGAACAGTGGATCTCAAATGTAGTGTGCATCAGAATCACCTATGGGCCTTGTTAAAGTAGAATATTCAGTCCCACTCCCAGCATTTCTGTTCCATTTAGTCTTCTTGATTTGGGTCCTAACAATTTATACCTAACAAGTTCCCAGGTGATACTGATATTGATGGTCTAGAGACTATTCATTAAGAATTACTGCTCTAGGGACGCCTGGGTGGCTCAGTTGGTTAAGCAGCTGCCTTCAGCTCAGGTCATGATCCCAGCGTCCTGGGATCGAGTCCCACATCAGGCTCCTTGCTCGTCAGGGAGACTGCTTCTCCCTCTGCCTCTGCCTGACATTCTGTCTGCCTGTGCTCGCTCTTGCTCTCTGACAAATAAATACATAAAATCTTTAAAAAAAAAAAAGAATTACTGCTCTAGACTCATGTTGTAGACATACCATGTCAGCAGTATAACAAAATTTATATATTTTGATACCTTACCAAACTGCATTTAGTCACTTAGATCAACCATAATTTCATGGAAATGATAAACACTTCCTTGCATATTTATTGCCAATATGATATATCTTCATTTTAGGATTATTTTCCTAGAAGTTGAAGCATCTGTTCCTATTTTTCCACCTATCTGATCTCTTCATTATCCTTTCATTTTCCTAAATGCCTTCTTCAATTTCCTTTTAAAAGATTTTTTTCCCCCTGGTGGGGGATCAGACATTTGGAACCAAAAATTAGGGAGAGAATGAAAAAGAATACATGATTTGTAGAATATGTGGTGTTGGGCCCCATATGAGTTTATTTTCTCCAGTCAGTTTTTTTTTTCCCTGTTTTATGATTTTAAATTCTCTTAAAAATACATCAGGATGGAAATGTCTAACTTTTTTTTTCTTCTACAATAGAGTACATAACACACTTCGCCTCTAGAGTGGAGAATATTCAACTGTATATGGGTTTTTATATCATTTTGTAAAACAATAGGAACTGAATATCAATATATAAGACAGAAAGAAAAAATATAGATGGTCCTGAGATTTATAACACTTTCAAGTTAGAAAACAATTTCAAACAAATCTGGCAAAATTATTTTCTCTGACTCTTAGCCAGTTTCTAATTTTCTTGGCCAGATATGGAGGACTCCTCCTTCTTCCATGTTGAAGTTTAGGAAGCCATGGGAATAAAAAACTAATAAATTAATTTTAGAAAATGCATAATGGATAGGCAATGGATTATTAAGGCTTATTATTTATACTTCCTAACCAATTTTAGAATCTGTATCACTCTTTTCCTACACACCTCTTCTGTCTTTATTGTCTTTTCCTTGGACATTTGCCATGTCTTCCCTATGGTTTCTCTAAGTACTCCTTTCAGAAGTCCAACAACGCACATTGTTCTCTATTTTTCAAAACCGAATATGCTGTTAATTTATTGTTTAAATAAAATCCTTACGCAGCTCCCTAAAACATATCAGATAAAGTTCAAAGTCATCAGGCAATGTACTTGACATCTGTCTACTTCTTCAGTTTCAGTCTTGCCTCTCTCTCCTTCAAACAACAGTATTCAGTCTATCTGAACTAGTTCTGTATTCCTGAATACACCATACACTGTTTTAATATGTCAAGCCCTTTGTATAGTTGTTAATCTCCCTTGGGCACCCTTCCTCTTTCTGTCTTCATGGTAAACCCTTATCTATTCTTAAGTTGATACTGGCACATGTTGAAATGCTCCTTGTGCCACATTCTATAGTTCAAAGCTAGTCACAATTTTGACTAAGATTCCAGAGGGCTACAGAAATAGATCTCAAGACTCTGGATGTAAGAGGTGTCATGATTATAAAAGGGACTGTGATTCTGTATTCTAAATAGAATACATTTTAATATTCTAAGTGATCATTAACCTTAATACAATTTCTTTAACACAAATACATTAATAATGGGGGTGGGGTTGGCAGAGAAACCACTGATGTTCAAAAGATCACTGCAAAAGAAATGTGATATACCTTCTTCCATATTCAATCCACTTTTATAACAAGTAAAATTCTGAATATAAATTACCTTCTTTTAAACTATTCTATTTGTGGAACGTTCAACAACTATTTTTAATGCAAAAAAAAGCATTATTTATATAAAACCTACTTCACTTTCACTTCTTCAAGAATATATGTTGTGATTTTATAGGTTGAATTGTTCCTGATGAACTGCACTAGGATACTGAATCCTGAGTGTAAAAGATATTTTAGACTCTTAGGCAATATTCATTTCATAGAAAGAGAAAGATGTACTAGTAATAAAATTGATTCATAAGATTCTTTTCCTAATATTCAAAAAGTTCAATACCCCCCACACCCCCAATCTTTGAGGTCTAATCTGAAGATTTCTATTTGGTTGTAATAATTGAGATGAGCTTTCTCAATCTTTTAATTTGGTGTGTGAATTATTCCTTTTCAAAAAATGCACAGACATTCTTTTCTTCAGATATTCATATCAATTGTACAAGAACTTCCCATGGGAGTATGTTTTGATCCAAACTAAATCAAGTAAGCTAAATGTCAGAGTGTTTCTGTATGCTGTATACTCAATTTGTTCAGATAGATTTTGATTCTACTTCTAAAATCAAAGTCATAAATAGATCCTAATGGAAAAATTCAGGTGATTAAATCTTATCAAATATTTAGCCAATAGGATGCTGATGAACTGCATGCTTCTAAAGAGTTGTTTAAACCAAAGATTAAAAGTTGATTTTGCTGTGATAAGTAGAAATCTTACAAAATTCAATATTGAGACTACATCATCAATTTGAGCAATATTTAGTAGAAGCGATTTTTGCATATCATTTTGGAAATAGATTAGAACAAAAATACACAGTCTGTCTTTGCATTTGCTGCTACTCAGCATTTCCTAAGCACCCACTATGGGCTAAGAGATGTATCAAAATATATAATAAAATGAGCATCCACAGTTTTAGCTATATATGAGTGGAGAATTCAGTGAGGTATATAACATTTAAGAAATATTATTTATATTAGTTTTTAAATATAATATCATTGCACTAATATTTACATTTTAAAATATTTATTCAAGGATAATTTGTGTGTGTGTTTTCTACCCTCTATTCAACTGTTAAATATATGGGTCTGTAACTCAGGAAAAGGTAACATACGGAACTAAAGATGAGAATAAAGATAAAAGATATATACTTAGGTATAGAGCAAGATCATAATTAAGAATAAATATAAACAGACTTTTTGATGCATCAAATATTTACAATAGTTAAAAGCACAGGGGTAAATTTGATTAACATGAAAGGGTAATATACAGTAAGAAAAAGAAGCTAAATTTTTCTCTGTTGAATACCAACACATAAGAGACCATGAGAGAGATAGGACCCCACAAAGAAGACTAAGACGGACAAAGCCAGAAAAAGAGAACATAAATCAAGTAGATGTTGTGTCAGCAAAGGAAGGATAAACGGATGAAAGATTCAACAATGGGTCACACTAGGTCAAGTAGAAAGTTGGATTGATATGGTTTCCACGAATTCTTTGCCTATGGCATATTGTTAACATGTGGTGTGAGACAATGGATAATGGTATGTGAGTAGGTTTCGACTGAGAAAACAGACTCTTTATTCAAGAGTTGTGAGATAAGGTGGTTAGCTAAAGCCCAGTGTAGGGGAAGGTATGTTTTTGTGGCTTCATTTGTTTTTTGTTTTTGTTTTATTGTTTTTTCTTTCAAAATGGAAAAGAAAATGAGCTTGTTTAAAATCTGAGGGGATGATTCATTAGTGAAGGATACTTGAAGAGAGTGTTTAACTGAAAAATCACTTTCAAGTGTGCATTGAAATGGAGACATTGATGGGGAAGCAAGAGGAATGATGCAAGGAAAAGCATATATAAAGGAAATCTGCCAGTTGCTTCTGGCATAGGTATACAATAATCCTACTTGGATGACATATATATATACATATACATATGTGTATATATATATTATTTTTTCATAAATTAAGAACAAGAGGAGAGTTGGGTAGATAGGAGCCATTGTCAAGAATGAAAGATAACTGAATAAAAAACAGGTGAAATAGTGCTAAACTCTAAGCTGAGATTGGAGACCATGAAATTTTACTGGTGATAATTTACATAGCTATGTGATTTTCTTTTTTGCCAGCCTGATGGTAATCATTCCATTAACTTTCATGCATAGTGTTTTGTTTTGTTTTGTTTTGTTTTTAACTATAGGTCTGTGAAGAGTAATACACCATGGATTCCTGTCTTCCATCTGTCTTCCTATATTCATGCAGTATCACCCATGGTGTCCTAAGTTCTAAGTCCTCTAGGCTCTTTATGCTCTATCACCATAAACTATCTAAGTCTTCAGGCACTTCCTAAATTTTTCAGGAGCTTGTTAACTAGTCACCTATTGATACTATCATCACCAAGGATGATTTTGACTGAAATTCTTCAGGATTTTACTATACTCCACACCAGGAACATGTATATATGTATATAATTTATACTTATAGATGTGTGTATGTGAGATAGAAAAAGAGGTAGATGTTATCTATCAGTCTGAATGTACTGATTTAATGTGATGGATAATTTAATGCAACTTAATGTAATTTTATTCAGTTAAACTTTGATAAAGAGAAAAAAATTTTTTTCATTTTTTTTGAGCAAGAATTAAGTGAGTTTAGCTTCAGGAATTGATTATATGTTTTTTTTTTAGTAGGTAGGCAGAAATCAAGTTAAAATATCAGGCCTCCTAATATACTAACAGTATTCATTCATGTTTAGAATTTTTGAGTAACTCAGTTGTTCATTTTGTTTCCAAAGATGACAAACCAATTTACTTGTCCATCTGAGTTTTCTCCCTGGGCAAAATGATTTGTATATAACCCATCTCAGTCTATACATAGTACCAATAAATAGTAACTAACAACTCAGATTTAAAATCTTGGAATAGTTTTTTATTCTTTTCTATTTTCCTTGACTCTGATATATAATTTGTCACTGTATAACTTTAAGGCACACAACACAATGGCTCAATTTACATATACTGTGAAATGATTACCACAATAGATTCAGCTAATGTCCATCTTCTCACATACATACAATAAAAAGAAAAGAGAGGGGGAAAAAAGAAAAAGGGGAAAAAATCTTCATATGATGGGAACTCATAGGATTTATTTTCATCAAAACTTTCTTGTATATTATAGGACAATGTTAATTATAGTCATTATTATGTTGTGCATTAATCCCTAGTACTTATTTATCTTATAAGAGAAGGTTTTCTTTTTTGATCAGTTTTCTCCAATTCTCCTCATCCTTCCCCATGTCTCTGGTAATCACAAATCTGACCTCTTTTTCTATGAGTTTGCCTATTTCTTTTTAGATTTCACATACAGGTGAGTTCATACAGTATTTCTCTTCTTTATCTATTCATCCATTCAGTGGACACTTAGGTTTTTCCCATGTCCTGGATATTGTAAATAATAATGCTGTGAACATGGAGGTTCTTTTGAAGTACTGTTTTCATTTTCTTCAGCTGTATTCCTGGAAACATAATTGTTGGATCTTATAGTAGTTCTATTTTTAGGGTCCTCTATTTTTTGAGGATCCTCCATATTGTTCTCCATAGTGGCTGTACCAATTTACCATCCCATTAACAGTGCACAGGGTTCTACTTTATCCACATCTATATCAGCATTAATTTCTTGCCTTCTTGATGATAGCCATTTTAACAGGCATGAGGTGGTATTTCATTGTGCTTTTAATTTGCATTTCCCTAATGCCTAGTGATACTAAGCATCTTTTCATATACCCATTTCATTTTCATATGTCTTCTTCGGGGAAATATCTATTTAAGTCCTTTGCCCATTTTTAAATCGGGTTATTTGCCTTTGCTATTGAGTTGTAGGAGTTCTTTTTAATAGTTTCAGACAGTATGTCATTCTAATTTGAATAACTTCATACTTAAACTACCATAAAAACTTTCTTATTTCCTTATATGTAGTTCATCTAACTACCCCTATTCTGTCTCTTTTATATAACCATCAGATTACGTAGCCCAAAATGCTTGTTCAAACATAACATACTCCCCTTTAGAAGCCTTCTTGACTACCCTGGAATATCAGAATTTCAAATCTCGAAGTTACCTTGAAAATTAGACTGTCCGATATGTAGATGAGGGAAATTGGGCCTACAGAGAGGAAATTACACTACTATTATGTACCAAGAACTAATAAATATTGAGTAAAAGAAATGAAGTCCTTAACCTTACAGAGCTTATGCAAAAGAAAGTAACAAACAGCAAATACATTATAACTATATAATTAGATAATGTAACAACAAGTTTTGATTAGTACTATGAAGAAAATTAAATCTGGGACAAAAGACAGGATATGACATGTATATTAAGGTGCAAGTTATTTTAGAAGTTGTAGTCAGGCATGACCTTTCAGGAGAGGTTTGTTTCATTTGAGTGAACATGAATGGAGTAAAGGAATAACCCTACAAATATCTGCAGATATCAGGGGAAAGAGTTTTTCTGGTGTAAGAAAATAAAGTACAAGATCCTGAAACATAGGCAAATATGCTTGTTTGAAAAATAGTGAAATGGGGGCACCTGGGTGGCTCAGTGGGTTAAAGCCTCTGCTTTCAGCTGAAGTCATGATCCCAGGGTCTCTGCTCTTCAGGGAGCCTACTTCACCCTCTTTCTCTGCCTGCCTTTCTGCCTACTTGTGATCTCTCTCAAGTAAATAAATAAAACCTTTAAAAAAAGAAAAGAAAAGAAAAGAAAAGAAAAGAAAAGAAAAGAAATAGCCAAATGGTCAGTCTGGCTAAAGTGGATGAAGCTTGGGGGTAAGGAGTTGGAGAAAAATAAATTATGTCAGAAAAAGTACTTGAGGAAGACAATACAGGTAGGCCACAGGTGAGAAGTTACTTTTACTGGAATTCTACTGGAAGATTTTAAGCGTGTGTGGGGGGGGGGGAGACATAATCAGACCCATTTTTTTTTTTAATAGTATGATAGACCATGACAGGCAAGAATGGAAGTCTAGATAACAGGATATTGTGGAGGTAGTGGTGCTGAGGAGTGATTAGATTCAGTTACTATTTTATAGGTGGAATAGATTTCCTATCAAAATGTATGTAGACTATGATAGAAAGAGACATCAGGAGGGAATCCAAGGTTTAGAGACAGGAAATTAGGTAAATGAACATGAGGAAACTACAGAAGAAACATGTCCGTCGGTATAATTTAATTTTATTTTGGACAGGGTTGAGTAAAGGACCCATTAGTCAGCTAAATGGTGACTGGCTTATCTGAGTGGAATGAAATTTTGGAGCTCTCAGCAGGTAAGATGTTAGAGCAAAACTGCTGGTTGCCTATATGATGCCCATTTCTAATTCTATCTTACTAATAGAATCCCATTATTACCAAAAATAATAATATTAATAATTTCTAATTATTTGCAGATTGGGGTTTTCAGTGAGATGTTCCTATAAGTTGTTAAGTGAGGCTTCCAGGAAGACCCATCAAGGGGCCCAAATTAGCCAGGACACTTTCGTTTGGTGCTTTTCTCTCCCACATATCTTGCCCCAAATGACCACAAGGAGATCCAGCAGCCTGTGACTGTGAGGATGGACAAAAACGCTGCTGTTGGAGGCTGGGCCACAGATAAGTATGAAACTCCCATGCTTGCTCTAAACAGGCCCATTTGGATTTTTTTTCTTTTTTTGTATGAAGAAAAAAATATTCATCTTGCTTAAGCCACTTTTTGTGGTGAATTTTTGTTTGTAAGAAGTCAAATCTACCAGAAACAATGAGTAAAAATCACATGGTTGCATGAGATTTCCAAGGGAGTAAATACAAGAGCCCAGGAAGCTGAGGATGGGCCCTAAGGCAAACCAACACTAGCAAACTGAGAGGTGATAACATTTTAGCATTGAACACCGGAATGGAACAGAGAAGCACAAAGAAAATAAGTCTGAGAGTTGACCACCGGATTTAGAATTAGTGACATTGATCACTAGGGACTCATTGGAGTGACAGAGAAGCAGACTTGTTTGAAGATCAGGTACAACAGTATATATAGGAAAATATGTATTGATCTGTTATAAAGTCATTTTTTAAAACCAAGGTATATCATAAGTAGTAAGTAGTCTGAATGGGAATTTACTTTGAGGGACTTATTGCCCGTTACACTATCCTCTTTGCTATCTTTATCCCACTATATAAATACCTTGTTTACAATTTCTGATCTTAGTCTTGTTTGGTTTTGTCTTTGTCACAGTCCCAAGAAATCTGTGTCAGAGAAGAGATATGACAGTTAAAAAAAGATAAAAATAAAAAGATAAACAGGAAAACAAAGTTGAAATCCTAGTATATATACCAATTTCATTCTTCTTAAATTTCAAAATTAGAGAATAGACATCCATGACATTAAATGTTATACTAAAACATACTTTTAATGGGCACATGGATTGTTAAATCAGAAATATCATCATATAGATGCATCAGAAATTACAATGACCTTAAAATTATAATATCTGCGAGAGAAGAAGGGATGTGAAAGAGTGAGGATGTGATATAGGGGGCAAAATGACAGATAAATAGGAGACCCTGTTTTAACCAGTTGCCTAAAGCGAAATAATTATCTACCAGAACACTCTGAACACCCATGAAATCAGCCTGAGATATAGGATTATACACTTCTGGATCTCTACGGGGACAGAAGATGCCAGTGGAGAGGTAAAGAGGAATGGGAATGATAGGACTGATATCAGAGGATAAACAGAAGCGGGAGGGAACCACCAGAAGGCGACTCATTGGAAAGTAATAGCCCAATATGAGAATGCCCTGTGATTGGGGACCAGCATTAACTTGGAGTCTGGTTAAAAGCACTCAAAAAGAGCAAAAGGTCTTAAGGGGCAACTGGTGGAGTCAGGCATTCATGGGGATGGTCATAAGCCCACGGACCCAGGACAGCCACCACTGGCAACCACGTGTGACCCGAGAGAGTGCTGCAAAGTCTCCAGGCCATGGTCCCTGAGCCTCTGGCTTTTTGCTGCTTGTTCAAGTGCTGGGCTAGACATACTTCCCGCTGGCACACATGAGAGAGTCTGGTGTGGATGCTGGCCCGTGCTCTCTAGAACCACAGCCTTTTGCACTCAGCATGTGCACTGCACAACCAGGGCCTAAACCTCGCTCTCCACCCTCCCTTGAGAGAGCTCCCTGCAGGCCCTAGCTGGTGGTCTCTAGGACTGGCTGAGAGTCTGAACACTTCCATCCCAGGCTTGAAAATCTCAGCGTGTTATCTCTGGTTGGGATCTCTCAGGCGGTCTGGAACCAGACAGTAGTCCTGGCAAAAGCAGTCACTGGAAGCAGGTTCCCTGGACCAATATCGCTTGAAGTTTTAGTGGCACAGGGGTGCAGAGACAAGCGGGCCCTTTGGGCGACCTCTGAGATGGTGGCTGGGGATGTGCACTGCCTGTAGGAGGTTGCACAGCTCAACAGAGTTTGCAGAGGGGGAGCCTGTGTGTTCTGGACCACCCAGAGGGGAGCAGGCTGAGGCTTCTCTCTGAGACGGAGGTCTGGGTGCATTTTGCTTTCCACTAAACCTCAGAAAAGCTGCAAAAAGATGCCAAAGAACAAAAACTTCCAGAGAAAAAAAGCCTGAAAAACCCATTTCCACAGAGCCCAGCCCCTGGATAGGGAGCAGAAGAACTCAACCGAAGCAAGACTGACTGCAAAACAATGAGGCAGGTCCTTCCCCTAGAAAGCCAGCCAAAAGAATGAGAGAACAACCATCACAGGGTCCCCATAAAACTGCAAAACCCCAATATCAGGGGAAAACAAGATATTAAGTTGCTGGTATTGCCCCAAAACCTGTATATTTCATAGCTACAACCTTTATTTTTAATTCATTCTCACTATTCTTGTTCTTTTTAACTTTTTAACCTTATTACCATTACAATGAGAAATAGAACAAATTCCATAATAACCTTTTAATGTGACCTTTCTTCATACATATACTGTGTTTTACTTCTGCCTTTCTATTTTTTTTAATTTACATATAGATACAAGCTTCAAGGTAATCCTCTTTCCCTAATCAATACTACCCTTATATATAAACCAATTTTAATCCCCCTTTATCTCTGGAAAATTGAGTCCTTTAACAAAGATATCAAGATATACCCAGGAAGAATCAAAATAATCTTCCTCACCCACATATTTATAACCACCCTCCCATCTTTTTCTTCTGTCAGTATTTCTGTGTATTTGTTTTTGTTCTGGTATTATATAAATCTTATCCTTGGGGTTCATTTTGGCAGTGTTCTTTTTTTTTTTTTTTTCTTATCATTTACTTTTGTTGGTCTTTTTGTCCATTTTTGTTTATATACCTTATAAATGTTACATTTGGGACCCATTCTTGCTGGGTCTTCTCTTTTTTTTTTTTTTCCCCCTGTCTCTCTCTTAATCTCTCTCTCTCTCTCTCTTTCTTTTTCTTTTCTCTTTTTCTTTTAGGTGGTGACTTCTGATTGCTCAGAAGCATTCCAGGGTGCACCTTGCCTGGATCACAGTTGATATATTCAGGTACACATCACATCAACCACCTCTCACCAAAATGACTAGGAGGAGGAATTCCCAACAGAGGAAAAAATCAGAGACTGTTCCCTCTCCATCAGAGCTATTGGATATGGACATAAACAGTATGTCAGAAAGGGAATTCAGAGTAACAATTAGCCAGGCAATGGCCAGGTTGGAGAAAACCATTAATAACAACTTGGAATTGATTAGGGAAGAAGTGAAAGCCACCTAGGAAGAAGTTTAAAATGCTATCAATGAGATCCAATCTAATCTAAATTCTCTAACAGCTAGAGTAACCCAGGCAGAAGATAATTAGTGATCTAAAAGAAAAACTGACAGAGATAAAGGATCAGGAGGAGGCCTGGAACAAACAGCTTAGAAGCCATGAAAACTGAATTAGGGAAACAAATGATGCCATGAAACATTCCAGTATCAGAAATATTGGGATCCCTGAGGGGGAGGAGAAAGAAAGAAGACTAGAAGATATAGTTGAACAAATTCTCCATGAAAATTTCCTCAACCTGGGGAAGGGAACCAGTGCTCAGGTCCTAGAAGCAGAAAGAGCACCCCCTGAGATCATAGAATCTAGAAAGACCTCAAGACACCTGATTATGAAACTGATGATTCATAACTTTAGACAGAAGCTCTTGAGAGCAGCTAGGAAGATCCCTTACATACAGAGGAAGGTCCATCAGAATAACATCAAACCTGTCCACAGAAACCTGGCAAGCCAGAAAGCAATGGCAAGACATATACAGAGCACTAAATGAGAAGAACATGCAGCCAAGAATATTTTATCCAGCAAGGTTGATATTCAAAATGGATGGGGGAGATAAAGAGCTTCCAAGACGAGCAAGTTTTAAAAGAGTATGTGACCACCAAGCTGGCACTACAAGAAATATTAAGGGGGGTTGTAACAAAGAAAAAAGAACCCAAGAGTATCATAGAATGGAAATGTACAGAGATAATCTATAGAAACAAGGACTATACAGGCAAGATGTTGTCATAAAAACATATCTTTCAATAATTACTCTCAATGTGAATGGCTTAAATGTTCCCATAAAATGGTACAGGGTTGCAGATTGGATAAAACTACAGGACCCATCCAAATGTTGTCGACAAGAGACCAATTTGGAACCTAAGGATGCATCCAGACTTAAAGGGAAGGGATGGAGAAGCATCTTTCATGCCAATGGGCCTCAAAAGAAAGCTGGGGTAGTGATTCCCATATCAGATAAATTAGATTTTAAACTAAAGACTGTAATCAGAGATAAAGAAGGACACTAGATTATTCTTAAAGGGTCTATCCACCAAGAAGATCTAACAATTGTAAATATTTATGTCCCCAATATGGGAGCAGCCAACTACATAAGATAATCAAGATAAAGAGTCATATTAATCAAGATAAAGAGTCATACTGATATGAATACATTAATAGTAGGGGATCTTTACACACCACTCTCAGTAATATACATCATCCAAACAAAAAATCAATAAAGAATCAAGAGCATTGAATGACACATTGGACCAGATGGACCTCATAGATATTTACAGAACATTCTACCCAAAAACAACAGAATACTCATTCTTCTCAAACGCACATGGAACTTTCTCCAGAAGAGACCACATACTGGGTCACAAATCAGGGCTCAACCAATACCAAAAGACTGAGATTATTCCCTGCATATTCTCAGACCACAATGCTTTGAAACTAGAACTCAACCACAAGAAAAAAATTGAAAGTATTTTAAAAAAACTTGGAAACTAAAGAAAACCCTGTTTAAGAATGTCTGGATCAACCAGGAAATCAAGGAAGAACTTATACACTTCATGGAAACCAATGAGAATGAAGATACTTTGGTCCAAAATCTATGGGATACAGCAAAGGCGGTCCTAATGGGGAAATACATAGACATCCAAGCCTCCCTCAAAAAAAACTGAAAAAAATCCAGAATATAGCAACTCTCTTTACACCTTAAAGAACTGGAGAATCAAAAACAAAACAAAACAAAACAAAAACAAAAACAAAAAATAAAACCAAAAACAAAAACAAACAAAAAACTAAGTGAACCCCACACAGAAAAAGAGAAATAATCAAGATTAGAGCAGAGATCAATGAGATAGAAACTAGAGATACAGAAGAACACATCAACAAAGCTAGAAGCTGTTTTTTTGAAAGAATCAATAATATCAATAAACCATTGGCCAAACTAGTCCAAAGGAAAAGAGAGAGGACCCAAATTAATAATATTATATGAATGAAAAGGGAGAGATCACGACTAACACCAAGGAAATAGAAACAATCATCACAAATTATTATCAACAGTTATATGCCAATAAGTTATGCAACCTAGATGAAATGGATACATTCCTTGAATCCTATAAACTTCCAAAGCTGAATCAGGAAGAAATCGACAACCTGAATAGACCAATATCTAGTAACAAGATTGAAGCAGTGATCAAAAATCTCCCCCCCAAAAAAAGAAAAACAAGAGCCCACAACCTGACAGATTCCCTGGAGAATTCTACCAAATATTCAAAGAAGAAATAATGCCTATTCTCCTGAAGCTCTTTCAAAAAATAGAAACAGGAGGAAAACTTCCAGACTCTTTCTATGAAGCCAGCATTACCCTGGTCCCCAAACCAGGAAAAGACACCACCAAAAAAGAATATTTCAGACCAATACCCCTGATGAATATGGATGCTAAGATTCTCACCAAGCTAATAGGATCCAATAGTACATTAAAAACATTATCCACATGATCAGGTGGGTTTTATCCATGTGATGCAAGGGTGGTTCAACATTCGCAAAGCAATCAATATGATCGAGCAAATCAGTAAGAGAAAAGAGAAGAACCACGTCATCCTCTCAATTGATGGTGAAAAAGCATTTGACAAGATACAGCATCTGTTCCTGATTAAAATGTTTCAAAGTATAGGGATAGAGGGAACATTCCTCAACTTCATAAAATCTACATACGAAAAGCCCACAGAGAATATCATCCTCAATGGGGAAAGCTGACAGCATTCACTTTGAGATCAGGAACACGAAAAGGATTTCCACTCTTGCTACTGTTGTTCAACATAATACTAGAAGTCCTAGAAACAGGAATCAGAAAACAAAAAGAAATAACATGTATTCAAATTGGCAATGAAAAAGTCAGTTTCTCTCTTTGCAGATGACATAATACTTTATATAGAAAACCCAGAAGACTCCACTCCCAAACTACTAGAACTCATACAGCAATTCAGTAATGTGGCAGGATACAAAATCAATGTATAGAAATCAGTTGCTTTCTTATACATTAACAATGAAAATATAGAAAGGGAAATTCGAGAATTGATTCCATTTATTATAACCCCAAGACCAATAAGATACCTGGAAATAAACCTAAACAAAGAGGTAAAGGATCTGTACTCGAGGAACTACAGAACACTCATGAAAGAAGTTGAAGACGACACAAAAAGATGGAGGACCATTCCATGCTGACGGATCAGAAGAATAAACACTGTTAAAATGTCAATACTGCCTAGGGCAATCTATATTTTCAATGCCATCCCAATCAAAATTTTACCGGCATTTTCCAAAGACCTGGGAACAAACAATCCTGAAATTTGTATGGAACCAGAAGAGACTCCAAAATGCTAAGGAAATGTTGAAAAAGAGAAACAAAACTGGGGGCACCACGTTGCCTGATTTCAAGCTTTACTACAAAGCTGTGATCACCAAGAGAGCATGGTACTGGCACACAAACAGACACATAGACCAGTGGAACAGAGTAGAGAGCCCAGATATGGACCCTCAACTCTATGGTCAAATAATCTTAGACAAAGCAGGAAAAAATATACAGTGGAAAAAAGACAGTCTCTTCAATAACTGGTGCTGGGAAAATTGGACAGTTATATGTAGAAGAATGAAACTTGACCATTATCTTACATCATACACAAAGATGAAATGGATAAAAAGCCTCAACATGAGGCAGGAATCCATCAGAATCCTAGAGGAGAACATAGGCAGTAAACTCTTCGATATCAGCCACAGCAACTTCTTTCAAGATATGTCTCCAAAGGCAAAGGAAACAAAAGCAAAAATGAATTTTTGGGACTTCATCAAGATCAAAAGCTTCTGCACAGCAAAGGAAATAGTCACAAAACAAAGAGGTAACCCACAGAATGGGAGAAGATATTTGCAAATGACAGTATAGACAAAAGGCTGATATCCAGGATCTATAAAGAACTTCTCAAACTCAACACACAAAAAACAGATAATCATGTCAAAAAATGGGCAGAAGACATGAACAGACACTTCTCCAATGAAGACATACAAATGGCTATTAGACACATGAAAAAATGTTCATCATCACTAGCCATCAGGGAGATTCAAATCAAAACCACATTGAGATACCACCTTACACTAGTTAGAATAGCCAAAATGAACAAGACAGTAAACAACAAGTGTTGGAGAGGATGTGGAGAAAGGGGAACCCTCTTACACTGTTGGTGGGAATGCAAGTTCATGCAGCCACTTTGGAACAGTGTGGAGATTCCTTAAGAAATTAAAAATAGAGCTTTCCTATGACCCTGCAATTGCACTACTGGGTATTTACCCCAAAGATACATATGTAGTGAAAAGAAGTGTCATCTATATCCCAATGTTCACAGCAGTGATGGCCACAGTCGCCAACCTGTGGAAAGAACCAAGATGCCCTTCAATGGATGAATGAATAAGGAAGATGTGGTCCATAAACACTATGGAGTATTACGTCTCCATTATAAAGGATGAATACCTAACTTTTATATCAACCTGGACGGGACTGAAGAGATTATGCTGAGTGAAATAAGTCAAGCAAAGAGACTTCTATGGTTTCAGTTATTTGTGGAGCATAAGAAATTACACAGAGGACATGGGGAGGTGGAGAGGAGAAGGGAGTTGAGGGAAATTGGAGGGGGAGATGAAACATGAGACTATGGACTCTCAAAAACAATTTGAGGGTTTTGAAGGGGCAGGGGGGTGGGGAGGTGGGTGAGCCTGGTGGTGGGTATTATGGAGGGCACATATTGCATGGAGCCCTGGGTGTGGTGCATAAACAATGAATTCTGGCACACTGAAAAGAAATTAAAAAAAATAAAAAATTAAAACAAAACAAAACAAAGAGGCAACTCACAGAATGGGAGAAGATATTCGCAAATGACACTACAGACAAAGGGCTGATATCCAAGATCTATAAGGAACTTCTCAAACTCAACACACAAAAAAACAGATAAACATGTCGGAAAATGGGCAGAAGACATGAACAGACACTTCTCCAAAGAAGACATACAAATTGCTATCAGACACATGAAAAAATGTTCATCATCACTAGCCATCAGGGAGATTCAAATCAAAACCACATTGAGATACCACCTTACACCAGTTAGAATGGCCAATATCAATAAGACAGTAAACAACATGTGTTGGAGAGGATGTGGAGAAAAGGAAACCCTCTTACACTGTTGGTGGGAATGCAAGTTGGTGCAGCCACTTTAGAAAACAGTGTTGAGATTCATTAAGAAATTAAAAATAGAGCTACCCTCTGACCCTGCAATTGCACTACTGGGTATTTACAGATGTAACAAAAAGAAGGGCTACCTGTACCCCAATGTTCATAGTAGCAATGGCCACAGTTGCCAAACTGTGGAAAGAACCAAGGTGCCCTTCAACAGATGAATGGATAAAGAAGATATGGTCCATATATACAATGGAGTATTATGCCTCCATCAAAAAGGCTGAATACCCAACTTTTCTATCAACATGGATGGGACTGAAAGAGATTATGCTGAGGGAAATAAGTCAAGCAGAGAGAATCAATTATCATATGGTTTCACTTACTTGTGGAGCATAAGGAATAACATGGAGGGCACTGGGAGATGGAGAAGAGAAGTGAGTTGGGGAAAATTTGAGGGGAAGACAAACCATCAGAAACTGTGGACTCTTAGATACAAACAGGGTTTTGGAGGGGAGGCAGGTGCGGGGTTGGGTGAGCCTGGTGGTGGGTATTATGGAGGGCACATAATGCATGGAGCACTGCATGTGGTGCACAAACAATGAATTCTGGAACACTGAAAAGAAATAAAATGAAAAAAAAAAAAGAGTGAAGATGTAAAAGATTTGAAATATTGACCATTCTAAGATCAATGTGTTTGTTATATAAGTCTCCATCTAGAATTCCTCATGTTATAACACAGCTTATTGATTTTTAAGAAAGTTCTGAAACACAGAGTTTTGCTAAATTGTTTTAAAAATTAGAGTAATTTTCCTTAGGTTCACATGGATTTTTTTCCCCCCTAGTTTAGTGGAATTTCTTATAATGTAAAAGAAAAGTCAAATTCCTCTTGTTCTACCAAGGAATTTCAATACAGTAGCTTTAGAATGCTATTCTTTATTAACAATAGAATTATCAAAGAAGTCAGAAAATTCATCATTTAGAAAACAAAAATAACCATGGAGTCCCATTTAGGTGATATAATAATGTTATATAATCTATGTTTGAGAATTACTTCCTATACACATTAAGTCATCTCTGAAAAGTGATCCTCATTTCTTTACCTTCCCCAAATCCTCTGTTCTATCATAAACCCCAACTTCTACCTTATATCTTTTTCATTCACAAATCAACTTTCATCACTCTGTTGTCTTAGTACATAGTGGCATAAATTTTAGTGTACATTTTATTCTTTTATACTTTATTTTTTTCACTCATTTTATTTTTATTATTTTAGTTTAGTTTAGTTGAGGTTTTTTTTGTTGTTGTTTTTGTTTTTTTTTTATTATGTTCAATTAGACAACATGTTGGCTAATACTTTTGATTGTTACACTTGTGGAAGTCATTGCTACCACACTGAAGTTCCTTTGTTATGGTATAGCAAGGTCTCATCATTATTCATTGATATACACAACTAATTCATCATTGAACACTACATCAAAAACTAATGATGTATTACATGTTGGCTAACTGAACATAATAATACTGAAAAAGAAAATGGGATTTTATTCTTCATATTAGTGTTTTTATTTTTATTTTTTGCTTCTTTTCCAAGTATGGATAGAAAAAAAAATACTAAGGAAATAATAATTCACTGAAATCTATAAATCACTCCTTTCAAGTTAAAAAAAAAAAAAAAGAATTAGCAGGGCACCTGGGTAGCTCGGTGGGTTAAGAGTCCAACTCTTGATTTTGGCTCAGGTCATGATCTCAGGGTTGTGAGATCAAGACTTGAGTAAGGATGGAGCCCAGCATGGAACATGCTTAAGATTCTCTCTCTCCCTTTGTCTCTCCCCCTGCTCTAACAAATACAAAAACAAAACACAAACAAAGAAACAAAAAGAAATTTCTCAAGGATTTTGTTTTTCAAACCTTCAATCATTACGAGAGAGAGAAACAGAGAAAGGCAGGGACAAAGAAGAAAAAGAAAAATAAAATTACAGGGGTTGACTCCATATTTTGCTAAATTTTTCCCCATGAAGTCACTGATCATCATCATTATATAGTTTGTTTTTCCAAGCTGCCCCAACTCACGACTAAACATGCCAGAGTATTATAGGGAATGATAAATATTAAATCTCTTTGTCACTTTTTCTTAATAGCTTAGTAGCTGATACTATTATTTTGAAGTAAAAGAATATCTGGTCTCGATCTCTCTATCATCAAGTATATTAGTAGAATAGTGTTCACTATTGGTTCTTTTTGACAGTTTACACTATTTTTTTCTGGGTTCCATCCCCTCTCTATTAAGAATGCCTACTAACATATATTGTTAAAATGTCTATACTACCCAAAGGAATCTACACATTTAATGCAATTCCTTTCAAAGCACCAAAGGCATTTTTCACAGAACTAGAATAAGCAATCCTAAGATTTGTATGGAGCCACAAAAGACCATAAATAGCCAAAGCAACCTCGAAAAGGAAAGCAAAGCTGGAGGCATCACTATTCCAGACTTCAAGTTATATTACAAAGATGTAATGATCAAGACAGCATGGTACTGGCACAAAAAATAGACACATAAATCAATAGGAGAAAATAGAAAACCCAGAAATAAATCCACAATTATATGGCCAATTAATCTTTGACAAAGCATAAAGGAATACCCAAAGGAAAAAAAGATAGTCTCTTCAACAAATGGTGTTAGGAAAACTGGACAGCTACATGCAAAAGAATGAAACTGCATCAATTTCTTACATCACACACACAAATGAACTCAAATGGATTAAAGAACTAAATGTGAGACCAGAAAAAATAAAAATCCTAGAAAAGAACACAGGCAGTAAGTTCTTTGACATCAGTTGTAGAAACTTTTTTCCAGATATGTCTCCTGAGGCAAGAGAAGCAAAGGCAAAAATAAACAATTGGAACTACATCAAAATAAATAGCTTCTGCACAGTGAAGGGAATATTCAACAAACTAAAAGGCAAACTACAGAATGGAAGAAGGTGTTTGCAAATGATATATCCAATAAAGGTGTCCAAAAATGTATAAAGAAATTATAAAACTCAACACCCAAAAACAATTAATCCAAATAAAAGTGGGCAACAGTCATAAAACAACATTTTTCCAAAAAAGACTGCCAGATGGCCAACAGAAACATGAAAAGGTAGTAATCATCACTTATCATCAGGGAAATGCAAATCAAAACTACAAGGAGATATCACCTCACACCTGTCAGAATGGCTAAAATCAACAACACAAGAAACAACAGGTATTGGTGTGGATGTAGAGAAAAAGGAACCCTTGTGCACTGTTTGTGGGAATGCGAACTGGGGTAGCCACTGTGAACAACAGTATGGAGTTTCCTCAGTGAGTTAAAAATAAAACTACCCTATGATCCAGAAATCACATTAATAGGTATTTACCCAAAGAATAGAAAAAAATGCCAATTCAAAGATTTACATGCACCCCCGTTTATAGCAGCATTATTTACAATAGCCAAGATATGGAAGCTGTCCAAGTGTCCACTGACTGGGGAATGGATAAAGAAGATGTACACACAGACACACACACACATACACACACACACACACACAATGGAATATTCAGGAGTAAAAATAGGATGAAATCTTGTGTTGGCTCAGTTGGCTAGTATCTGAGTCTTGATTTCAGCTCAGATCATGATCTCAGGGTCATGAGATTGAGCCCCATGTTGGGCTCTGCAGTGTGTATGGAGTCTTCTTAAGATTCTCGCTCTCTGCCTCTGCCTATACCCCACTCATGTATGCTTGGACTCTCTCCTCCCTCTCTTTGTCTAAGAAAGAAAAGAAAAAGAAAAGAAAAGAAAAGAAGAAAAAGAAGAAAAAAGAAAGAAAGAAAGGAAGGAAGGAAGAAAGGAGGGAGGGAGGAAGAAAGGAGGGAGGGAGGGAATGGAAAGGAAAGGAAAGGAAAGGAAAGGAAAGGAAAGGAAAGGAAAGGAAAGGAAAGGATGAAATCTTGTCATTTGCAATGACATGGAGAGAGCATAATGCTAGAGAGTATAATGCGAAGCAAAATAAAACAGAAATTAGTCAGAGAAAGACAAACACCATGATTTGACTCATATGTGTAATTTAAGACACAAAAGAAGGGTGCCGGAATGTCTCAGTCAGTTGTGTCCGCCTTTGGCTCAGGTCATGATCCGGGAGGTCCTGGGATAGAGTTCTGTGTCCAGCTCCCTGCTCAGTGGGGAGTCTGCTTCTCCCTCTCCACCACTGCCCCCCTATTCCTGCTCTCTTGTGCTCTCTTTATCAAATAAATAAAATCTTTAAAAAATAAAACAAATGAAGAGAAAGAAAATAAGAGAGAGAGAAATCAAGAAAACACTTAAATATAGAAAACAAACTGATGGTTACCAGAGGGGAGGTTGGTAGGGGAGATGGATTAAATAGGTGATGGGGATTAAGGAGGACTCTTGTTTTAATGAGCACAGGATATGTATGGAAGTATTGAATTACTCTATTGTACACTTGAAAGTAATATAACACTGTATGTTAACTAACTGGAATTAAAATACAAACTTAATTCATGTATATACACCAGTTTCTCCTTATATATTGTTTCTCCTTAGTTGACAGTATGCAATAATATGCTTAAGCAATATCAGAATTATGGTGGAGACTGCTGTGTGATTTTTTCAAAATGGCTGAGAATGAAACTTAATAATAGTAATAGAAAAATAAAGATTTTTTTTGTTGTTTTTTAAAGAGAATAAGCTACTAGGATCAGAGCTTTATTTTCGACAAATACTTCTCTTTTTAAATAAAGGACCTTTATTTTCCATGGTTTGCTTAAGGTAACAGAAGCTAGTTAACATAGGGTTTTAGTAAAATGCTATGTATAACAGATCCACATGATAAAATTTTGAAGTTTCTATGTATTGATTAAAAACCTTTTTAGTAAGCCATTTAGTGTCATGGGAATATATTATCCTTTTATGACATGATAAAAGGGGATACAAAATGGTATATTAATATGATTCCCAGTTTATAAATAAAATGTAGATTTAAAAATTTAGAAGGGAGGGGCGCCTGGGTTGCTCGGTCTGTTAAGCATCTGACTTCAGCTTATGTCATGATCCCAGGGTCCTGAGATTGAGCCCCAAGTTGGGCTACCTACTTAGTAGGGACTCTGCTTCTCCCTGTGCCCAACCCATGCCCCACTCATGCTCTCTTACTCTCTCTCTCTCTCTCTCTCTCTCAAATAAATATATAAAAGCTAAAACACAAAAGAAACCTAGAAGGGAAAAATTTTTAAAAAATAATAAAAATCTAGGAGGGAAAATTGTTCACTTTTTTTCCCCCAAATTTCTAAAGTTTGCACAATATATAAGCATAATTTTTATATTTCAAAAAATTCTTATTTAAAGGACATGTACACTTAAATAAAAATAAAATAATTCAAAGGACTGAACACTTCTGGATCACTTGATTTGGGAAATAGCAGTCTTTATTATCTCCGAATCTGATCATCTGTGTTTGATTTTTAAGTACAGAGCAGATTGTTGAATTATCAGAAATTAAGGTTGGACTGCAGATGGTGTAACCCCTAGAGACATTTGTTCCCTCAGGCACCCCTGTGTCTGCTGCTGAGAGAGTGTCAACCCACAGCTTTAGAGTAAATTTTGGGGTAAATCCATATATCATTTTCAAATGCTGATATCAAATGTACACTTGGTCTCACTAATACTGACTCTAATTACAACATGCTTCAGTGAACCATGGGACCGTTATACATGTGTGCACATAGATGCATGCACACACAGATGCACATTGACTTACCATCAACAATTGAGAAATAAGGCTCCAGTCTCAGAGCACCACATGAAGTTGTGAAATGTTACTTGGGATTTACTGAAGCAAAAGCTGCATTAGGCATTCCATGAAGCATGACTGATTCATCCACATAGAGACTAATCTTATTTTGATCCTATATTTTACTTTTCCCTGAGTGTCTGGAAATCAGAGAGTGTGAAAAAATGCTCCTGAGAATTGAAATTCAATGTAGAAAGTGGTACAATAAATAAAACCCCGTGCAACCTATGGGCAATTTTGATCATCCAGAGCACTCTTGCTAATGGTTCCAAGATTTAAGACTCAGATCATGAAAAGCATTTTCTAGAAAGGGCTCTTGGCTTTGATATTTCCTTTCCATCCCAGGCTGACATAGTCCTAATTTACAGGTAGTCAGGGATTCATGATATATAGTTCTACTTCATGCATCAGTTTCTAATTGGCCGGGGAGTTTTCTAAGATAGAATGTCCTGTGAGCCTGAAGTTTTCTTCCTTTTTTTTTTTTTTTTAATCTTCTAGACAGGAAGTCTAATACACACACACACACACACACATATATATATAGAGAGAGAGCACTTTATGAAGCAAATTAGCTTAATGAATATTTTGGAAATCTGTTTTCAAGATTATCATTATAAGAAATATAATAAAATACAGACTAGCTTTATAAGTCTGTTCATTTTATTTTAAATTTAATAAGATTTCTATCCTTGGATGAGGTTCTAAAATGTTACCTTCCTTTATAAAGAACTATTCCAGAATTAAAATACCTGTACTCAAAAGTTTGTCACATATAGCCTGCCAAGCATCTTGAAATAACACAGGCATTTACCTAGAACAACAATGCCCCATTGAGGAATATATAATTGCTTGTTGTTACTGTATTGAATATTTTCCTTCAAAAAGTTTTTATCTCTGATACATTCTGGATTTTAAGAATATTGACAAATAGACCAGAGAGTGCCATCACATGGAAATGATCCATTTTGATCAGAATGCTTCATCTACATGTTACAAAAGGTAGGTATCAGAATATTTCCCCAAACTGATTTATTGAGCACCTAACAGTCCATATACTGAGCAGAAACTTTATACATATATACTATTTCTGTTAATACAAATCTTCAAAGGGAGGTAGTTTTTTGGTATTTGTATTTTTGCTAGTATGTACTGAGCATTTAAGAGTTTTACAACCATAAATAATTTCACATTACAACAAAGTAGTACTTTACAGATAAGAAAAGTATGAATCAGAGAACTTAAATAGGTTTTCCAGGTACACAGTTAATAAGTGATAGAGACAGCAGTCAAGCCAAATTTCCTGTGACTCTAATTCATGTTCTTTTTTCCTGCAATGATGTCTTCATTTTATAGATTTCCTTCTTCAGTATTACTTATGAATATCCTCGCAGAATGTATGGACATGTAAAAAGATCAAGCTTTATTCATATTTATGTTGACATGGTACCTAGAAGAGTACCTTATACACAGTAAACCCTCAGTGGAAGTTAATTAAATACAAATTAGCACTATGAATCAGGAGCTTACTATGATTAGGCATCTTCAAACATCACTTAATAGATACCCATAGATCATTTCATTGCAAAAGGTCATTTTTGGGGGTCTACACAAGTCTCTGTCTTGAGGGCCTATGCATGAATGTTTAACCTGGGTAAATTCTAAAGTAATTTCACACAAACTCATGCAAACACCCTGGACTTCAGGTTTTTCTTTGATAACACTAAGCCCATCTTTCCCCATGGCAAATATCTGCTGCAGTTAAGCAGCTGATCCATCTAGGGGGAACATGTTTCTTCCAGTTGACCACTGTCCCCACCACCTGCTGTGTGCTGCAGCCAGCTTTTCCAACTGTAGAATTTTGGTTACCTCTCTGGTCCAGTAGGGAATTGAATTAGTGATTTCCTGCTGTGCAATAGCATACAACCAGGTATTTCCTAAAGTGACACAATTCAGCAGGGATTTAAAAAACAAAGGCCCACACTCATGCCACTTCAATATTATGCTTTGATATTTAATATTTATATCTAAGGGGCACAGTTTTATTTTATACTTGACATTATCAAAGAACATCTAAAAATTAATATTAAAACTGATCTTTGTAATACGATAATGTGTCCAGATTTCCAAAAGAGCTAGGAGGGAAAAAAAATGCCAGTAAAAAGTCACCTAAAAATACTAAATAAATTATGACTCAGCTTCTACACATGGTTGTGATGAAACCATAGATGAAGACTGCTGTAGAGGAGGATTTTCTCCATGAATATGGCACTTGCAATGGCAAAGGGACACCATGAGGACAATGGACATATAGTCACTAAATGGCAGTAGCTGCTCTATCCTTCCCTAAACACAAAGCATACCAGATGTTTTTGTAATATATTTTGATAGTGTTGGACCTCCGCATACAGAGAGTCCTGGTTGGCACCATTTCTTTGGCTTGAAGATCCCCTTTTGTTATTTGAGTAAAGATAAATTGTCTTCTAGAACAGAAATTTAACATTGGCTAACCTTGTTTCAACTTTCACTTTAAGAGATGACTAAAATACTGTTTTAGTTTTCAAGTGAACTTTACTGTTTAAATATTCTAGACATAGAAGATTATTCAAATGTTAACTTAGATATATATGAAGCTTGAGTGACACATTTTAATAACTGAAATGTTCCAAAATCTCAAATCTTGAACAAAGATTAGAAGGATTAGTAAGGATTTTTTTTTTTCTCTTTGCACTGTCATCATCCAGATAAAGCACGGAGATATTGTGCATGTAAAAACCCAAGAAAGCTTAATATGAAAGAGAGGGATGTTTTATGTGGCTCTGTAAAGCAGCTATATAAGAAAGTAGTTATTTAGGTTTGTTAAACAACATACCTTTCAGATTGCAAGTTCAGGTTTTATGTGAAGATGTTCTCCAGTATAGACCTAACTTCACTAGAAGTAGTGGCATGTTTAATCAATTGGAATTGATAAAGATAGTGATGATGATATGATGTAGGAACAATCTCTTTCCAAAAAAAAAAAAAAAAGAAAAAAGAAACACCAAAACAAAACTCTCATATTTGCTACTCAGGTAGCAAACAAGTTTAATCATGTTTAGTATTGTTCTTAGAACACTCATGCTTTTAAGTATTGTACACTTTTTTCTTTCCTTTGCAACCACTCTTATTGTGGTTGATAAAGCCTTTCAAGCACTAGCCAAGATATTCTGCTTTGTGGGCTTCATTTGCCTCATAAATAAATGGGAATAAATACACATTCCTGGTCTAAAGCAGTGGGATAGATTCATAAAGCTGGCAATATGCCTTAGAAGTATAGTGTTATTCAAACTATGTTTTCAGTAATAAATGCATGTAGCCAATTTGAAGAATATGTTTTTATTATGAACCTCATGATGACTTCACACACATTTAAGATCACAGTGAGTTGAGCTAAAAATTATAAACTGCTTTTTTCTCAGTAACCACCTTTGCCTTTTTCTACTAGCTCCCAGTATACTAGTATCCAGCAAACACAATTATGCAGATCTCAGATCTTCCTTACAATGTTTATTCATTCTTTCTGTAGCAATTAGAAACCGACAGTAAATGCAGTGTGCAAAAAAAGTTTATGTGCAGAAAAAAGCAATATTCATAACAGAGAACTAAGTAATAATATATTTAACTACTTAAATTTTAAAATTATAACTGAATAACTTGAGACCATAAGATAAGCTAGACTCAACTATTAGTCTTAAGTCTCCTATACTCTAGCATATTACATATTTTTTTAAATATTTATTTATTTTGGAGAGAGAGAGAGAGAGAGAGAAAGTATGAGTGGGGGGTTAGGGCAGAGGACGAGGGAGAAGAGAAGCAGATTCCCAAGGGGTAAGGTGCCTGACTTGGTGCCTGCTCTCAGAACCCTGAGATCAGGACCTGAGCCTAAACTAAGAGTCTGATGTTTAACCTACTGAGCCACCTAGGCACCCCAGCATATTGCATCTCATATAAATTTGCTCTACTTTTAAAATACGTTTTATAGCCACCAAAAGGTATAAGGTTTGATTTGTCCTGTATAAACTGCATAGTTTATAGAATGGTCAAAATAATTTGATTAAGGCAGATATTCTCACAACAGAAAGGTTGAAACAATCCACTTAACTACATCCACTTAACAAGGAGAAACTTAACTTTCACACCCATACTCATTCTTATAAAACAGAGCAAAAAATGAGTATTTTATCTGAATACTCATTTTGCCAATCCAGTATTCACATGGGTTATCAATTTCATTTATCCAAAATACAGGTTATGATAACAAAAATCATGATATAAAGTGTACAATATGTGCCAGACATTTTACCACATAATTTACATGTCAATCTGTTCTATCTTCATCAAATATGCTTTATCACGGTAATTTGGAAGATGAGGAAACTGAAGCTCAAACACATTTCACTAAATTTGTCAATTATCCAGCCATAAAATTGTACAAGTGAAATTCAAAGCTAATCATATATGATTCCACAGTTTATGCTCTCTACATCAATCTCAACAGAGAAAGAATAATCTACTGTGCAAAGGAGGTTATCTCCCAAAATAAAAATTTCAAATAGCAAAAGAGGAAGAAAAGAGATGTTTTAGGGCAATATATGTGTGCATGTATATGCATACTTTTATTAACACAAGCAATAGTAGAAGTATAATTTGAATTTTGTTATACTTTCCAATTTTATTTTAATGGTTGCATTTTAACCATGTAATTATTATGCTTCTGCTAGAATGAATTAGTTTTCTTAATTATGGAAAATATCCTAATGTGATGGCATGTCTTTCCTAAAGTGAATCTGTCATTGATTCAACTCTTTATATTTTAGAAATAAACATATTTATATTTCAAAAAAGAATAAAAAATATTGCTTATCTTGAAAGGCTACAAAGCATTCTTACATGACGATTGCTTTTTATTAAACAATGTTTATATTGTTTAGTTTAGTTTTCATAATAAATGTGAGGGACAAACTTGGTTTTATACAGAAAAGTCAACATATTAAAAGGAGAATCCAACTTTTCTAGAAACCAAAACCTCTTTTTTGGTAAGATGAATATGGGCATTAATATGCTCAATAGTCACTGTGGTTTCATCCTCTGATCTTGCAGACCAGCAGCGACTGAATGTATAAGGATGTAGTCCTTGCGACACTGGCCTATGTGGAGCAGATAAAAGGGATAACTGCCTATTGTCCTGATGTACTGTGGGTGGAATGGGTGCCATTTTAGTGTTTGTATACCCAGCACATTGCACCTCCTGATGGGTACTCAGTACACATTGATAGAATGAGTGAACACATATCACTTCTCAGCCTTCTGGCTAAGATCAAGTATATAGAATGAGTGAACCCATAAATAAAAGAAAACACAACTTTTTATTTCTCTATAGATGGAACTAAAACACAGAGTAGGTTTCATAGATTTAAAAACAACACACAGGGGTGCCTGGGTGGCTCAATGGGTTAAGCCTCTGCCTTCTGCTCAGGTCATGATCTCAGGGTCCTGGGATCGAGCCCCACGTCGGGCTCTCTGCTCTGCAGGGAGCCTGCTTCCCCCTCTATCTCTGTCTGTTTCTCTGCCTACTTGTGATCTCTCTCTCTCTGTCAAATAAATAAATAAAATCTTAAAAAATAAATTAATTAATAAAATAAAAAATAAAAACAACACACATCTTTAGCATTTTGCTTTGTGTTCTGAGGGGAAAGTAATGCATAAAGTGTCATTCTTGCCCTCAAAATCTTACACAGAGAGATATTATGACATAAATATTTGCAAACTTAAATAGTCCTCCCAAAATGATCTATTTAGAAGTTTGAAAAGTAACTATAGATATTAATTGACAGTATATATATAATTTCTTGACAATGATGGAAACTTGCCTTGATATAAAAGGTCAGAAGTTTGAATATTCAGTTCAGGCTCAACTGGCCATGGGAAGCTTTTAAAGAATTAGTAATGTACTATTAGTTTTAAAGAATGGGTATAGTGAGTCGAAAAAAAGAGAACAGATAATGTCATTCTGGCCAATGGAATGGTAACCACAAGTGTAGTGTTAAAAAGAAAATGAAACAAAACAAAAGTACCAGTTCTGGTTTAGAGACCCTTCAAATAGAACACTAGTTGAAAGGAGAAGGATAAGAAAATAAGAATATAGATGACACAGCCATTAAAAAAAAAGTGAAATCTTGCCATCTGCAACAACATGGGTGAACTAAAGGGTATTACTTTAAGGGAAATAAGTCAATCAGTGAAAGACAATTATCATATGATCTCACTGATATGTGGAATATATGGAATTTGAGAAATAAGGCAGAGGATCATAGGGGAAGAGAGGAAAAAAAATCAAACAAGATGAAACCAGAGAGGGAGACAAACCTTATATGAGACTTTTAATCTTAGGAAAACAAACAGAGGGTTGCTGGGGGGTCAGGGGGTATGGAGTAACTGGGTGATGGGCATTGGGGAGGGCTTGTGATGTAATGAGCACTGGGTATTATATAAGACTAATGAGTCACAGACCTGTACCCCTGAAACAAATAATATGTTATGTTAATTAATTGAATTAAAATTTAAAAATACAAAAAGAATATAGAGCACTAGTTAAAAGGAGAAAGATAAGAATATAAACAAGTAGGTTGAACCTTATAACAAATATTATGAAAACAGACATTTCCTATATATAGTTTAGACTTGAAAGCAATATATATTGAAATGCTATTATAGTAACCAGACTTTGTACCCTAATTCATTGCATCGTTCTGTTCCTTCCTCCTTTCCTTGCTGTTTTATAAAATAGTCTATGCTCAATATTTTTTCAAAAGTAGACCCCATTATGCAGCATTACTGTTTAGAAAGAAGAAGACTGCATTAGAGAAGTGAGGTCCATAAGAAATATATGACATACATGTGAAAAATGTCACTTGCAAAATATCATTCAGTAATAGAAGCTCAACACAAATAAGACAACTACATTAATATTGCTAAGGTCATGGGAGAAAAAAATGAAAGGAAGGGAAATAAGAAAACTAATCCCATTGGAGATTATGTTAAACTGAAATTTGAAGAACAAAATGAAGCTTTTGAAATCAAATAACTATAAGCATATCAATTTTACATTCATTGCTTTAACTGTCAGTAATAAACCTGAAAGAAAAAAAAACATGGAAAATTGATGATAGCATATCAACAAGGGACTGAATGTCTGGGGTGTTTCACTTGTAAATAACTAGCTAATATAATTCAGTCACCTTGGGCAAATTTATTAATATTCCCAGCTGTCCCAAAAGGAAATGTCATATATACCAATTTGTTCTCATGTCCTTTCCTTTAAACAGCAATAATAAAAAAGATCACCAGAATTTTTCCTGATTGCTCCTTCTTTGTGAGCATCATGTCTAAGATTCACTTGTATTTCAAAAATGATTAAAAATATTTTCCAACATTTACATTCTTTTATTTCTATTAAAATGAGTCCTAGATAATTCTAGTAGCTTTTAATTTTTGTCATGGATCTTTCAAAAATTTCTAGCAAATAGCTGATTGTCAATTAACATAAAGAATTTTAGTTTTTGTATATATATTGCCATCATAAAAATATACTTTGGCTTTTTATATTTTTGTTTAAAGACTCTCCCACCTCTCAGACAAGCTCTATGGGGGCAGAGACCACATTGTCTTTTCACCTTTAATCTTATAAAGCATGCCTTCTTTCTGGCGCAGGATCTCATAAACTGTTGATTGAATTCAAATAAGTAAATGTGAAAATCTCAGATAGACACAAGTTTCTGGAGGGAATGAGGAAGATTAATAAATAACCAGATGATTATAACAATTGTCATAATAGATTTTCCAGGGCCCAGCACAACACAATTTTTGTCACACAGTCCTATCCCTAATTATACATTAGAAGGAAGGAAGAAAATAAGTAAAGAAGTAAAAGAGAAAAGGAGGAAGGGAGGGAGAGTGTCCTTCCTTATCTTGGCATTCACCAATCATGGAAATTTAAATTTAACAGTCTTATATGTGACTTTCCCCCAGAAATATGGCATACCTATATAAACATTGAAGTTTTCACTACATTTGAGGAATTATGGAATACCTAGCATGACTAGCCCAAATCCAATCTCCAAGTCAAGTAAACCTTTCTTAGTATTGTTACAATTAATGCTTTTTCTTATTCCACAGATATTTGCCTTTACTTGAAAATATTTCATGGTAATTTTCACCTCAAACTAACTTGAAAAAAAATCCTTTGTTTTCATTATTTTTCTCTATAAAATCCACAGAAAGATGAAAAACTGGGTGAAGACAATGTTTACACCAGTAATTCTTTTGTCATTCTGTCAATTTAGGTTAGTTTAGTAAGAATACATTGTTTACCTACACTGTACCCGGCATTGCCCAGGTCTGTAGAGAATCAAAGGAATGAAGGCAAGAAAGACCTATTCTCAAGGACGTCACAGTCTACCTAGTTTGCTGTTATATGCAGTTGCAGGCTTTTTTCCTCCCCTTTCTTCTTCTTTCCTTCCCTCCTTACCTCCCTCTCCTGCTTTTCCCCACCATCTCCTCCTGCTTTCTTCTCTGTGTAGGTTTGCATAAATCTCTTAGAAAACTAGATTCCTTCATTAAACATAACCAGTTTAAGTCTTATCATTTCATTTGCTGTGAAAAATCTATAAAGTTGTAGCAGATTGCAAATTATTCTACCCAAGAAATTAAAGTTTTAGCTATATAAAAGTTTTCAAGTGCTACATGTTCTAAAATATTAATGCATTTAAATTATAAGTGACCTAAGACAGGCCCTGTTTACCACCATTTTAAAATGTGATCTTAGTGAAAGTTCAAGGGTGATCTTAGAGAAAGTTCTCTTCATTTTCTCTGATGTGCTCAGATTTATGCAAAGTTGTGATTAGCATTAATGGAAGTTATAGATGTACATCAATGTTTATTCTTTTTTATTTACTCAGGGCCTCCTCCTCACTGTTTTCAAGACTTTTTATCAGTACTAATGTCCAGGAGGAGTTTGTAAGTTGTGTTTCCACAACCAAAGAATCTGGAAAACTTAATAGCATTCAGATATATTTGTTGTATGCTTCAACTATCCAAGTCAGTATATACTGTGTTTTAGTTTTCTCATTTGCTTCACAATTTTGTTTTCTGGGCTAGTTTTCTTCATTTTCCTTTCAATTTCTATATCATTTGTTTTGATAGATGAATTTAGATGTTAATGGCAGCTCAGCTTGTCATTTGTATATCCATGAAAGAACTAGGAGTTTTCTATTTCCTAAATCTTTGAGTTTTCTTTTCTCTTCTTTCTTACCCTTTGTAGTTAATACAAGGAAGGGCCCTGTTATGGATAGTCAGAATGTTTGTGTTCACCCAAAATTTGTATGTTGAAATCCCAACCCCCAAAGATGTTGGTATTGGGAAGTAGAGATTTAGAAGGTGCTTTAATTCATGAGGTTAGAGAACCTCACGAATTGGATTAGTGTCGTATGAAAGAGGCTTCAGAAAGCTTTCTAGCTCTTTCCACCATATAAGGATACAATGAGCTCTTTACAAGCTGGAAGAGAGCTTTCAGCAGAAACCAACCAAGTTGGTGTCCTAATCTGTCAAATTCCAGAAGTGTGAGAAATAATTTTTTTTTGTTTGTTTATAAGCTACTCAACCTGTGGTATTTTTTTTTTTATAGTGGCCCTAATGGACTAAGACAGGCTCTTTCATACCACCTGTAAGCTATAATCTGTGTTGCCTGTAATGTAGTAACCAATATCTTGTGCTAAAAGTCAAAACCAGAGTTTCATGTAGTTGGCCACTGGGCAGATGCACTGGTAGAACTGTCAGAAATACTGACATTTGGCTTTAATTGAGCCAAATGCAAAATAGTAACATAAATGAATAAAAACAGTGTTTAAAGTTGACACAGAATATAAATCTTATCATTTTTGATCTCATGAAAGAGACATGTTAATATGCTGGGGAAAATAAAAATATATAGTAAGTAATTTTAACTAGAATATATTTTTATTAAGGTCATTTAAATTGCTCCTTAAAGTGTTCTTTGAACTGAACTGAAGCAAATGGATTTACTTTATGTATTCTGAGTTCCTGTTTTAACTGCTGCTGCCTTTGCTTTGTGACTCCAGAGGAACTCTTCATTTATCCGTCTCATCAGTGTCACTTAAAGCAGAGAAGGTGCAAGTGCACCAGACTGAGAAGTGGTAGATAAGGTATAATTTTTACAGTGCTCTTTCCAATAGCTTTTCCTATAACTTTATCCATCTTACTCATTATTTGAAGTCTCTGACATATATTAATTAGAAAAACCACAAGTTGTAGAGATGAAATAAATACTATAGCAGTCCCTCTTGTTTTAATATACCTGTATACTATGATACTTTTCCATCAGTTTATCCTTACCCAAAATCCTACAATATATGAATTCACTATAGTTTGTCAAATACATGTCCATTCTAAATCCTTATATGTAGGCAATGAATGTTTGATGTAATATGAAACTAAGAAATAATGTACCTTGCAATGTATATTATCAAAAGTAAAGAAAAATATAAACCTTAAAGTGTGAGAGATAGTGATCATGAAATAGCAAACAGAAGCAAAATTTCCAGTAAACATTAACCAATCACTAATAAAATAGTGTAATATGAAGTTTGTCATATTATACTACATTTTATAAATATTACATTTGTCATATTACACTAATCACTAATAAAATAGTGTAAAATGACATCTGTAATCTCTTAATTTAGCATGCATTCTATATTTCTAATCTCTTTAAAAACACATTTATACACACGTATACAAAGAACCTTCATAGTTTTATTTTTAGTCTCTGTTTTCCAGTGTTCATTTTATGTGATAATAGTAACACATAAGATAGAAGACCTCTAATATGTTGGGTACTCTTTTAAGTCTATTAAAATGTGTTGAATTGTTTAATATTCATAAGAATTTCATAATGTAGACACTATTTTCCTACTTTTTTTTTTTTCCTGTTTTGGAAACATAAGTACAGAGATTAAGGATTTCCCCCAAATTACACAATAATTAAGTGGCAGACCTAGAACGAAGACCAAATTTACTAGCTCTGAAGTTGATGCTCTTAACAGGTCAGCAAAATTGACTAATCGTCTAACACAGAGAAGTTTAGGAAGAGTATTGAAAAGAATGTAGTACTCAACATCACTCATCATCAGGGAGTTACAAATCAAAACCACAATGAGATACCACCTCACACCTGTCAGAACCGCTAAAATTAACAACACAAGAAACAACAGATGTTGGCAAGGATGCAGAGAAAGGGGAACTCTTTTGCAATGTTGGTGGGAATACAAACTGGTGCAGCCACGCTGAAAAATAGTATGGAGGTTCTTCAAAAAGTTAAAAATAGAACTGCTAGAACTACTCTACCACCCAGCAATTACACTACTAGGTTTTATCCAAAGGATTAAAAAATGCTGATTTAAAGGGGCACATGCACCCCAATGTTTATAGCAAGATTATCAACAATAGCCAAATTATAGAAAGAGCCCAAATGTCCATTGATTGATGAATGGATAAAATAGATGTGGTATACACACAGACACACCAACAGACATACAACACTGGAAAAAAGAATGAAATCTTGCCATTTGTGACAATGTGGATGGAACCAGAGTATATTATGCTAAGCGATGTAAGTCAGTCAGAGAAAGACAATACCAGGTGATTTTACTCATTTGTGCAATTCAAGAAACAAACAGATGAAGATGGGGAAGGGAAGGAAAAATAAAATAAGATAAAAACAGAGAGGGAGGAAAACCATAAGGAACTCTTAACTAAAGAGAACAAAATGAGGGTTGCTGGAGGGGAGATGGGAGAATGAGGTAACTGGGTGATGGGCATTAAGGAGAACACCTGTTGGGATGAGCACTGGGTGTATTTGTAAGTGATGAATCACTAAATTCTACTCCTGAAGCCAGTACTACACTCTACGTTAACCAACTTGAATTAAAAAAAAAAAATGTGGTACAGCGATAGTAGGAAATGCTAAATTTAACACAAAAAGAGAACAAAATAAGAACTTAATAAATGTACACTTACCACTATGAAATTTTGCTCAAAGAGACTTCAAGGTATTTCAGAAGAAAACTTGTATTTCTTTTGTATCTACCTTGTTTTGACCACCAATGTAATTTACAAAATGGCAAACATTTTTGAAACCTCTGATGTAAGGAAGGCATTCTGGTAGACAGTCTAACAGACCTGCTTTGCTTTGTTGAAGCAAATCCTCCAAGATATTTTTCTAACAACTGTATTTTATGGATAAAGAAATTAAGATTTGTAGAGATTATTCAAGAGTTTTTCATGACACACTCAATTAACTGTGGTATTGGGATTCAAATCTAGATCCTTCTAACTCCACAGATACCTAGGAACAACCACAATGTCAAGAGACAAACTTGGAGTCCTTATAGCTCTTCCACTAATCCCACTTCTTATCACAGCAGACAACTTTTTTTTTTTTTGAAACTATGGCTCTTTATTTTCATGTGGACAGTTCAAAGGAAGTCATCAGTAGCTTTTTTTAATGTAAAAAAATGGGGTTTAAAGAAAAGCATCAGTAGTAGGCTGGTTGAAGGATTTGTATTGTTAGAAGGGAAATACAGTGCACATATTTCTAGAGAGCAGTTTTTAAAGATGTTTTGGGGAGGTTAAGTTTTAAAGCTAAATTGGGGGGCTTATTTCCCAGTTTTAAAGTAATTTAGGGATGGTGTCACAGTGCTAAGTATAGGGTGATAGGTCAGTGGTCACTACCCAGGGCCTTGGAACGGATCTTGCTGTCACACAATGCAGGTAACAGAGAGTAAGACAACAAAAAGTAATCAAGGCGCCAACCGACATTTTTGGATCGAGCATTCATCATATAGGTCCAAAAGGTATAGGCATAGGCCGTGTTGGGGTAGAGGTGCCAGAAACCGTCAGCCAGTGGCACGGCCTATAGTAATTCCCCAAAGCCTTGACGCTCTTGTGGAGTGAAGCCAGCATTCTTTTTGTTTCCCTTGGGGTTGCGAAGGTCGATTTCTTCATGAGCCACATTGAGGTCCCCACATAGCACAAGGGGCTTGCGGGAAGCCAAACCCTTCAGGAATTTGCGAAAGGCTTCATCCCAGCGCTGCCGGTACTCCAAGCGTACCAGACCTCGGCCTGCATTAGGTACATAGGCTGTTACCAGCACAAATGCATCAAATTCAGCCACGATCACTCGGCCTTCCTGATCATGTTCCTCTTCACCAATGCCATAGGAGACTTTCAGGGGGCACTGGCGGGAAAGCAGGCCCACACCACTGTACCCCTCCTTGTCTGAAGGAGCTAACCAGTACTGATGGGATAGTCCAGGTAACTCTTGAAGTTCAACTGGTAGTTTGTTCTTTGAACATTTGGTCTCTTGGAGGCAGAGGATATCTGGGGCTTCTTCCTTTACCCAATCTAAACCTTTCTTCTTAATCCAGGCTCGAAGCCCATCCACATTCCAGGAGCAGATCTTGAGGGTGGCCGATTTACCATTGGGTGAGGTTTTCTGATCTGGGGGGTCCTCATACAAGACTGGCCCCTCTCCTGCCTCTTTTTCGTTTTTCTTTGCTCCCGCCTTACTCTTCTTGGCTTCTGGCTCAATCTTGGGTTCTTCCCCATCTTCTACAACGGCTCCCTTTTTCCCATGCTTCGGCATCACTGTAACGAAAGCCTTTCTGAACCAGTACCACGTCGCCCACTGAAGCAGTATTTTTACCGTGTTCCCTGCTCTGATCCTAGCCTGGCTCCTCCTTACCCGAGCACCCACAGCAGACAATTTATGACAAAATGAGATTTCTGTCTTTTCCCTAATAAAATTTTATTTCTTTTTATGGAAATTATAACTAGTTGATAATATATTTTTATTGTCACTTTTCTCTGTTATAATTCAAACAGTGAAAAGGTGTGGAGTTTATTTTATTCAAGGAATATATACCTGAATAGGAACTCAAGAAAACTGCATTTAGCAAGAAATACATCAGTGCTAATTAGGCAGATAAAGGAGAGTTACAAAGGTTTAACACTTGGTTTCCATTTCAAAATAACCTTAGTGCTATGGCTGATGTCTGCTTGGGAAAATTCTGCTTTATCTATCAGATAAACAAAAGTTTTCTTAAATTAATTTTTAATGTTTTATATTAAAATGATTATACTACAATTAATTAAATGTTATGCAATAGAATAAATAAAGACATTCTTACTTAGGAAAGACAAATATCAGATTCCCAGAAAGGTAATGATATGCTGTAATTTTTTTGTTTTGCATCTCATAGAAAATTATCAAAAAGAACACATAATGGGACACTAATCGGCCAGCATTGCATATGGCAGTTAAAACCATAGTATTTGGAGATAGATGATGCCCATTTGGAGGTTTATACAAAGATAAGGGCTTTTCAATGAATACAGATGGAAAAAATTAATAAGTTCATCATAGTTGTATTAATTTTTAGTGATTTTTTCCTTGGGCAACTCAAGAAATGAAATCTATTTCCCTACTCTAAATCTGAGCTAGTCTGTGACTTGCAGCAGATGTGATGGTGTATGAGGTAACAAACTGAGGCTTCAAGAGGGCTTCTGTGCTTTTATTTACTCTTCTATAGTATTGCTTCCACTGTGTGAACAAGCCTGGACAATCCTGCTGAAGAATAAAAAGTCACAAGAGACAAAGTCAGCTTGGGTGGCCCATCCATAGATGATTAAGTAATTAATCATTAAGTAGATTATTAGGTAATCTAGAGATTAAGAGATTAAGTAATCCCAACCAAAACATTAAAGCCTCAGCAAACTCACGGTTAACCATAAATGATTGAGCAAGCATAATTAAGAACAGTTAAGCCAAGGCCTGAACAGGAAAAAAAAAAAAAAATGCCCCAGCTGACCTGCAGACTAATACACAAATAAATGTTATTGTTTTAATCCACTGAGGTTTGGCAGATGGTTTGTTACAAAGGATTATTATTACAATTGATAACTTACTCATGAGTATAATAATACTGCAGGTTGTTAATGTTCTAGTTCTCTCATTAACAGGATAAATATACATGAAGGGGTCAACTTCTATTTCTTCACTTTCACAATGTCAAAAGAGAAAAGAGAAAATTTACTCAGATGGCTTCTAAAACCTCTGTTATATTCTAGAGTTTTAGGAAATTAAGCAAAATGAATTATATAATACAATCATAAATGGAGCTTTTTAAATAAAAATATACTTTTATATCTCAAAAATATTGATAGACTTCATTTCTAATGTATCATTTAACACATATAATTTCTAGTGTTTAGGAATAAAAGCAATGAAAAAATGGAAGTTGTCACTGGAAGATATTTGTTAGCAAAAACATTAAAGACTCTGAAAGCAAATGAACTATTTGCTCAGTCATGGGAAAAACAAAATCAAACTAAAACATTGGAAGTACATTAATGCTTATGAATGAAAAAAATGTATTACCCATACAAAGGATATCAAAGTCCCCAAAGAGAGTATGAATATATTTGGATCTCATAAACAGTAAACAAATATATAGACACACACACACACACACGCACGCATGCACAAAACTGGACTTCTGAAAAAATAATGAAGAGACTTAATAATTGTTTTTTTTAAATGAAAGAGCCCATTAACATAAGGTCCTTCTGGGTCCTGGATATAGGAAGCCCATATCTCTTAAACTAAGTGAATTATGATGCATATTTATCTCAGTCATTTATATTTTCATAAGTAAATCCAGAATATTCCCTAAACATTGATACTAAATAAAAGGGATAGACTTAGAACAAATCATGGCAAAGATAATGTTGATTCCCTCTTGTGGGATTTCATTTAAACTAAGGAGCTGAGTAGATGATTTAACTGATAAAATTATTCAAGGCCAGATATTACTGAATTCTCTCTCTCTATGATACTGGTTTTAGATTTTTACAAGACTTTTGAATATCTCAACCAAAAGAAATAAACATTCATGCAATAAGTCAGTGAGAATGAAATTTTGGGGTAGTTGTGCTGCTTTCTGACTCTACACCATGATGAATCTCACTATGGAGAAACCTCTACCTGTGTGCAAAAAATTACATAAATAGAAACAAATGACACTGTTTGAAGTACTGAATACTGAAAAGCTGAAACCCGGAAATGGGTAACATATAAGTAAAATTCTATCATACGTGTAGGCAGGTGAACATAACAATCATACAAAGAAAAACTGTTGCAGTGAACTAAATGATTGTATACTAACTGATCCATATTTTTAAGCCAATTATATTTCTCAAGACTCTCTCTAAGGATATTTAAGAAAATTACACTTTACATTTTATTAAAATACTTAGATTAAATTTCTTAGATTTAGAAATTAAGAGAGAATATCCAGACAAAATAGGTACAAATCTATGTGAAATAATTGCATATATGCCTACACATAGTTATAACATCCACTAACATATGGATCATTACATATGGACACTCTCAATTATTATCTCTGGCTTGAGTTAAGCCAGGCAAGGACTTGCTTCCACCACAACAAAGTGAAATTTATTCCAGGTATGCAAAACTAGTTCAACATTCAAAAATCAATTAATGCAATCCATTACACATCAACAGATTAATAAAGAAAAAATCACGATATTATAGAGAGATGCAAAAGAATCCAACCCATTCATGACAGTAAACTAGGAGTTCAGGAGAACTTCCTCAACATGATAAAGAATACATACCAAAAAGTCATAGCTAACATACTTAATGGTGAGAAACTCGAAGTTCTATTAAGATGAAGACTGGGTGGCTCAGTGGGTTAAGCCACTGCCTTCGGCTCAGGTCATGATCCCAGGGTCCTGGGATCGAGTCCCGCATGGGGCTCTCTGCTCAGCAGGGAGCCTGCTTCCCTCTCTCTCTCTCTCTGCCTGCCTCTGTCTACTGTGATCTCTCTCTGTCAAATAAATAAATAAAATCTTTAAAAAAAAATCTTAAAAAAAAAATAAAAAAAATAAAAAAAGATGAAGAACAAAGATAAGAATGACTCATCATCACATTGCTCTTCAACACTGTACTGCAAGATCCAGCTAATATAATAAGACAAGACAAGAAAAGCAAAGCATACAGATTGGGAAGGATAAATAAAACTGTCTTTGTTCACAGATGACATAACCGTCTACATAGGAAATCTGAAAGAACAGACCGCCCCCCCCCCAAAAAATAAATCCTGGCTCTAATAGCAAGGTTGCAGGATACAAGGTTAATACATACAAGTCCATCACTTTCCTATATACCAGCAAGGTATATAGCAAGGTATACCAAAAAATTCAGTGGAATTTGAACTTAAAAACACATCTCACTGGGGCACCTGGGTGGCTCAGTTGGTTGAGCCTCTGCCTTCAGCTCAGGTCATGATCTCAGGGTCCTGGGATCGTGTCCCACATCAGGCTCTCTGCTCAGCAGAGAGCCTGCTTCCTCCTCTCTCTCTGCCTGCCTCTCTACCTACTTGTGGTCCCTCTGTGTTAAATAAATAAATAAAATCCTTAAAAAAAATCTCATTGACATTAGCACCCCAAAAATGAAATACTTGAGTAAAAATTTAACAATATACATACAAGATCTATATAAGAAAAACTACAAAACTCTGATAAAATAATACATATATAATACATATAATTATATAAGCAATATATATTTTTATACAACTACATAAATGAAATGATATGCCATGTCCATAGAAAGAAGACTTAGTATTATCATAATGTCAGTTCTTCCCAACTTGATCTATAGGTTTAAAATAATTTCAGTCAAAATCCCAGCAGATTATTTTGTGGATATCAACAAACTGATCATTAAATTTAAATGGTGAAACAAAAGACCCAATATAGCCAACACAATATTGAAGAGAAACAAAGTTGGAGGACTGATCTGACTTTAAGACTTACTATAAATTTACAGTAATCAAGATAATATAGTACTGATGAAATAATGTTCAGTGGAATGGAATAGAAATAGGTTATACAAATACAGTCAATTTAGCTTTGATAAAGAAGCAAAGGCAATGTAGTAAAGAAAAGTTAGACTTTTAAACAAATGATGCTAGAACAACTGGACATCTACATGCCAAAAAGAAAATGAATTTTACATAGATTTTACAGCTTTCAGAAAAAAAATCACTTAAAATGGATGACAGACCTAAATGCAAAACTCAAAAGTATAAAACTCCTAGAAGATAAGATATGAGAAAACCTAGATGACTTTGGGCATGGCAATAACTTTTTAGGTATAACTCCAAGGGCACAATTTACTAAATAATCAATAAGCTGGATCTTATTAAAATTAAAAACTTTGTGAAAGAGAACACCAAGAGAATAGAAGAGAAACCACAGACTGGGAGAAAATATTTGCAAAAGACCCATCAGAGAAAGGACTGCTACACAAAATATACAAAGACAATTAAAAACTCAGCAGTAAGAAGAGAACCCAGTGAAAAACTGGGCCAAAGACCTTAAAAGATACCTCAGCAAAGAAGATATGTAGAAGGTAAGTTAGCATGTGAAAAGATGTTTCACATCCTATGTCATCAGGGAAATATAAATCAAAATAACATTAGCCAAAATAAGAATGTCAAAATCCAAAACACAGATGATACCTAATTCTGATGAGGATATAGGGCAACAGTAAATCTCTTTCATTGCTGGTGGTAATGCAATATTGTGCAGCCACTTTAAAGATATTTATTTATTTATTTATTTATTTATTTATTTGAGAGGGTGAGAGTACACAAGCAGGGGGAGCAGCAGGCAGAGGGAGAAGCAGAAGCAGACTCCCCACTAAGCAGTGAGCCCGATGCAGGACTCTATCCCAGGACCCTGGGATCATTACCTGAGACAAAGGCAGGTGCTTAACTGATTGAGCTACCCAGGTGCCCCAAGGTATAGCCACTTTCAAGACAGTTTTCCATTTTCTTACAAAACTAAATATACTCCTAACCCCATGATTCAGCAATCACGTTCCTTGGTATTTACCCAAAGTATCTGAAAACTTATGTCCACACCAAAACCTGAATATAATGTGTATAAGAGCTTTATTAATAATTGCTAAAATTTAGAAGTTACCAAGATGTCCTTCGGCAGGTTAACAGATAATCAGTGGTATATCCAGACAATGGAATATTACTCAGCACTAAAAAGAAATAAGCTATCAAGTTATGACAACGCATGAAGAAATCTTAACCATAAACTACTAAGTGAAAAAAATCTGAAAGGTCTACATAACATACTATATGATTTCAACTATACGACATTCTGTAAATGCAAAACTATGGAGACAGCAAAAAGATAAACAGTTGCCAGAGAATGGGAAGAAGGGGGAAATAGATTAAGTGCAGAAGATTTTTTTGAGTATTTTTTTAAGGATTTTATAGTGACAATTCTCTCTATGATACCATAAGGATAAATACATGTCATTGGACATAGAATGTACAATACCAAGAGAAATCCCTAATGTAAACTATGGACTTAAAATTATTATGAGTGTCAATGTACATTTATCAATTTTAATAGATACATGATTCTGGTGGGCAGTACTGATCACAGGTGAGTCTGCACATGTTAGAAAGCAGGAAATATATGGGAGGTCTCTGTATCTTCCTGTTAATTTTCCTATGAACCTAAAACTGCTACTAAGAAAAAAAAATTCTTTTTTGGAAGAAAGAAAACTTGCTAGGCCTCCATATTCTTCTTTTTAAAGACACATAGAGTGGTGCCTGGGTGGCTCAGTTGTTAAGCGTCTGCCTTCAGTTCAGGTCATGATCCCAGGGTCCTGGGATAAAGCCCCACATAGGGCTTTCTGCTCTGTGGGAAGCCTGTTCTCCCTCTCCCACTCCCTCTGCTTGTGTTCCCTATCTCTCTGTGACTCTTTCTGTCAAAAAAATAAATAAAATCTTTTAAAAAAGACATATATTTTCCTACTGGCTCACTGTATGTATATATGTATGTATGTGTGTATTTTAGACAAAACATCATTAATGCATTTTTCCCCCAAAGGCATGCCCTCACTAGTTACTTCTTTTTCTTAAGTTTTTAAAATTAAATTCTGGTTACTTAACATACAAGAAACAGATAACCTGAAATTTTTATTTTTGATAAAATCATAAAATTTTGAAGTTAGAAAAAATTTTACATATCTATGAGCTCATCCATATAATAAACTATTATGTGTGGAATGTGAGGGTCCTATTTCCACTCTGTAAAGTTTCCAGGTCCTAGAAATCTAAGCTAATATTTCAGGTCCACTGGAATAAAAGTAAATGTAATGAGAATTTGGATATAGATGCTCAGCTAAAAATAAAACAAAACAAAAACTATATGTTATATATGTTACAGGATTAAAGCTCTCAATTTTACCATTAAAAATGAAGCTCAGTGCAAATGATTGAGACAAATGAAATACTATCTTAACAATATACCAAGTGGCAAGGGATTAATATTAAACATTATCTTGGGAGGAAGTTTAGATGGGGAACTAAAAGCTAAGAACTGTAGCACTCTAAAAGAGGATGTGTATTACTAGAATGTACTCAGGTGCGGTAATGGTGTCAGTTTATTGTCAATCATGCATACCCTGATCACAGGTCCTGTCAAATGCTGGTGGCATATTCCTTGTATGCGTGAATCTGAAAAAATAAACTAATAATTGACCCAAAAATTCTTCAAAAGTGGAGGGTCAGAGGATGTGGAAAAACTTCTAAAGTAAATCTTATATGGGAGATTGAAGGAGTGGAATTAGAAGTAGTGCAATTAGAGCATTTTGTTTGTATCAAAAAAGAGAATTTTTCCAAAGTTTCCAATTTCTTAACCTACTCCCATAAATGTCAGAAAACAAAGCCATTCAGTGTAAGAATCTTGATGGATTCTTAATCTGGACAATATGTTGTGGCTTCTTGTCACCACTATCCACAGATTTATGAACTGTGGCAAAATAATAATAACAACAACATCAACAACGATAAATCTCCCTTAGAGAAACAAAGAACATTCAAATGAAGTGAGACCATAGGTCAGAGGCCCAGTAAATCATGGGATCCTCTTCTTAGGAATCTTAGTGATTCTTATGCACATATATTGCAATAAATTAAAGAAAATCTGAATTAATGTTACTAAACCTTGATGAAAATAGCTGCATAGTAAAACTGTTGTCATGAGATAATACAAATATGAACTTGAAAGGTTCACATTAAGCTTCAGGAAAAAGACAAAATACCAATTAAATATCTAATTTATATTAGTAAATTAAGTTATATGTCTCTGACTTTTAAGATGCTTATGTTGTTATATATCTAATTTATAATAAGAATATTATGGCAAGAAACATGTAGGTTTTTAAAATTAACTTTGATGTGGCAATTCTACTACTATACACTATACAATAATCATTTTTCACCCAGACTATTCAGTCTTCTAACTGGCTACATTATTTCTTCTCTCTTTCTCATATACCTAATTCTCTAGATAGCAGCAAAGTGAAACTTAAAATGTAACTCATATTATGTCATTCCTATGGGGAGGAAAAAAAAACAAAAAACAAAAAACAAAAACACATTCAATGGCTTCTTGCATTATTTAGAATAAAATCCAAAATATTTGCCATGACCAATAAAGTCCCACATTGTCTCTATGTTTTGTTATACAAATTTTGTAGTATATGTTACTAATGTCTTTTAGCAACCTGAGATATATTTTTCTGTATGGTACACAGTGGAGATCCATTGCTCTATAAAGTACATATATTTGTCTCTTGAAATATCACTTGCAAGTACTCTTTTCCACAATTAATCTACGAGGCTCCTGTCATAAATCAAATCTCCATATATGTCCCATTGTGTTTAGACTTTCCTCCTTATTCCATTCATCGATCTATCTATCGGTGCACAAATAACATTGTATATTCATCTCTTAATCTCTAAAATAGTCTCTTTTTTTAGATTTTATTTATTTATTTGACAGAGAGAGAGTGCAGAAGCAGGGAAAGCAGCAGGCAAAGGGAGAGGCCCCATTGTTATGCCCGAGTTTTCGCATCCAAGAGACCACCAAGGAGCCAACACCGATGTAAACACATGAGGGTTTACTCAGCAAGCTTAAGCTTGGGCCCAAGTATACCCAACACATATATTGCAATATATATAAGCGGAGTAGGGACTTGGACCCAGAACCAGATTACAGTCAGAGTTTTTAAGGCAGAGTAGGGGTGGACTCTGTTGGTGGTTGAGGACAAAGGGGATTAGAGATGATATAAGTCTCTAAGGAATTTTTGGAAGCAAGGTCTCCAGGACCTTGAGGGGCTAGCTATTTTTGGGAAAAAGGTTATTCATTACCAGTAATAAAACCTTCTCATGAGACCCTTTAGATGTATATCAGTGGGCCATATGCTTGGGAATGACTGCTGACACTATCTTGGAGGTTTAGAGATAAAGTTTCCTAAAGTAGACTTACAGGATCCTGGTTGGACCTGTTGGAGTAGGAGGTCGGTGAGGCTAGGATTGTCCTTAGCAAAACCTCAAGGTGAGGGCAGTTGAGTCCCTAGGGGAGAGCCACTCTGTCTGTTTCAAGGCCTAGTCAGTAGGTAAGGAATTTTAATGATTTTCTTCTGCCTCTGTTTCCCACATCATTCCCCCCTGAACAATTTTGACCCTTAAATCTTTAAGGTTGTTGAAGGTGGAAGGTCTCATTTTCTGTAACTTCTTCCTGCTGAATAGGGGCGTAGAGTTGTCCCTACCTACTCGGGTCAACACTGGTCAGTTGGGGAATGTGTAGAGGAGTTATGAAAGACGGAGGCAGCTGAGTCCAGGGGAGACTGCTCAGGTGATCTTCCCAAGTGGAAAGGATCATCTGTGGAAGTTGTGACAGTGAAGGAGTTGAAGTCAGGTGAGGAGACGTGGGAGAAAATAGCAAAACATGATTAGTGTAACAAAAAGAAAATGAAGCTCAAATAAGTTTTTTGCTATTTGACAAAAAACCCTTTTCCAGTCCAGGGGTTTAAATCAATCATTAAAGAAGAGAGGGACTGTTTAAAGTGCTCATCTGAGTAGGTCAGAACCCAAGAAATATTTTGTGATAATCTGGAACCTCAAGATGGCTGCACTTATGTCAGGGCTAGACTTGAGGTGGGTACAGTCTTGTTTTTCTTGGCCTCCACACCATGTGGGACTAAATCTCTAAATTAATTTTGATCTCTGATAGAGACATTCTCCCAAACTAGTTTTTCCCTCAAATTAAAATTATCCTCATTTTCTTGGCTACGTTTATATATAAACTAATTTAACTTAAACTTTAAAATCAGTTGGAAATTGGGGGGCGCCTCAGTGGCTCTGTCTTAACTATCTGTCTTCAGCTCAGGTCATGAACCCAGGGTCCTGGGATAGAGCTCTAATTGGGCTCTCCAATCAGCAGGGATTCTGCTTCTCCCTCTCCCTCTGCTCCTCTCCCTGCTTGTGTTCCCTCTCTTGCTATGGCTCTTTCTGTCAAATAAATAAATAAAATCTTTAAAAAAAATAAAACAAAATCAGTTGGAAATTTAAAAAAATCTTGATGGGGTGAGGGAGGAGTCAAGATGGCAGAGAAGTAGCAGGCTGAGATGACATCAGGTAGCAGGAGATCAGCTAGATAGCTTATCAAACCATTCCAAACACCTATAAATCCAACAGGATATCGAAGAGAAGAAGAGCAACAATTCTAGAAACAGAAAATCGACCACTTACTGAAAGGTAGGACCAGTGGAGAAACGAATCCAAAGCGATGGGAAGATAGACCGCGGAGGGAAGGGCCGGCTCCCAGCAAACGGCAGAGCAATGGAGCACAAAATCAGAACTTTTAAAAGTCTGCTCCACTGAGGGACATTGCTCCAGAGGCTAAACCGGGGTGAAACCCATGTGGCGACAGCATGGCCTCAGGTCCCGCGGGGTCACAGAAGGATCAGTGGTGTCTGAGTGTCTCAGAGCTCGCAGGTATTACAGCAGGGAAGCCAGCTACAGAGAGAGAGAGCTGAGGAGTGAGCTCTCAACTCGGGGTTACCTTGAGCCATAATCCGTGGCACAGGTCACTGCTCTGTGAGTGGGGTCCCCACAAGATCTGAGGAGACCCCCCTGAAAGAGCTCAGGGATCTGTGGGGTTCAGAGACTCCAGGCAGAGCTGTGTGCCAGAGACAGAGACACTTGGTCATAGGCTGGGTGAGCTCGGAGCACAGCCAGAGGCCAGGGAGATGGGAGTGTTTGAGCACTTTTCTCCAAGCACGGCCAGAGGCCAGGGAGATGGGAGTGATTGAGTGCTTTTCTCTGAGGGTGCACTGAGTGGGGCCCCCAGCTCTCAGCTCCTCCGGGCCAGAGATTGGGAGGCTGCCATTTTCATTCCCATCCTCCAGAACTCTACAGAAAGCATTCAGGGACCAAAAGTTCCCGAAAGCAAACCTGAATGGAATCCTTAGCCTGGCCCCTGGTAAGGGCAGTGCAATTCTGCCTGGGGCAAATTCTCACTTGAGAATCACAACAACAGGCCCCTCCCCCAGAAGATCAACAAGAAATCCAGGAAGACCAAGTTCACTCACCAAGGAAAACAGTGGAATTCCAGAGGAGGAGAAAGCAAAGCATGGAATTCATGGGTTTCTCCCCATGATTCTTTAGTCTTGCACTTAATTAATTTTTTCAAATTTTTTTTCTGCTAATTTTTTTAACTTTTACTCTTTTCTCTTTTAACGTTTTTTAACTGGTTTATCTTAACAATAACTTTCATAAAAATAATAATAATAATCTTTTTTGAACCTTCATTATTATAGTCATATTTTCTCCTTCATTGTACCTAACCTTATTTTTTGTAAACACATAGGGTTTTTTCTTCTAAAAAATCTGGGGTACAACTTCTTATAGATCAAAATACACCCTAAATCTAGCACCAGGCTTATTCTAGTCTCCAGCCTGAGCAAATTCTCCCCACTTTCTTTTTCTTTATTCTCCCAACCAACTTACGTTATCAACTCCTTTTTTAGAAATTAAAATTTTTTTTTCATCTTTATAGTCATATTCCATCCCTTCATTGTGTTTACCTTTATATATGTTTTTCATTCTTTAAAATTTTGGGAGGTAGTTTCTTCTAAGGGACCAAAATACTCCCAAAATAAAGTGGGTGACCCTGTTTTAGTCACCAGTCTAATATATATATATATATATACATATATATATATATTCTTTTTTATATCTTTTTCTTTATTTGTTTTCTTTTTTTAATTTTCTTTTTCTTCTGAACTTCTTTTTACCTCTTTTCTCCCACCCACGATTTGGGGTCTCTTCTGACTTGGTTAAAGCACATTTCCTGGGGTCTTTGCCACCCTTTTAGTATTTTATTTGCTCCTTCATATATTCTTATTTGGACAAAATGACAAGGCGGAAAAACTCACCACAAAAAAAAAAAAAAAACAAAAAACAAAAAAAAAAACAAGAGGCAGTACCAAAGGCTAGGGACCTAATC